>NC_140209.1:52221499-52623999 GCF_951802725.1 Rutilus rutilus
CACACACTATCCCTTTAAGTTACCTGTAGATAAAAACCAAGATCTTAAAACCAAATGTCTAAAAATATGACATTTAAATATTAGACGTGTCTAATATGGACAGATGGATACTGATAACTAAAATAACACACAGAAAAAATGTCCTGAGATGTTACAGCAGAGCAGCTTTTGAATTTATTCCAAAGGGAAAGCAGGGTCCCTGTATTCAGATTCTCTGCATTGGCCAATGTCCTTTTTAAAAGCATTCAGATGTGAGAGTGAAGGTGGAGGACCAAATATCTGCCAGAGAACAGACTCAAAACTGTGGTTTGGAGGAAACAGAGCATGAAACATCCTTCCGCTGCAAAGATTGATGGGTAGACAACCAAAGGAAGAGGAGAGAAAGAGAAAGCCTGCCATCAAGGGATGGACCATTGACCAAAAATGGGTTGGGAACAATTAAAGAATGTGAGAACATCCACTTAACGTCCAACCTGATGCCCATTTCCACTTGAAACGGCTACAAATGAAAACAGAAAACCATGACGGACGGTGGATTTCATATGTGGTTTTAACACCTGGTTAGCACGTTCGTGGTTCACTTTTACTCTGAATTTCGCTTGTGAACAATGCACATGAGAACTACAGCCATCCAACTATAACTAACTAGTGTCACAACGTAGTAATTGTAGACGTACTCAAACCTGCGAGTAGTTTACGTTTAGAAATAAGCCAGTTTTCATGATGCATGGTAAGTTATACATACAATGTACATTTTTGACTGAACATTGACAGATAATTTTAAACCACCTTTAAAGATGTAAATCAAAAGTCAATGACAACATTTCCAGCTAACTGACCACACCTCAATTTACGCAATAGTCTTAACATTAAAAAACAAACAGACAGACAACTTCTAAACATACTCCTTCCCATTTTTGGAAACTCACCCACTTTTTTTTGACTCACACATACAATTTGCTTTGTTCATAACTGGAATTAAGTGGGTGCCCAGTCAGAAGTGTAGGAGGACATGTTGGGCGGATTTCAGTGCAGCAACAGAGCAATGAAACCCACAAAGAGAAATACAGAGAGAATTGATTGTGCAGTCCTCTCCCTGATGCATACTTCAAACATAATAGGGTGCTAACAGCTCTCTGCTAAACCCAAAAGACAACAATGAGATTGACACCATCCACTCAGCGGCTTCAATCTGGAGTGAAAGCTACAGATGGCCATCATTTATTTAGAGAGGAAGAGATCTCGCTAACTGCCTGCATCAAGTTTGGGTCTGATCATTTACCCAACCACGCATACCGCTCCATCGACACGAAAGGCCATGTAGAGTGAATCTCACGAAGCCTGTTAAAAGAATGTCAAAGCCATACTGCAGCCTATGATCATTTTTTAAATTACATTAAACTTTAAATTACATCATGTACATTTGTCTGGATCGTATTAATGATAAATTAAACATTTAAAAAAAAAACTCCTGCAATTCTCAATAGCCTACTCAAATAAGTAAATGCATGCACAAATAAAAAGATAATTGCATAAATAAATAAATGCATAAACAAATGCATGAATAAAGAAATAAATGGATAAATTAATGCATGATTAAACAAATGCATGAATAAATGCATGAAAAAAAGTGAGAATAGAGATAGCCACCAAAAAAAAAAAAAAAAAGACATAGCAAAAAGATTGAAAATCCAATCAAGTCAAAATTGTGAACAGAAATGATTACTTTAACATCCAATAACACAATCTTTGGCTGACTCTCTGACATTCACTATTCCCTACATTCACTGATATAGTCCACTTGAAAGAGTAAATGAAACGAGTGAGTGAATTCAGACGCTGACTTCGCCAGAAGGGCTGCTGCTGTTGCATAGTTTGAGCTTACCGTTTAATAATCATTTGAAACTCAGCAAACTAGCTCCAGTAGTAATGAAAAGATGTATCTGTCATGGAAACTAGCATGTATAAACCTTAATTAAACAATCTAATAATCAATTAAAAATGAATTAATACCTGTATGATATTACGCTGTAGCCACATTGGACCAGCGGTTTGGAAAATGGAGACTTTATCAGATCAGACTTTATTCTAAGACAAGTGACACTTGAAGAGGAAGTGCACAAGATTAAGTAAGGCTGGGTAAAGGGTTAGGGCCTAATGGATGTTTAGCATTATTAAACAAAATAGAAAGAACAGTGTGTTCACACAGGTAAAATACCTTGAGCTTAAGTTTCTGGACCAGTTGCAACTGAAACGAGATGGGAGACTTTGAGTGAACAAGATCATCAAGCCAACAAGCTTCAGGGAAGTGGCCCCATTCTCTTGTGTGAGAGGGAATGATCGCAGAGAGGAAATGAAAGTAACCCAAAAAGTGCATCAGGGGAACTGTATAAGAAGTGTTCTTGCATAACTGCTTTTAAGCTTCAAGCAGCTTCAACATTTGTTTGACATTTTCTGATCAAAGGTTGACTAACCTCAGATTGTGTGTATATCCGTCACAAGACCGCAATAAAACCTGTTACCAGAACACTCTGGACAGAACAGCAACACAAAAACTGATCTTTACAAACACCAAACAAATGGCAAAATTAAATATAAAAAAAAAAGCACGACCCTGAAAACTTGACTCCATGAAATGTCAGAAAGCATATTCATATAACATTCAGTATAAAATTATTCTGTCACAGTCGTTGTTATGATTATTAAAATACAGCAAAATTCTGCACACAATTTTACATAATAAAGTGCTATTTTAAATGTGGACAGATGTTTATCACTTGCACATTAGCATTTCTGCCAAACCGGTAGCAAAAACAACATGGCCGTATAAATATATAATAGCAGTGCAAGAGTAAACCATTTATCCCCAAAACAACTTCCCAATTACACTACAAACACAAGCGTTTAGCGAAATGCATGTGTTTTTCAAATAGCTATATTTCAAATAGTCAATAATTATTTGTACGTCTCTAAACACACACACACCAACACTACGTCTATATAGAGCTGGTAAGTCCCGCCCATCCGTAAAACTCCAAGTTTTTCACAGACAACACATGTTCACATTCATTGCACAATTCAAACGGGACCAGAAAATAATTATTTTCTCACATTCACTTGCATTGACGATTTTTCAACCTAGAGGTCCACTTGGGGTTTTACGGATGGGCGGGACTTACCAGCTCTATTGCATCAGATCAAAATGACATAGTAATGACATAGGCAATGACATGCCGATTATAATCAGTGGAGCTCGTTGTGCCACGTTGATAATTTCAGTTGATGAACATTCATTTCTATTTCTGATGTGCTCCGCAGCTACTCCAGCTAATTCTTTTTTTCCTTGATTGCAAGAAATTAATTTAATTACAAATATGTAAACTGATTGACACATCTGTGAACGTGAATTTTAATCTTCTATTTAAATAAGATCTGATCATCATCAAAGTCGGCATTTTTTTTTTTTTTGTGTGTTTATTGCTATAAATCCTTTTTTTTTTTTGCATATTTAGCCTATATAAATTGACATTATGTACAAAACCTACTCTATTCTAGAATATCCCATACAAGAGAAAATGGATTTTTATGGAAAAATAAAAATAAAAGGTATTATTACTCAATTCAATTCACTTGTTAGAAGCAGTAAATCTAACTTTTTTTTACTTTTTCTAAGTGGCTACGAGCGGTTGAAAGATATATTGCCAAGGCTGATATTTCGGCCGATATTTGGAATTTTTTAATTATCGGCATTGCCTGTCGTAATTTTACAGCGATTTTATTTCAACAGCGAAGGGACTTTTATTTTGTCAGCACTAAGAACGCCAACAGCAGATGCTAGCATAATCTTTAAACACTTGATTTTAAACTATCTGTATACTATAAAACTTATACTGTAAACTCTGTATCTGTTTTACAGCTATATCATATTCATGTCATATGTCACTGTATACTATATGCAAAATTAGTGTTACATGGTCTTTGGAAAAAATATGACTGCCAGTTTGCACACTTACCAGATTAACCGTTTACTTTTTCTCTTCCCGGTTAAACTTTCTTCATTTTTTAAAAAATACTATAATCGGATTACAGAATCAAGGAGTTGCTGAAGCATAATATTATTTTTTTCATATCGATTTATTTTACAATTAATTGTTTCTAATTTAGCTAATGTGTAAAATAAATCAATTTTATTGCAGCAATTGATATGCAGCCACTAGCGTAATACTAATAGCTATTTCAAGGCATGCAAGTTGGGCTCCTACCAACATAAATCTCCAAAACTGTAGGTCTAAATCATATTCAAATCACATATCTCAGTTTGTAATAAAATAATCTGACAACAATGGTATTACAAATTGTCCTTTCTTGGCACGCTATTTTCAGGCTAGCCCAGCTAATGAGCATGCAATGTCTCTTAACTCCTCCCCTTATGAGGTTGCTGATGTCAGATCTGTATTAGAGATAAACTGGGCAAGCTCAATCCCTCACAACACTCATTTTTCAACAACAGACCTCCATTTTTTCATCCAATACACACAGTTGAACCTGAAACATCTAATCAGAGAGAAAGAAAACTATTTGCTTTGTTGGCAGATTCACCAGTGCACACAACTGGGTTCTTGTGCTAAGCTGAACGCTATGGCCTACACTTTCTCTCTCATTTACAAACACAATCTCTATTGTCAACATCCACCAGCACTCACCCCCACTTTTAATCAGACTATGGCGCAACAGTAATGGCGCTTTGGTTTTGTGTGGCAGAGATAATCTCATCCACAGCTGTCATGGCCTTCTGCTACAACCAACAGCCGCTGCTTCCCAGTCTGAGATGAGAAGAAACATCGGGATACCCACAACGCACTGCAACCACCTCTAATTTAGTCAATATAGCAGGCGGTAACCAGAGTAACAGTTTAGAATATGAACGCTGATGGAGATGACGCATCTGCGGAGACTCTGGAGTCGTCAGATGAGGGTCAAGGTTTCATAGTGTGATAAAGAGACAAGAGGGGGCGGCCATGCAATCCAGAGAGGATTGTGATGGATGAAGACAGTAGATTATCTGAACGTGTGGATTAATCTGGTGTGCGGCCCATCATCTGCTGTTGACGGTGACAAAAAATACAAACAGACAAACATCACCTCAATACTATGTAAACTTCTAAGACTAAATGACCAATTGTAAGAAAAGCACTCAAATGGAGAGAAAAAAATAAATGTAAGCGATATATAGGACAAGAAATAGTAAAAAAAACACACAAAAAAACTAATTTTGAAGTTGAATGCTGAAGTTTAATACTTAGGGTTAACCCTAAGAATAGGCAATACTAAGTTACGTCTGCCTAAGCAAATGAAAACATCAATGCAGAAAAGAGAGAAATCTTATATAATATAGGCCAGCCGTTCATATCATAACCCTTGTGCGGTTATCAACACGTGCATCCACAACTTCACAAAGGGTCAGGGCACGATACACCACCATAGACGTTGATGTGCACTACAACAAGTCTTCCTTTCATCCCAGCGTCCACTTTCACAAAGACACCAGTGTGTACGCTAGTGTCAGTCTCTGCTTATGACTGGACGACAGTTCTACAGGCAACAGACGCTGCCAGTCTGTCTGTCACACACACACACACACACACACACACACACAAAAGAAGACTCTGCATATTTTAACGTCACAGCCAGTGAGAGTTTTGAGAGAGGGAAAGGACAAGAGAAATACAATAGAACAGAAAAGAGAATAAAACATTTTTCATTTAATTTAATACAATAAAATATTTAAAAAAATTAGGGATGCTGAAACCTTCTGGATGCACTTTGCATGTAAACATCATAACCCTTCCAAACCAAAACAAGCCACGTCCACCAGAGAATCTGATCTGGGACGCTGGTGGTTCAGTTCTGAATGTTCTTCCTGAAGAAAGAGGAATGGAGAGAAACATCTGTCACTAATACCATTGCATCAGTAAGCGAACAATCTGACGACGAATTAAATGTATCAAGTAATCGTGAGAAGCCGAATGTTAGAGCAGGGCTATGCAGTTTTGGGAATTTCTTCGCTGTGTTTCTCTATAGAGCTCCCCCTACAGCTTCGGAATAGATATTTGACAACACTGTCGAAAAACTCGTTGGCGACTCACAGATACCAGAGGCTATAGATCAACGACATCAAAGCAGATGGGACATTCTTTAAAACGTCTTCTTCATTCGGGTTCGAACAGTGTGAGGGAGCGCAATAATGACAGAATTTGAGCAGATTTAGCAGGCGGCGGCCCGCCGGCCCAAAGTTGCAAGGGTGGTTTTTCGGCTCACAGGCGCTGGGGGTGTCCTCCTCGTCATCTTCCTGTGGGGGTGCGAGACGACCACCATTCAACCCGAAAAAAAGTCATATAACTATTCCAATGACTCCGAAGCTGTTCGGTTAAGGTAAAAAAAGTTACTTAGTTCACCTTTAATCTGCAAGGATCAAAGTTCAACAAGGTCTAGCACTTTTGATGGGAGCATTTTATTGAGACGTTTCAAAATGTCACATGCAACTGCAGGTAGCAAGACAAATTAAAACCTATTTAAAGCCCGTTTAAGATCTAGTAATTAGAAAGTTTGACGTCCTTATGGGAGCAAAGAGTCCTTATTGTGCTTATTACTCCCAAGAGGCCTTTTCATCCAGAGCGTTCACGGACTCAGCACTCGATCAGACGTGATGTCACTGCGCTTAATTATCCCTACAGATGAGGAGGGCTAGGTCACGCAACCACAAATTACAGTCATTTCCAGGGTTTGATTACAGTTAAGTGGCATTGTTACACTTGGATTTGCATGCGATGCCATTTCTGCTGACCCTGGGGAAAACATTCACGCAGAAATGCTCAAATGGAAACACTGAATGGAGATGAGGCGAACGGTCTCGACTTTTAAAAGAGCATTTGACGTTTTCATTCACAACAGGGCTCAGCAATCAGAGACGGGGAGCCGCAGAATTCAATCAACAGAAATCGTTTTCATCCTGATTCACAGCTCTCCCGCTGGGACTTCTGATTGCTCATTAAATATAGCTCGCTTGCGCTTGTGCTCTGAGAATCCATTTCATCATATTTCAGGGATTAATGAAGTCTGTTAGAATTGTGTTCCTGAAAATAAACCAAACGAAAAGAGCCCCACAAGTTTCTATGGTAATGGCTCATGTCCTTCCCTTAATGCAAGGGACTTTTCTAGAGATGCACAATATATGTGTGTCATCTCATGCTCACTTTAAATTAATCTTAAAAAAAACATGATTTATAAAAATCATTAGACCTTTCTAATGATTATAGTCATTGTTAACCCTGCAGTTTTTCGTAAAAATACGTGTTCTGTAAAATATAAATATTTTCTTCTTATTATATTGTTATATTTATTCTTAAATACTCTATTTTTTTATTTTTAATAATGTTATCAAAATAATACTAATAATATTTCTTATTTTGTTTAATATTTTTATTTAGCAATAATAATAATAATCATAATCATTATTATTAGTCATATTCATATATAAGCATAAAATGTTGGGTCAAATTTTGCATCTCTCGCTCTCGTAAAAAAATAAAAATCACATTTTATAATCACAATTTTAATCAGAAAATCGCAATTAGATTTTAATTGTTTATCAATTCAATTCTGCTTTTAATATCAATGCACCTCTAGATTTTTTCACTGTTTTCTTGGCAGACAAACATAAATCATAATGAGAAAGGGTGTCATCATTTACTTACTAACATGAAGACAGTAAGTGAACAGGACACACGGCACATGTAAGGACCAGTGATCTGAACTAGACTTTAATCTGCTCCACTCAAATCAAAAGATTAAATCAAACCTGTTTAGCTCTATTGATTGACTAAGTCTTTCTGCTTGCCCATCCGTGAATTATAAATCATGGATTGTGCCGTTATGTAACCCAGTGTCCTCGACGTCACATGAGCAGAAGTCTGTGATCACAGTTAGTGACAGACAGTTTATTGGGCACGTCTCTAATCCAGAGGCAGAGAGAGTGAGACAGGCATTAGCAAAGGACGCTCTTAACAAGCCAAAGTGGTCAAGAAGTGACGGGCCGTGTTAATCCCTGCTTTAGGAGGCTGTTTTAATGAGCTCAGCCCACACGGGATTGTGATCTTAGCCACCTTGTTCAATACCTGCTACTGTAATCATCCGAAATTGGATTCTTCAAGGGTTGCTAGTCCCTCTGTGGTTCTGACATTTAAATACTTACTTCACTGAGTTTGTTTCCCTATTGCATCATCTCTTCCATACAAATAACATAGTAACATCTAAGATAGGGTCTAAAAAGCAGAAACCCACTATCACATAAAAAATAAATCGACAAGTCAAGTTTAAAATCATTTAAAAGTCTTATTTTTTCATTGTGCGACAGGAAACGGGACATAAAAACAACGAATGGCGTGAACAAAAATCACCAAAACAAAAAGAAAAGAAAGGATGGAAAGGTAATTTCTTAGGTGCAACTTTGTAGACCTCTTTTCAATCTAACCTAAGGGTCAGACTGGCTGCAGTTTCTGATGAGTTGCCTATTGAGCCGTCTTTGAGTCACCTTAACCGCTCACAATGGACGTCTAGCCACAATGACTCAGTCCATAAAGATCCTGCCTGCTGATAACACCGCTGTTCTGCTGGAAACGGCCCTGACGAGGGCAGCCTCATCCGTCACCTACAAATCACTCTTCTCCATATGACTGCTTATAGTTTCATTTGAAGCATGGCGAGGTAACTGTGCACAAATACACTGCATAATTTCAGCACACGCTCATGTGGAATGCATGAGTGAGGCTTTTGCTGATGCAATGCTCACAGAGTCATGCTGCACACAGGAGCTCGTTATGCTTCACAGAGAAAATATGAAAGCGAGATTGATTGTTCTCTGGAGGGCAAATATTTACTACTTACACATTAGAGACAAATATATGTCCACAACTGGTAAACACACAATAACACTGAATGTAAAGAGTGTAATATAAACATACAGACTGGTGTATACATATATATAAACATACAGACTCAACCGATATGGCTTTTTCAATGGCTGATGGAGAAAGTGTGATAGCTCAAATATGAATCATAAAATTTAAAATGACAGCAAATACACAGAGAAATCAACCTCAAACTGACAAATATTCGCCAATGATATGCTTTTATCAATGCAGTTTTGGCATTAAATATTGCACTGTAAATGAGTGTACGACTGACACATTTATACAATTCTTTCCTTAATACTCATTTCAATTCTTTTATTCTATATTTATTTAAAAATTCAATTTAAAATATTGGATTTGAATGAATATGAACTTCAAAATTAACTTATGTTCTTAAATTATTTTAAACGCATGTCATTTTGTTTATTCATTTTGACTAAATACATTTCTTAGTCACTTTTACTATTTTCTTTATTTTTATTAATCCATATAAGTCTATTTAAAAATGCCACTGTAATTTGAAATATATAACTGCATATCAATTATGAATCCTTAATACAAAACTTTGCTGTATCACTACTCTACTAGGTACAATCAAAAATAAATATTATATTAATTTAGTTTGAAATTCTACACAAATTTGACCTAATTTAAGAATTTAAGTGCTGCAAAAGGAATCTGATTATATGTGCCACACCATTAATAATCTAGAAAGATTGATTACCAACAGAGAGCGATGAACAACTCAAACACTAAAGCCAACAAATATCTGAAGGATATCAAAAAAAAAAAAAAAAAAAAAAAAAATTCCTAGCAAGTACGCGTAGAGTCTGAAGCAGGACGGGACAGGTTTTTAACAGTGAAAAAGTGACAGTGAAGCTAGAGTAGAATCAGACTGCTCAATGTTTACCGCACGCACTCCACTGCAGCTCTGCGGATACAGGAAACTGCTGGGGGTGGAAGCTGTACCCAACAGGAAGTGAGAACAAAGTAGCGTTGAAGCCGAGTGCAAGCTCACATGCTGATGTCACCAGGGAGCCGTTGCACGCGCTCGGTCCCCCTACAGGCTGATGCGGTTTCCCAGAACGCCTGGGTCAAGAAGATGACGAGGAGGACAAAGGATGCATCACTGACTGTTCAATGGAGAACATCGAACATATTTTACAGATTCCACATAAAACTGCTAACATTTAAAGACGTCTCACACATGTGTGTAAAGCACTGGCTTTCTGTGCCTTACAACATTTCAGATTTAGCTCTAAAACTCATGGTGGATATATAACATCAGTCTGAAGAGAAATCATATAATTCTTGTCTTTCATTGAGGGTTGCCACACTTTTTGGGCCCAAAAGCTCAATTTTAGGCTCATTTTACAACGCAGCGCCTGAAAACAGTCCCCAGCTCTGTAACTTCCAACGTGACCGGGACTAAGTTTGTCTAACCTATTAGACCTATTTTCAGGCGCTGCGTCATATCATTACGCCTGCTGGACTCATGGTACGGCAGCAAAGTTTCTTGATTATTACGCAGGAATGATAGTATAGTTCCTAGCCATATCAGCCTAGAAAATCGCAACTTTTCATTTTCCGTCGGTCTTAGTACACGATGTAACTACAGAAGAGTCAAGTTTTAAACAGGAAAAATATCGAAACTCTTTGGTAAATTTTTTTGAGAGAGATGCTAATGGTCTTATCCGATTCAATGATCTATGCTAAGCTACGCTAAAAGTGGTACCGCCAGACCCGGAGATCGGCTGAATGGATTCGAAAACGGTAAAACTCAACTGTTTAACTCTGGGGGGGGGGTTGTAAAATGATCTCCCCAAAAAAGTGGAGTATCCCTTTAAAATGACAAATTTTCTGTTGGTTAAGCAAGTGGTTGTAAGTAACATGATAACGTAGGCTACGTTTACACGACAACGACGTGCTTAAAACAGAGAAGTTATTCCTTTGAGTTTTCCGCGCGCAGACGACACCATTGTCAAAACGATCCCCATTCACACGGATCCGCGTAAACGACTAAAACTCTGTATTCTGCTGCCAGGCCATTAGATGGCGATGAAACACTATAGACTGAACATGTAATACGCATGTGCATGACGTCATTGTCTTCAAAGATTCACGTTTTTGTTGTTTATATGGAGACCTTGCACTTTGAAACCCGTTTTCAAAAGTTTGTGTTTTTCTGGCACCCAGAACGCTGTTGTCGTGTAAACGAACGGCCAAAACGCACAAAAAGTTTTACGTTTTTAGTTGAAAACGGTGTCGTGTAAACGCAAAATGTTATGACCACAATAAATTTTGAATTATAAAAATTCAATGAAAAAACAACAACTTTAATTTGGCATGAAAAGCATGTTGTAATAGAAAGGCCCTTTGATGGATGTGCAAGGGAATCTTATTAAAGTTTCAAAAGCGCTAGATTTAATTATGTGCATGTTTAGACAGCTCAGCTGACGTGCGTTTAAACTAGACGAGTTCCTCCTTTCTACTGGCAGTGTGATTCAAAACCACAAGACGTTGCTGAAAATTTCCAAAAATGGAAAAATCTGAGAGCCTCATGAAAACACTGACGTCAGATTATAACAGCCACTTAATGATACTTAATCCACCAAAGATCAAACAATCTAAAATTATAATTATACAATCGATAGTCAGTATCAGCTTCTTAAAGGAAGGTTGGTCAAGCACTATAACAGCCTACGCAAAAAATGGGAAGTTCAAAGGGCTCAACAAATTCTGATTGTTCCAGTGTAAACCAAACTAATAAGTGTTTTGCACTGATAAGATATACAAACTACATTCAAATCATCAGCGTGGCGGTTTTATATCATTTAGCAAGTGCCACAACAACTGCTATCAAATGTGTGAAATGATATTACAGAAATGGACATTAACAAAGTGCCTCAGTGATCATCTAAACTTGAGCTGTCATAAGACATTCACACATAATATCATCATTGCATATCTGCTTCTGAGAACCCAGTGTGGCCATGATGATCTAAATAAAAAGCCTCCGAAATGCGGTCTGCAACCAGACCAGTTGAGAAAACTGTAGAACGGAAGTAACAAAACTGACAAAACAGGAGGAAGAGTTAATCTGATCACATGATACTTATCGACTATGACAAGAACTGATGGAAGAGTTTTTTCTTAAACCGACAGTCAGCTTTTAGGTTTATTTTCAGCTTTGGGCTTATAAAAATCGATTTGGAAAGCTAAAAGTTATTCTTGGAAAAATCCAGTGGTTCCATGCAGAAAACAGGGCTTTGCACATTACAGCTTTGATGCGATTAATGCCTGAAGGAAAAAAATAAAAATGTTTGAACTCCTCTACAAAAGACGCCAACAGCAAAGTTACATGAAGCAGCTGATATTACATACAAAGCAAGATGACGCAAAGAATCAAGAGGGTCAACTTTGTCCAAATAGGCTTGATTGTTTTTTTTTAAAACAATATGTAAATTAGAATACAGCATGTCTTTGCTATAACAAGCATTTTCAAAATGCAATGGCTCTGCTGACAGAGCCAAGGAATAAAACGGTTTTTAATTGCTAATATTATTTGGTCAAAAGCAGCTCTACCAAACACATTAAAATTATTTGCATCTATGTTGCTATTTTACAGCTGCGACATTAGCAAAGCAACATTTGCTATGGCTTTGCTATCAAGAATTTGTAAAAACCTTCTGCATTCCATATACACATAATATTGCATACAGAATAGTTCAGGGCACTCACTGCATTGGCGCATTTAAATTTAGAACTTTGAAGTGTTTGTGTGACCAAATAATAACAATAAGAACATGACGACAACTTAGAAGTGAGGCATCTAAATACTAGATCCAATTCACTCAAATATTAACTGAAAATATTCCTCAGTTAATTAAATATAAAAAAGCAGTGCACATTATTCCAAGCAAAAAAACAACAACAACAAAAAAGCAAGTTTAAGTAGAAGGCACTTGTTGCATATTGCATATTTTCATGCTAAAGCGTTAATTGTGCTTAACATTGAAGGTCCCAAACACTTTTTTTGTGTCAGTTCTCTTTCAAGCCCTACATTTATAATTTAGAAGTTTAGACGAAAACAACCTAAATTATCTAAAACAAATCTGAATCTTTGTGATGGCTGCTAAAACAGACAAAGACTAATTCTGTCCTTTGTCATTAAAAATGTAACATATTTGTGCCCGTAATGAACGGTCTGACAACTCTTTTCAATTACAGGACAGACGACCACATTAACTGTCTTATGCATGAACACATTAACATTTCATCAGCTCGCCCCTTTCCTGTCCTTAAACCTCAACGTTATTTTAAACATTAAGGACATTTTTTTGAGACATGGGTTTGAGTTTTTACGTAAGCCACATTTTTTCTTAGTCCAGAGCCACTCAACTACTTAATATCCTTATCTTTCGCTTCTGCTCTTCGCAGTAGGTGATGAATAGTTTAAAAGCAAGTTTGGCTTTCAGGGAAAAAAGATTCAGAACTTCCATTAAGCCCAAGGAGGCGACTTTCCATTCCCCTTTATTACATTTTAAGACGCAGTCTTAGGGGGAAGTGAGGACAAATCCGACTGCGTTCCAGAAAAAAAAGTAATCGTACATGACAGTTTCCACTAGTGACAGTTTCTTTCTAAGAGGTTGATCAGTAATAAGCAAACCTCAGTATTAGTAGCTGAAGTGGAGAACCTGTCAGTCACGAGTCACTTCAGGGGGATTTCTTAGAAGTGTGCACCTTTAGAGTGAAGCTGGGCTTACGTTTGCAAAGCGTTTAGTTCCATGCTCACATTCTATCAAGACCCGATCAATGACGTATCCCAGCTCGCATATAGAAACCCCCACCCCCCCAAAAAAAATCCTAACAGGCAAAATTAGCCAAATGCTGAGAACTTACAGAGCCAAACAAATAGTATTAAATGTGAAAATATTCACAGTATTTATAACGTTGGTTTATTTCATATCACCAACAAAATGTTGAATGATACATCACAAATATTTAATATAATGTCTTCCTTCCTTAGTTATAGCCCTCAACCTATAGTTATATCTTATAAAAGCTACATCTTACTACACAAACACATGCCAAAAGAAGTGGATTTATTCTCTATTTTACTCGTAACATCACAAACAATACCAACAGACCACAGGTACACTCATCAAAGAGCTGGAAACGTTGCACTATCGTTTCATTTTTTAGCCGCATTTACAGCTAGATGGACACAAGTGTATATCTACCCAGTGCAAGAAAAAAAAGTTTTTGGTTGAATTAGGTTTTTTTAATTGCACTTATTTGACAAAGCCAAAATGCATTATCTATTTACAAGAAAAGCTTAGTGGCATGAAATCCTTCCAACAAATTTAAGTGGCTTGCGAGCTGCCCGTCCTCCTGACTCAACTAAAATGTATTTCAACAAGACGCATCCAGCTCTGCTCACATACTGTAGAGGAAGAGACGTTTAAATTAGAGTAGGTCACAAGGCCACAGCCTCACCATCAGTTTGATGAGCCCCTCTATTGATTACAGATAAAATCAAGGTAAAACCACTGAGCTGTTGCTGTCGTTGAGCAAGCAATCAGCCTAAGAGTTTACACAAGCCTATCCCTATAAATGACCTGCCATTGGCTTCAAACCCTTAGCATACGTTAGAAATCAATGTCTTTTATCAACAACAACAATAAAGATCAGAAATATAAAATTGGCAGTAAAGCTGTAGTAAATGTGATAAAAAATTATGTATAAAACTTTGTCTAAATATTCATCCATTTAATTATTTTTTCTGTTTTCTCTAGTCAGGTAGCAGCGATTTAATATTTTCGCCTATCTACTGCATAAGCAGCCAGGTTTTATTGAAAGCCCATTTTGTCTAAATCAGTCAAATCATGTCAGGTGACTCGTCTAGTGCAGGACATGCTTGATATTAAAGTGTTACTGAGCTGCACATTAATGTGCCCCTATTATCGTTTTTCAGATATTCCCTTTTTGCAGTGTGTAATATAGCTGTCTGTGAATGTAAACGTTCGGCAAAGTTGTAAAGTCAAAAGTGCACAATAAATAAAGTTATTGTCTCCCAAAAGAAAGAATCGACTGAACTGAGTCGTTTTTGTTTCGAATCCTACTGCTCTACGGTTCTACGTCACTAGAAAAGAAATTTGCATAATAACAACTTGACCAGCCCACAAACACGTCATTGTACTGACGACTGTTTCTCAAATCTCGAAGTTCAACGCGGGATTCGCAAAACGCTTGCTCTTGAAAGACGGGTCAGTACCCAGTTTATTTTGACCAGCTTGCTCCTCAGAATCACAACCAGTAAGTATGAACAATTATTGATGTATATATTTTCTACCAGGTGTTCAAAATATGTAGTTTTGTGTTTTATATTGTGCAAGTTTCCGGTTAACCGGCTAACTCACGTCTTACTGAAATAGTTCTGCTAAGCAGCTGTGGGCCACCATTACCTAAAACTGTCTATAAATGCAGATTGTCTGTCATTCTTACTACTTCGAGTAATGATGAAGGACGGAACAAGATTTGTTTTGCTAACTTTAATGTTACATCAGTCATTCACGTTAGAGCTCGGCTAACATATGCAGCGTTGTTGATACAGTTAGTTCCTGCATGTGCACCGCAATAAATCAGAAATGCACACACATGGGTTTGTTGATGGACATACACTTGTTAATGCTGATAGTGAGGAATTAACATCTGTACCTCAAACTGAGAAGCGTCCTGCTCAAGTCATCCTTGTGCAGGAGGTTCGGGTTGAATAAGTTCTTCAAATGTTTCATCATCGGATTGATATTGAACGATATCATCATTACGGTCTTTACAGTGTACAATCGCTGAGGAATGAGGAAGCCTCGTGAGAGCTGAAGTATATAGTTATGGTAATGGATGTTTAGCTTCCGACATGCGCTTTAAGCGGCAGACCAATCACAAAAGATTGGGCAGTCTGGCCAATCAGAGCAGAGTAGCTCACGGAAAGGAGGGATTTAGAGAGACTGATTCATCCGACGAGTCACTTGAGAATCATTGAACAATTTGGTGATGTGCAATGTATATTATGAGAAATTTTTTTTTACTTTTGATGCATGTAAACCTGTTGTAGGAGACGCCAAAACAAAATCAGGAGCCTTTACACTGGCATAATTGGGCCACTTTAAAATATGCTTGTCTAACAAAAAACAACGGAAGTCGTTCCATAAGCTGTAACAAACACCTTTGAAGTGCTTTTTACTTCATAATAAAGTGCTAAAAACAAATTCAAAATCAACGATCAAAATGTGTTTCACTTCTTATTTGTGACACCCACCAAACCTGCTGAACCTGCCTGCAGCACGGCCTGCTCTGTACAGGAATGATGTGTTCAGGATGCTGCTGGGTTGAGGAGGTAACAGCCCCCACCTCCAGATCTAGGGCACAGCAGAAAACTCCAGAACAGGTGGAAGAAACCACAAGCCTGCTGCCATTTCCCTCTGAGATGATGATGATGATGATGATGATGATAAGCTTTAGGCCGCCAAGAGCAGCCTGAAGCAACTCGGTGACTAAAAATCACGTTGCTAATAGAAGTTCCTGTATTAACCAACTGCAACACTATCACGTGAACTCCACTATCTGCTTGCGATCTGCTGCATGGAGTAAAGCACTAAACAATTCTCAGAATCTGATCTGTGTATTATAACATTTAGTATCCTTGTTGTCAATAACACTGTACTTAAAGTCTTTATGTATAATGCACTATAAAGGTATTCTTCTTATGTTATAAAGCATTATATCGGTTCATGAATAATTGTAACCAAAGTTAAAATTCATTGTAACATTTGCAGATTCCTTGTTACATCTGAAAATTGGTTTGATGAGTTTTAATGCATTATATTTTATAAAGGTGTGTATATTCTATAAAGATTAGATTATTACTATGTTTCATAACTGTGGTTACAATTATTCATGAGACCATACAATGCATTGCAACGCATAATTGATGCATTAAAATACATTATATATATAAAGCCTTTAAGAAAAGTGTTACCAAATTGTCTATAAACTAAATCTAGATTTTTTTGGATTAGGAGCAAAAGTCAATTTCTACCCTTTGGTGGAATTTAATTGTTCATGAAAAACAAGTATGAAATGTTATATTTATGACATTAACATTAATGAGAAGACCATCAGACGACAATGGAAGAAACATAAGTGAAGTGTCAATAAAAAATTCATAGTATTTTATGAATACATTGCATGTGTTTAGTTTAATTTCATATATGTTGTAGTTTAATTTCATCAGTTGCGCAAGACATTTGTTGTTGCGTATGTGTTGCCTGAGGTAACGATTTAGTACCACAGGCTGGTACTGAACAGAAGCCACATTTTTTGTATCAATCCAACCTTAGTCTTAACTCCCATTGGTAGATGCTGCGCATTATTTACATAAAGTTGAATTCTACTCAAAATTGTCACATCGCCAGTGGTCTCTGCTGCCAGAAATCGCCATCTCTCATCAAAAACCAACGGCTTCTGGTTTTGTCAGTGCAAACTGCAGTCAGTGTGATCGGAGACTGACTTGGTAGCAACGTAGACAAGAACAGATGAACTGAGAGGGCAGCCATGCAGTCTAATAGCTGACATGCTAAATTCAACTTGACTAGAGGCCGGGGGCAATGGAGCAGGGGCCTGTTAAATCATGTCCGTCTTTACCGACTCATCTCAAGGAAAAGATCAGAGCGTGTGTCACAGTCTAGAGAGAGAGAGAGAGAAAATGGAGCAAGAAAAAAAAAGGAAAAAAAAAGAACACTTGGAAAAACAAATGTAGGCTATTGATATCAATGCAAATTGCGTCAGTTTATTACAGCATTAGCAAACTGTATTTATTACCATTTTCCGGGATAATTTCACCTCATTTCCACAGCTAGAGGCAAATGTACCAGACTGATAAACTAAACTACGTAAAGAGCAAATAACCGACTTAAGCATGCGGCAGCTTTATGAAGTCGCCAGAGGTGTGAAACACAGGGGATGCTGAGTGACAGCTGCTGAAACTATTCGAAATTCACGAGGGAGAAACTGAAACTATGTGGAGGAATGAAATGAAACCTACAAAAACATTGCAGCCAGGTCAACAGACAGCATCTGCAACCACTCATTAGTAAACCCACGACTGATACCTGACTAAAATCCTCTGATCTTGTGTATAAAGAGTGACAGTTTTACCAGTCATCACGGCAGATATAGATTATGACAAACATGCAGAATACATTTTTAATCATAGCTTTATTTCTGCTTTTTGGCTCAATAGGAAAAAAAATACAGTCATTAGAGACAGCATAGCATGCATTATGAATATACTGATAAAAATATTATTATAATTTATTTAAGCAAATGATACATTAAATAAGTTCCTTCACCACTGAGCGGATGTCATTTATCAGATGTAACTACAGTCAAACCAAAATGTATTCAGACATCTTCAAGATTTCTCACACTATCTCAGCTTATTCGCTATAGTTTAGAAAATGGTAATAATAACATGACAAGAACTCAGTGTTATAAAATCAGTTGATATTTCACTGGTTTTGGCCATCCTTCTGTTAGACTGTCTCACAAATGAATAAGGTTGAATAGCTGTCAGCTGTTAAATTTAAGTACACAATGAGATAATACCAATTTAGGTCATCCAATTACCAAGCAATGCTTAATTTTGTTCAGTCTGTGGTGTAAAAAGGTCGCATTAGCAATTAAAGAAAAAACACGTAAGCAAAACAGTGTCTGAATAATTTGTGGTCCCAAATGTTTATTAATGTTACTGGTAGTCCACTGTGTGAAGAATTTTTGGGTATAATGTGTCACAGTTTACTTTATTTTGCCATCCTAACTTAAATAAATGAACTATAGTGTTCTGCACCCACTAGTAAAATGATATCTGGTGTCTGAATAATTTTTGGGTTGACCAAGTAGAAAAGTGTGAATAAAATCAATCAAACTGATTAACAGTTAAACCTAGGGTTGGGTATTGGTTGGGTTTTATCCGATACCAGTACCTACTCGGTATTTTTTAAACGGTTCCGGTGCTTAAACGGTTCTTGAACCGGCACTTAAGAAAATGAAACCGCACACACTTTATAAAAAAATAATACCTACCTGTGTGAGTTTGTGTCCAAACTGGACACAATATTAACTTAAATCTTTAAAGATTTTCTGATTAAAAGAAAAATTGCGCCGTTTAATAGGCTACTGATGTAAAACGCTTAAGTTAAGATCAAAATTTTGTCTTCTCATATTATGACTTTTACTTTAAAACAGAGAAATATCTGACACTGAGCAGAAATATTTAACACACACAGTATAGCCTCGTATAAAGAAGTGGTGGAACTTTGTTCAAACATTTTTTGCTAGCCTACTTGATATGCAAGATTTGCAGTTGGCATTAAAATACTAGACTTACCCGAAGAGGAACGGCTGCTGTTATCATCATCTGTGATGTCCACCACCACACTGGCAGCCTGCTGAACTTGAACTTTCGTCAAGCGTGTCAGAGGTTTTGGGTTCTAATCCGCATTCGTACAATTTTTTTTTTCTTTTCCAAACCGATTATGCTCATGATCATCAGTGGTTGTATATCAAGCAGGGACACGTTTGTGTGCATTATATTTTGTGATTTCACCGCAACGAATAGAGAGTCTCCACAACGGATTGAAGCGCGCGTCCGAGTGAAGACAGTGCGGTATGCGCGAGCCACAAGAGAAAACACTGTATCAGCGCCACTGATCGCAGCGGCAACGAGCACTTTGATCACTTGATTTAAAAAACACATTTCAGCGCTAGATCGTCTCTTATTTATTAACAAATGAACGAAATGAATGCTCTGCTGGTTAACTGGACATTTTTATTATTGGAACATTCGTGCCGCGAGATGTTTTATAGGGGGCGGTAAAAAAAGTCAGGCACCGAAATTTTCTTTTTTGAATTCGTTCTTATTCGGTCTCGTTACTACCGTTTACGTTGGAACCGCGTTTCAGTACCCAACCCTAGTTAAACCTTAACTTTGATAGATTTACTGTCAAGAAAACAAGTCTTTGATCTCTTTAGAGAAAGCGTTTCAATGGATGCATGACATGCAGGGTTGCCAGGGCGTTGCTAGGGTATTCTGATCAGTTTTTTTTAATATGGTGGGTTGCTAGTCCATGCAAGCTCAAAAATAACCCAACCCCAGGTGCATAAGCTATTCTAGTCTCCACTCTCCAGATTTATTTTGTCAATCAAAAATTTGAAATCTAAATGCTTAAAAACTTAACATTACATTTACATTTGGCAGACGATTTTATCCAAACTGACTTGCATTGCATGCAAGGTATATATTTGATCAGTTCATGCACTCGAAGCCAAGACATTGGGTAACAACACCTCTTATTAACAAGCCGCACAATTCAAAGTATCATTCATGTCTGCAACATTATCTGCGAGACAAGTTACACGTTGAACTTTAATACTTAATACGTTACAACCTTTATCTCTACTTTATTGTATTCTGAATCACCCGTGAGTACTGAAATAAAACCTTTTCATTCCTTTTGGGAAAAGACGCTCATGGTTATTCCTAGAATAAAGAGTCTGGAGCATAATGACTCATTTCAGAGCTGTGCTGCTATCACAGGAAGACGCTCATGGCATGTTTCAACAGCATTGCAAACATGTTCATGTTAGCGGGACAACGAACCCTCGAGCTAATGTTCTCACGGACTCCGTCTCCATCGCTACTAAGATGAGACAGACCCTTAAACAGAGCAGTCCTTCCCAATCAGCCATCAATGTGGAAAATTAAGAGTGAATGAAAGGTCAATTCAAAGACGCTTGGCCTTTCAGCGACAGCCATCAGCCAGTCAGTGTTTATTCTGCAATATGTTACAAGAGAAACAGCCATTGTTGTCCACTTAAGAAAATCATTCTGCAGGCCGACCAGCTATCAAAAGCAAAACGAGAAGAGGAAAGTGAAAATGAGAAGATACTAGATTGTCTTTTTTATTTTCATCTCACAGATGAATTAGAAGTAAATTTAAAAAAAGAAAAAACAGATTGTTCCTCTTACTGTGGTAGCAAGCGTAAACCCCGCAAAATCCCTTTATTTACAAAAAAAAAAAAAAAAAAAAAACTTTCCATACTTTAAATACTTGAATGTGTCAATGTGTGAGATAACTGTCACAACGTCTAAGCTTTCCTGTATGTCAAAGAGGACCGTACCGATATCTTTGGTGTCTTAAAGCTCAAAACACTGTTAAAAGCATGATAGCACTATCATAATGGGTCTGAAATCTGAATACATGCACTTACTCCTCTTGACTAATGGACCAAACATCATACACAAGAGGAAAGTGTGTTTAAATCCACTGCAGTGCATTATATCTATTCAGTGTCTTCTACCTATATATGTGTCCATCACAAGCTGAAACACCTGCCTAAAGGCCCTTTCACACCGGAAGCGTAACGAAAAAGCGAAACGGAAAAGTGAATAGTTCGCGTCAAAACCGTTCACATCAGCCGCGACGTGAATTTGCGATGTCTGTGACTTTCGGAGCTTCAACATTCCAAAATTTTCGCGCCGACAGCTGAGAAAACATGGACACTTCATCATCATCATCCAGTGAAGACAAGCCTTTTCATTTTATTTAAAAGACAGAAAAGAAGGTTTTGGGTGCACCCAATCTTAAAGAACAGAAAGCCTGAAGGGGAGTATGCTAATGTCCACTTTTAGTTTCCTTTTCCTCTCTCCTTTTTCTCACATAGGTGTCCCTGAGGTTTTTCCACAGTTTTTTTACGTCTTCAACTAAACAGTGCGTTTTTTAAAGTCAATGCACATTACATGTAACACACGAAGTAACAAGTTACAATCATTCGACTAGAAACTGTAGATATCACACAAATAATGTATAGTATACTAAAAGCAGCCCTAAATAGTCTCACTACATTTTGTTACATTTTTAAAGTAAACACGGTCTCTGTCTCTATCTTTGACAATAATAGTGTAAGCTTTCTATCCCAAATGTAGTTTAGCCTTCTAGCCTACACAGCACTAGCCTAGAAATCTAGACGCACCCTAGCGGCAGCAACATTTATTTTGCAGCCAGGGTAGTCTAGCAACTCTCCGTTGACTTTCGAGCTGTAAAAACCTAAATTGGGTCAGGCCAATCACATCGTGTATAGAGTAGGCGGGGGCGGGCTTAACATAATGACGACAGAGTTGCGACGGTTCCCTGCTACTTGAAAACAAAGAATGGCGGCTGCTGCTGGAGAACAGACTTTCGAATCGGCTTTGGCCGCGACTCTGGAGGACTTGGAGTTAAGTTTTTCTTTGAGAAAAGAGCAAAGAACGGCACTTAAGTCATTCTTAAAAAAGGAAGATGTGTTCGTAGTTTTGCCGGCCAGATACAAAAGTTGAATCCATCAACTAACGTTAGCTCCGCTGTTGGGAACACGCTCTGGTTGGTTGAAGCGCTGTCCTATTGCGTGCAGAGTGAATTTGAAAGACAGCCGTTTATCCCGCCCCTCGGATTGAGCCGTGTCTATGGTGAGTTGCCAGACCAAACATCTTGATGTAGGTCTGGCTTGCCAGGCTAACACAGCACAAGACTATACAATGACTAAAACTATCACACAACATACTCACAGTCGTGATAACCGAGTTGGTTGACAATGCCACGCCACACATTGTCTTTCAAATCATTGTCCTTGTAGTATGTGATTGGCTGAAGCCTTTTCTGTCGCCGCAAAAGTAAAAAAAAAAACTTTTCGTTTTTTTGAAAACGAACCTTAAGACAGCATAAATGTCCATGTGCTGAAAAAAGAAAGAAAAATATTAAAACTCTGATATCAGCCAAAATTATTCAGTTTGGTCATTTTGAGATTACCAGCCAGTTTCAAGATCTACTGACATCCTTGTTAATGAGTAATGCACATTTTTCTGGTAATGATACAGAACACGTGTGTTTCTGTTTTTTTCCTGGTGGCTTAATATTGTATAATTTGTTTACATTTTGCTATTGTACTTCTCATTTATTGTCATTAAACTGTAGCCTATTATTTATCAGCCACCCTGCTCTCATGATATCAGTATTGGCCTTTGGCAAACCCACATACATCACTGACCACTAAAAACAAGCCATATAAGGTGATCTACATTTAGGATGAAGCTCATTTAGCTATTGCATTAGTTTCATTAGAAAAGAAACCAAGACAATATGACTTGACAATGTTCACCACTGAAACCTCAGTCTGTGACGATTCAGGGTACAGTAATAAGGGTCAAAAGATAACCTGCGGGTTTTCTACATCACCACCGTTTTCAGATATATCGATGTTATACTAGACGTCACATCTACATCAGAGGCTGACGAGCTCAAAGATAAGGAAGTCAAGAAGTTCTTTAAGTGAACTGCACATGTCCATCAACAGTGTACTTAAGTTGGAGCCAATTTGCTAAAACACACAGAAATCATCTCTAAGGCTATACAGAGCAATTGCTATAAAACCCACTCAGAAGACCTTAGCAGCTGCAAAGCATCACCTTGACAACCACCAAGAACCCTGTTGCATTGTGGGGGTGACTTTTTCATATGCAAACACCACTCACATTTTCATCTCAAAATGTAAATCAAGTATAAAATAAAATGCTGACAGACAATAAAGAAGACCTCTCTCTCTCTCTGGACATTTTAGCACCCTTGCTGACTTATGGTGTATTTTTTGCACACTCTGAAGAATCACTTCCTCATCAAATCACAGATGCAAAAAAAAAAAGAAAGCACTCAAAAATGCACACAGTGTGTTCATAACGGACAGCAACTCCACAGAACTATATAGAACACACAACGCTGAACATCTACATGAGACCATGTGTGATTTCCCCTTTTTCCTTCCATCAGACTGCAAAAAAGACAGAGGAATTGTGGGAAGTGGGTAGACTTGGAGCCAGTCAGTGCTCTACGCTAGACTCACGACGTTTGCAATGGTAAAGACACTTACTTGATGTTTGTGCACAATGTTGCACCAAACTGCAATGGTTGTTAGGGTAGTGTGAACTAGCCTTTAAACAAATCAGTAAAACTTGTCAGATAGATCCAGAACATTCTAACACACAGGGCCGAAAACATATCTTGCAGTTTGTTGATGAGATTGAGCAAACTCAGTTATTTTACAGACAACGCTGCCTCATTGTGACTGATGATAAGCAGAAATGAAGACAGTTTATGTTAACGTGCGCTGAAATACTCTTCCTGACGCATTTCAAAACACAACATGTGAAACTAAATGGACAGTTCAGCCAAAAAAGGAAAATTATCTCATAATTTACTCAACCTCATATCATTCCAAACCTGCCTGACTTTTTTTTTGTTCATAGAATGAATGTCAATGGGGTCCAATGTTGTTTTGGACCCCATTGACATCCACTGAATGGATAAAACCACTCTTCTAAATATTTTTTTTGTATTCCACAGAAGAAAAGAAATACGTACAAGTCATACAGGTTTGGAATGACATTGGAGGATGAGTACAGAGAATTTTTAGGGGAATGCCTGCTTGCTTAGATAGTTCTCATATTTGCGTATAAGGTGTAAAAGGGACTAAATAAAGTCAGATCTCTGCATGTAATCATTTTAAACACACACGCGAACATACATGATTCCTTGTTGAATCATCTCATTACTACCCTGTTGTTCTGCATGCATTATCCAACAACATAATCTGAGTCGAGAAAAAGTCGAGAAAAAAAAGCCCACAGAAGAACAGACCAATGTCATAATCCTTCCTGATGTCATCCGTTTTCTTCCTCACCACTCCAGCACGTGGTTCATTTAGTGACTCTTTGCCGTCCCATCGCAAAGACAAAGACCTGATGATAGTCTCAGGTAATCAGATCAAAGGAATGATGAGGTTGACGTGCTTATGAGAGGCTTTATGCGTGCGTGCATGATGCACGAAAGATGCCCCCAAATTTAACCTGAAGGATTAGAATGATTGCGTTTAAATCTTCGAGCACTTGAGTACAAGCCCTTTCCTCCACACATCTGACATGATGCAATCCAGCTCAAAGAGGGCCGGCTTGAACTCTCCTTAGGGAGTGAACGAAAGACCGCGGCTTTACATAAGCTGGACAGCGACATACATCTGTGAGGTCTGGCCGGATTAACAGATGCTGCGCTTGAGATTAACATTCAGACGCAGGAGGAAAGAGAAATTATGTGCTTGCGTAAACAGTCATTCGGAGAAGCTGCCGTTTTGATGGATGACACTACGCTGATATCATGAAAGAGATATTAGAAGGAAGGAAATAATGACCATGAAATGCACAGGAACTACTCACTGAAATCAACAAATGTCTCTTTTTGGTCTTTGTTCATTTGTCCTACAAACGCTCTAAAATATCTACTCAGTTTCAACTAATTCATGAAAAATTCCTTACATTTTTCCCCTTCCAAGTCTCTCAAGATAAAAGCATCTGCTAAATAAGTACATATAAACAAACATGTGCACATATTGACGGAGATAATTTGTTGAAATATACATAAGATATATAAGATAAGAGATCCACCGGAAATTTCCAAAAATGTAATCCGTTTGGAAACATTACAAAGTCTGTGAACAGGACGTTAAGATCGCAAGCTGTAATGACAGCAAAGTAACAGTAAAAGTTAGCCATGAAGGAATTGGCCCATTTGCTTGTAAATTTTTTTATTAAATAAAAATCGCCCATGAAAAAATCTTAATCGGTGCATCTCTACTTGATTTTTTAAAGCACTGCCTTTTTTTACAATACCATAAACATCTATTCTGCTTCATTTAAATGGCAAATAATACTTCCTTGCATGCGAATAGAAGACCAAACAATAAAACTAATCAATAACTAACAAACCAATTAACGCAGATCCAATATAACCTGTGTATGTGTTGTTTCAGTAGTTAATTAATAGGTAAGGAAATAATATACTTATAGACATCCTGATCAAGATAAAACTGCACGCTCATGTGGATTTATATTAATAAACAACAATACACATTAAATAATCTTGCCTTACCTTCAATATTTCCCCACGTTTAAAACTCAGCTCATCATCTGCAGTTGCTTTGAAATCATACTTGGCAATGGCCTCCATGATTCAGCCTGACGGACACCTATGTGGTTATAAAGCAGTGGAAAATGCCTCCTGGTGCAGTTTATATCCCTGTTGTGGACCAGAGGACCAGACAATGAGATCTCAATAGCGATGATGAGCACAGATCCAAGAAGACACAAGGATGTCCACCTGCCTCTCTCGCTCTCTCTCTCTCAGCCTCAGCCCCGCGTCTCTCCTCCCGTCGCGATCCTCACATAAAGATCACGGCGAGAAACCTGTAAACAAAATACACTCTTTCAGAAAAGCCGATAGGAGAGTGTTGATCTAGTGTTCTAGATTGTTCAATGGGCCGCGCCCCACGATACAACTGGCATTAAAAAGCAAATGCTCCCCATAAAGAGGAAGGAAACCCGTCTGCTTGACGTCTCAAGCGGCCAATTACGCACCGCGAGCATAGCGGACCGTCCAATCAGATTAGCGCGTCGAAGAGGACTCGGCCAATCAAAGCCCTAGAAGCGACGTCAACACCCAATTGGCTTCGCTCCGTCTAGTGTTCGACCAATAAACGTTCGGAATTTCTCAGCGTTGGAGAACGCAAGGCTCGATAACGTCATAGTGCTATTGAACGTGCACAGAATAATATTCGTTTAAACCTGTGAGCAAATATCAAGGATTGCGCAGACATAAGTCGAAACGTAAACACAGCTATGCAAACCAGCTGTTATGTATTAACGATATCAGATGTCTAGCGGAGAAAATTGCGTAAATGACACCGGAAATGGAATGTATCTAAAGCATACATGTCATTGTACATTTGAATCATATTGACATCTTGCAGAGTATTGGAAATCAACAGGCCAGCATTTGACACTTACGTATTGTTGTCTGACTGTATACATATTGAAACGTTTAGCATCATATAATAGAATAACACAATGTTTACAACATTCAAATAAAATAGATATTAACTGTAAAACTGCTATGCTTAATATTGTTTACAATTATGCATAGAGTAACACAATATAAAACTCACTTTCACCGTCTATTATGTTCAAGTTTCTAAAGTATTACTATTCAACTATGTATCGTTTAAATGATAATAGAAGAAACATCAATAATTTCAGAACAGTTCCGAAGGTTCTAGTTTATAAATCCCGTAAAGCAACTTTAAAACAATACACGAGATTGAGTTTCTTTTCTCGACTTTTTGTCAAAATGTATAGAAGCATAAAAGCGAAGGTTTCATAACCATAAATAATAGCGAATATTGATAATGTATAGTAAAGCACACAGGCCTTATGGCCTTTGGTCATGTTAACGTAAAAAAAAAACTGACGCTGGCAGTCAGAGAAAAACTGAAGTTTCATATACTCACTCTTTTAAACAACTGTAAGGGCCAATACTCGCTCTCTCGTTGTAATGAACCTAGAATCCACTCCAATTAGTCTTTAATCGTTGGTGAGGTTGAGCTCTTGTACCTCGCCCGACTTGAAATGGTGAAAAATTGCTGTATTTTTCTGTTTATTTCCGTTTCCTCCTCGATACAGCATGTGCAGCTTCCGCCTGCCCCTAGTGGACGAGTTGTGTCATTACACACTTTTACAATGATGCTCAATTGGCTGCGGCATTGCGCCATCTTCTGGTAAAATATCAAGAGCGGTTTAATATGACAGAGAATAAACATTCTAGAGTAGCCTACCTGACGTTGTGTTGGTTGTGGATGCTCAGAAGTTTAGAACATTGCTTTTTACCACATGGCCTGAAACTGCATCATCTTCACTTATTCGGATTAACTTTCAGGATCAAATAGTGTATTATTATAATTATAATTATTAATATTCAAAAAAATATCACTAAGGATGATTTAAGCTGATTTCTATAGATATTGATTCAGTTTATAGAACTTGTTTGCAATTACTGATATGGGTTACCAAATCTAATGACTTCTTTTTACATAAGTGATCTATCTTAGATGATAACCATATGTTCAAAGTGTGTGCAGACACGTGTGTGTGTGTGTGTGTGAGAGAGAGTTTGTGAACATAGAGCAGGATAGAATACAAGGGAGAGGAAACATCAGATTGATCAAAGATGCATGCGAGACAGATGGCATCAAATACAGCATTTTACATGAGAGTTTGCCATGTGATAGGCCTACTGTAAACAGAGGAATTACTATGGTAGAGACTGTCTCATACTGTAACTCACCCTTCATCTGTAAAGGTCTACTACAGTATTCAGTCAACTGGCACAGTGAGAACATTTACTGCATTGCCAGCAAACTCTGTTCTAGCAGAAGCTCATGGCTACTTCATCACACCTTATATAATACACTAGTTACTATTACAAACAACATAATGGATGTTACGTAAGTTAGGTCCAGGCGCGCTAGAAGCTCATGCGAGGGGGGCTGAGGGCTGGGTTGGAAAATATGTGACGTCATTAACATTCTGCAATGAAAGTCAATGGGATTTTCCCGAGGTTTAATCGTAATTTTGATCCGATCAGTTAGAAAAGATATAGCACACCGAGTCAGAACAGTCTGAAGGTCTGAGCCGAGTTTGGAGTATTTAGAGTTAAAGCTCTAGGAGGAGTTAGAGTTGTAAATTTGGGTCAGAAGAATAATAATAAGTTTATTTCAGTAAGTTGGCTTTCTCAAGCCAACTTAATTATGTTAGTCCACAGCCCCCCACCAGGGGGTGCTGATGCTATGACGAGGGTGGCTGCAGCACCCGCAGCACCCCCCTTCCCGCGCTACTGGTTAGGTCATGTAAGTGTATTTTCTAATGTGGCATCTGTAGCCGGTGTTACTGTAATTATTTCAGCAGCAATTGTGATTTGAAACATAGCTATCTTGCATTGTTCGCTATTGCAGTAAACGAATCGATTGTTAAAAGTACTAAACTGAAAGAAGATCACACCGTTGTGTTTCGGTGATTAAACCAAATGTTCTTATTACATATTACAATAATCTTGAGTTTGAAATAATGATTATAATGAAAATATGTACAAGAATGAAAGCATGAGATCAGGTTTTGAAAGAATAGCTGTGTTACAAGATTTTAAGAGTTTTGAAAATGTACACCAATTAGGTACCAAAGCGAATAACAAAACTTTAATATGACATTCTGATTGGAATATACTTTTAAGTAGCCAGATATCAAAAATATGCTTTTCGTTATTGAAAATGTTATTTCTGAATGTTCTCTGAACGGTTAAACCCGATAAGAACGTTAAAGTTATGACAACTTTCCCTGTTAGCTGGGCAAATACTTTTTCAAAATATTAAAATATGCTATCACACAACCTAATTGCAGTTTCTTTTCGCATAGATTATCTGCTTTAAAATGTGCGCTTCACGCGTAGGCTGATCAATGGGATTATTTGCTGTAACCTTGCGTGCCGGTTCCCGTTTCTGTACAAAAAGTGCTCAAAAATGGATGATGTTCCTCACGTCAGCAGCTTCAGGCAGCAAATCAGACGCTACATCGAGCTCAACACACAACCCCTTTTCAGCAAGGCTCATTTTCTCAGATGTCCTGTGTATCAGGAATGAATGAGAGCGTTGACATCACAGGAGGCACATCTTCATCGGACAATGAAGCAGTGAAGTGTGTAACTGGAGACATATTGGCGATGCAGAAGCAGAAATGGGTCGTGTAGAGCGCGTTTGAGGAGCTGTCAACTAGTGGCATGCGTTTCAGAGAAATTAAAAGCTAACCACTGGAGATACTCAGATTAAGGTAGGTTTATGCAAATGAGATCGAATTTGATGCGTAATTGTTTTACACTGAGAAAAATTACCACAAAGTGTTTGCGGACAGGCATGTCAATAACACATTTCATAATATTCATAATAGCTCCATGTTGTTTTTGAAGTAGGGTAGAGTGGGGGAAAACGCCCCCCTTAAGGAAAATGTGACATTACAGTGAAACAAAACATAAATGTGACTAGAATTGCCATACCGGTTTTGAGTGACTATGGCAGGAGTTATTCACCAAATATTAAAATTGCTCAGCCTTCATAATTAATTAGTATTTTCACTGAAAATATTTTTGTACAAAGGGGGCGTTTTGCCCCAGTGGTGGGGTAAAACGCCCTCCAAGGTGGGGTAAAATGCCCCCTTTCTTACCAACCAGTTTGCTTCATAGATCAACAGCAAAATTAACATACAATAGTTTTTAATCTCTAAAGGTAAAAGGCAAGTAATGTATCAACATGTATATATATTAATATTTATTTCAGCAATGTCCAAAATAGCCAAATTTAACTACCTTCCATCAGTGAGCTAACTTTGCTAGCAAGCTAGCTAGTTAATGCTCACTTGAGGTAATTTTTTCATGTTTTGTTCAAATATTTTGATTTTACCACCTAGTTATACTGCATTAAGTGTAAAATAAAGGATTTGATAGACAGAAATATTTTATTATAGTAATTATGATAGAGAAACTATGCCCCCAGGGGGGGGGCGTTTTACCCCTCAGCGTAGGGGGCGTTTTACCCCACAAGCTATGAGTTTTTTAAAAAATGTTTAATTTTTAAAATATAATTATATTCCTTATAAATAATATATGATCTCAAACTACAGACTTCACTATTCATCTATAATACATCACTGCGATATCCTGCAGAACAATATTCTCTTAAACACTTATTTACTAATATCTGAAAATTATAGCATTTACCATGTAATCCTCTTCTCTTCAAATGTGTCGCTGGTGTCAGCTTATCCATAGAGATTTGTATATCCCCGTTATCAACGTAGTGCATAGCAACAGTAAAAATGTATCTTGACTACTTTTAGTCGTTATTTTGGGAAAAACAGGTGGGGGGCGTTTTACCCCAGGGGGGCGTTTTCCCCCACTCTACCCTACCTTGGAGTATAATGTAAATACTATGGTAGCCTATTCTGATGATGATAGTTAAAAAGAAATGATGTTCATGCACAAAGAACCATTTAAATAAATGGGTGAAAGAAAACCCCAAATAAATCAGTGTGAGATAAATATTGTAAAGATGTGTTGTATCTAAAATGACTTAATTTGCTTTTATGTTGCTAAAATTAATTATTAAAATATTATCCTGAGATATTTTCGTTTGTTGTTTGTTGACATTGTCCATTCCATGTAAGACAATTGTTCTTATTTCTTACTGTTCAAAATTAAGGGTGTTAACAGAGTACAGAAATCTGATTTCATGAATCTCAGGATAAAAAAGTGATTATATAACATTTAGTAAATACATTTGAAATAATTTATTTTGGACAAATCCATAAGATAAATTGCTCTGTTTGGAGTTCATGGTGTGCAGATTTGACTGTTTACAAAAAACTCAAGTGTGTAAGACTATCTTGAATTAGCCTCTACAGTCTCTACAATTGTACAGATATTCTCTAGTGACAAAGACTACTAATAATTAATTTCTTAACAGGAAGTTAAGCATTTATTCTCATGTCAGTTCAAATATGTTTTGAAACAATCACATCTCTTATGACAGCGTGTTGATAATAACATCTGTGCATTTGTATTTTATGATCAAGTTTGTGATGGATTTCAACGTGACCCCCAATTCCAGTGATGAGTTTAATTCATCTCAACATTTAAATGCAGGTAAATACGCTATCCAAATGTTGTCCAGCAACCTAAATGTGTGTCATTTGGCAAATTAACAGGCTTTATTCAAGTCAGACCTAATATTTATTTGACTTCATTAGGTTAGACCATCAAAAGTAGTTTGTCTCTTACTTTTTTATGTGTAATGTTTTGTTAGATACATTTTTGGTTCTCTGCTTGTGTGTAGCTCATGACTCACCCCAGATAGCAAACAATCATTGAAACAATGTTAAGTCAATGTTGACGGCTCAACGTTAATTGCACTGAATTAACGTTACAAAGTGATGTTGCTTCAGTATCACTTTTGCACCCTCAGTTACTGTTGAAACAAAGTTGAGATTTCAACAACAAAAACAAAACAAAATCAATGATAATATCATTGAATCAACCTTATGAAGTGATGTTAGTTCAATATCACATTTGCACCCGCATTTAATGACGAAAAAGAAAGCATAATGTTATATAAGAACAACAAGTCGATTCAGTTGTCATACAGTCACATTCAAGAATGTTAATATACCAAACACATTTGATTCACTTTAAAATATTATAGCTATGATGATTATAGTATCATTAAATTATGTTTATTTACTCTTTTTGTCTATAATCTATTAATGCCTCAATATCAAAAGAAAGCACTATGGCAGGGGTGTCCAATTTTTCCAGCCGAGTTTATCTCGGGTTTTTAATGTAGCATTCAAGTAACGAGTTTATCTTGAAAAATAAAAGAGCTTAGGTTTTTTCAATGAAAATGTCTTTAAAGGGATAGTTCACCCTGAAATGAAAATTCTGTCATCATTTACCCACCCTCAAGTGGTTCCAAACCTGTAAGAGTTTCTTTCTTCTGTTGAACACAAAAGAAGATATTTCAAAGAATATTGGCAACCAGACAGTTGACGGTAGCCATTGACTTCCATAGAAGGGTAAAGAAAAAGAAAATACTATGGATGTCAATGGGTGCCGTCAGCTGTCTGGTTACCAACATTCTTTAAAATATCTTCTTTTGTGTTCAACAGAAAAAAGAAACATGGAAAAACATAAGGGAGAGTTAATTACAGAATTTTCATTTTGGGGTGACCTATCCATTTAAAGCTGTAGATTCACATTATGTAGATCTTAATCTCTTTAAATATCACAAAATAGCCATGTCATTCACTTTCTAAATAAACACAAGATGTTTCACTTCAAGAAATCTGTTAGAACTTTATTCAGGAAATTCCTAATTAACATTGCTAAAGCAAAATGCATTTTTTAAGAATATAGAAAAATGGATGCCTTATTCAAACACCCGCTAGTGGTCTGCAGACTCAGAGATACAAACCTGCATGATCTTGTGCTCATCAATACAAAATCACTGTTTGTTCAATGTCACTGTCTCCACCCACGTGTGCTGTCGGCTTTTATCAAAATTTCAATGCTGATCCAACACACTTTGGCTGTTTAACATTGAAATGGCAAAATGATGGTTTGGATCAAAACTCAACATTGTATGAATGTCCCATGCTTTCTGGGACAGGCTTAATTGCACGGATAATGTTCAGTCATTATCACAGTACAAACCCTGAAAAGATGCTTATTGTGTGATTATGACTGGCTGACTGTACAATTTTCTGCTTATTATATGGCTACTTGCAACATATATTTAATACACAGGCATGAAATATTGTAGAATTTAGAATGCTATTGCACACGACACGTGAAAATTACAGTTTTGTACTGTAAAATTACAGTTAAAAAAAAAACAGTGATGTTGGGAAATATTATTACAATTTAAAATAACTGTTTTTGAATACATTATAAAATGAAATAACTGAATTTTCAGCATCATTACTCCAGTCTTCAGTTTCACATGATCCTTCAGAAATCATTCTGATATGATGATTTGCTGCACTGTAAAAAAATTCAAAAAAAAAAGTCAAAATTTTCTAGTGACTGGTCACATCTAAATTTTTAAATTGGCCCAAGTGCAATTCTTGTTTCAATAGTCTGTTAACATTGGCTCAATGAGAAACAATACGTCAGACTAATTGAAAATTAGATGTGACCAGTCACTAGAAATTTTTGACTTGGGGATGTAATTTTTTTTTACAGTGTGCTCAATAAACATTTCTGATTATTATCAATGTTGAAAACAGTTGTGCTGCTGTTCTCCGTGTTTGTCCTTGGACTTTTGTGTTCCTTCCTGTCTTGAGTGCAGAGTGTAGTCCTCTGTAGTTTTCCCCCTTGATTGTCTTTCCCAGGTGTGTCTTGTTAACTTGTTATCTTGTTAAGCTTGTTTGCCTCTGTGTAAAGTTGTACATGCAATGGTTGCTTCCGGTCCTGGTTTCCTTGCTTAGTTTGTTGTTTTGTTCCTTTTATTAAAAACTACTGCATTTAGATCCACGTCTCTCCCTCCTTTGCTCCAGCATGTTACAGATCAAATTTTTGGGGGATTCTCTAATGAATAAAAAAGATCAGAAGAAATTGAAATATTTTGTAACATTATAAATGTCTTTACTGTCAGTTTAATGCATTGCTGAATAAAAGGTTATGTGTACAACTTTTGAAACTAAAATTAAAAATAGCTACAAATAAAAGCATGTATTTTAAATGCACTTTGATGCTGAAAACCAAAAGCACTAAAATCTCTCTTTTGTTTCTTGCAGACACTGACGAACAGTATCACAATGTTCTCATGCCTAGCATTTATGGTGTCATCTGCTTTGTCGGAATTATAGGCAACTGCATTGTCATCTACACCATTGTGAAAAAGACAAAGTTCAGGGCGCAACAGACAGTGCCTGACATCTTCATCTTCAGTCTATCCATCGCAGATCTTCTGTTTCTCCTAGGCATGCCGTTCCTCATCCACCAGCTGGTGGGAAACGGTTCCTGGTGTTTCGGTGCCACCATGTGTACCGTCATCACAGCGCTGGACTCCAACAGCCAGATCGTGAGCACCTACATTTTAACAGTCATGACGTTGGACCGATACTTGGCGACAGTTCATCCCATCCGCTTCAACCACATTCGCACTCCATGCGTGGCCGTGGCGGTCGTTGGCCTGGTGTGGATCCTCTCGCTGCTGTCCATCACACCGGTATGGATGTACGCTGGCCTCATGCCTCTGCGAAACGGTTCAGTGGGATGCGCTCTGCTCCTTCCTAATCCGGCTACCGACACCTACTGGTTTACTCTCTACCAGTTTGTGCTGGCGTTCGCTTTGCCATTGGTGATCATTTGCGTAGTTTTTTTCAAGATCCTCCAGAACATGGCGGCCACAGTCGCCCCACTTCCCCAGCACAGCCTTCGCTTGCGCACCAGAAAGGTCACTCGGATGGCCGTCGCCATATGCCTGGCTTTCTTTATTTGCTGGGCGCCTCATTACATCTTGCAACTGGCACACCTGAGCGTGCAACGGCCCAGTTACGCCTTCCTCTACGCCTATAACGTCGCCATTAGCATGGGCTACGCCAACAGTTGCATTAACCCGCTTCTCTACATCATTCTCAGTGAGACCTTCAAAAGACAATTCATCGTAGCCATCCGGCCAGTGCACAAAGACTTCCGGGCTGATCCCGGAACGGCCGACGGAAGCGTCAGTCTTCGTTTGGCCCCTGACGGAGTGCAGCAGTCCCAGTCCTCTCGGGAGCTGTTGCCAGTCACCGTGGCTGTACCCTGAAACTATTACCTCACTAGAAATCCTGGGAAACTGCAGTCATGCTGAACACATTATTGTGTCTATAATGAGCATACAGCTGAAAAGAAGTCTATGAAGCTTGTTGCAGAATTGCTCAGTAACGGAGTCCGTGGGTTTAAAAGGATCTGTGATTGCACATTTTCCTTGTCATATTTCTGTGCAGTGAAAGAGATATGATACGCAAACCAATCATAGCAAGTGATTTCACAGTGATTTGCTACCTTGCAGTTGCATTTACAACCTTTTGTTATCTGTAAAATAGGGCTTTGGTAAATTTATGGTTGGTACGATACACAGTGGAGATCAAAATTAGAGAACAACCTACAATTTCCTAAATTCCAAGGTCACTGCTTAGTCCTATTTGAAGTAATCCTAACAGGAGTAAAAGGGCAGTTTAAAAAAACAAAAACATTTTTCATAAGTTAAATACATTCTGAAGAACAGTATTAATAACTTAAATGAGACATTTAAAAAAAACGGATCAAAATTGGAGAACACTTTCAGATACCTCCCACATCTTGGTGTTAATCTGGCACATGGTGCTAATTTCCTTAATTATCTGACAAACCCCATTTAACTAGCAGCATTCCTGTTAGAATAACTTTCCCATTTTCACTGACTTTGCAAGATGAAGAGGCGCTCTAAGGTGCGACAGCAGGGTATTCAGATGAAGGCCTTTCAGCCACTGCAAGAGAAGTTGGTCATTCCAAATCTGTGATTTCTAGAATATTGCAGCTTTACAATGACACTAATTCATTCAAGTCCCCCAAAAAGGCTGGTCATGAGAGGACAGGATTATGCGGAGACTCTCAATGGAGAATCGGTTCAACACTGCAGCTGGAATTGCTTGCCAATACAGTGCTGAAAAGGGTAAGGATTTGTCTCGGCATCCAGTGTCTCGCCATTTAATAGAATTCGGATTGAAAGCCCACTCTGCAGTGTCCAAAATGCTTGGCTATCCTTTGCTGAGGAATATGTTGTGTGGACAAAGGAGAATTGGTCCAAAGTTTAATTCATTTGTGTAATTTGGGAAACATTATGTTCGGCATCAAACTTGGGAAAGACTGAACCCAAAGTGCGCAAAGAAGCCATTGAAAGTTGGATGAGGAAGTGTCATGGTTTGGGGTATGTTTTCTGCAGCAGCTGTTGGGCCTTTTGTACACCTACATGGCAGGGTGAATGCAAATGCATTGCACATGTGGTTCCTTCCCTGCGACCATCTCCCAATCAGCCCGCAATTTTTATGCAAAACAATGCTCCCTGTTACACTGCAAAACAGGTAAAGCAGTTAATTGAAGCTAAGAACATTGATTTAATGAAATGGCCAGCCCAGAGTGACCAAACCTAATAGAAAATCTCTGGAAAATCCTTGGTGACAAAGTTAAGGCTAAGAAACCCATCACAGTTACTGAACTTTGGAAGAGACTAAATAGAGTGGACCAAGATCACACCAGAGTAGTGTGAGAAACTAGTGAAGTCATTCAATGCAAGGGCTTCTACACTTCCCACTAATTTGTGACATTTATATATTGTTTTTGAAAGTCTCTTTTGCTCACCAAGATTTTTGGTGAATAAAATTCATTATAATTTGATGAAAATTACAGTAAAAGTTTACAGTACAGTATACAGTACACTGTATACACTGTATACAAAAGTATACACTGTATACAAAATAGAGTATACAGTTTTCTTGTAATATAAGATTTTTTTTAATGTATTTTAAAGCTACAATATGTAATTTTTTTCGCCGCAAGGGGTCGCTATCCTATTACAATAACAAAGGTCGTAGGTTGATGACGCATAAGCGGAATAATGGAACTTGTCGTCATGCCAAAGGATCTAATAATGTTTATGGATGAGTGAATACATTTATGTTTTTGACATGACTGTGGTATGAAGCAGGGCACGATTGCTAATGAGAGACAGATATCAGCGCCACACGCGAGTCCCGCGGATATAAAGGAATAATGACATTTCATTCTACCGAACTACCCGAAAGTGCTAAATTACTACTCACACAGGTCGGTTTATTAGACGAATGAAACTTGTGAGGTAACGCAGCGCTGTTTCACTTTCTCTACACTATCACACTAAACTGCATTTGAGTGTGTTGAAAGTTATAATGTTATGTGTTAGTTTGTCTGTATGAGTATAGCAGTAAGCTAGATCAACATTAGAATAACATACTGATCATATTCTAACATTTCATCATGTTGAGCTATATAACATTGATTAGTTTTATGTACATTTGCTCACCTGTCTAATAAAGTACATGCAAGAGCGGCATCTCTGTCAGTTAGTCGCGGACGTGGAGCTCTCGGCATCTCGAAAACGCCACGCTGATATTGATCCTCGGTTTAGTTCTCCTTTTGTCCCAAAGTCTGCTTGTCATGGTCCATAATGTTTGAATGAAACAACAACAGTGTGAGCGTGCCGCTAGACGTAACGCAGTTGTCCACGTCTGTCGCCGTGGTTACTATGGCAGTACGAGCGGAAACCAGGGATAACACGGATATTACGTCAAGGCTATATAGTGAACTGGCACGAGTCATTATTTAAAATGGGAAGTTCTCTGAAATTAAAAATCTTTGGGAACTTTTGGGATATTGTAAGTACACAAGTACAGGAAATATATCACACTGTGCAAGTGATTTTTGGATATTTTATTACAAAAATCTTACATATTGTAGCTTTAAAATGCAATTTTTTTACTGTTATGACAAAGCTGTTTTAGTTTTATTTATTTTAGATCATTAAGTTAAACTAAATGAAAATGATAAATGTCACACAAAAAATTCAAGTGCTGATTTTTAAAAATGGTTTAAGTCTTAGTTAACTATAATAACCCCGATGACAGTTTCTGTATGTTACCTATATTTCCTCATAAGTGTCACAGTTTCCCTTTGTTTGTGTTAGTATTGCACTGTCTAATCTGTCGTCATGGACACTATGTAAATTTGTTATTAAGTTCAGGTGTGTCCTTAATTAGCTTAATTTACCTGTGTATTTAAGTTCCCTCGTTTCAGTTCAGTATTGTCAGGTCTTCTTGTCAGTGTTGTGGTTGTGTTTGTTTGCCTATGTTTGCACTGTAAGCCTGCAGGTTTCCTCACTTCTGTGAAAACTTGCAGACTTTGAATAGGATTTTGTTTGCACTTTTATGGACTTCAAAACAGAAACAGCAATTCACTGCCATTATAAAGCTTGGAAGAGCCAGGACATTTTTAATATTGCTCTGATTGTATTCGTCTGAAAGAAGAATGTCATATACACCTAGGATGACTTGAGGGTGAGTAAATCATGGGCTAATTTAAATTTTTGGGTGAACTATCCCTTTAACTAAGTGCTTAGTGTTACCTGTTTGTTGTTAAGAGTTAAAATTGCATTTTATGTTTAAAAAAAAAATATCTGCCAACATGTTCACAGAAGGCAATTTTCTGATCTTCGCTTTAAACCAAAATAAATGTTTTAAAACCCAGAAAATGTTGTCTTTTTCCTAGTGTGACTACTCTTATGAAACTTTAAAGTATAATATTTTAATTATGTAATAATAAAAGCAGTATTCCCTGTAAAAATACAATTTATTGCTGTAGACAACAGTTTAATATTGTAGAAGTATGTGGTATATACTGTATCTGGTAATTACAGTGGAGTACTGTAAATGCTGTTTACTGAACTAGTGCTGTAAAAATACAGAATGTGGCTGGCAACCAGCGGCCAGTATTTTACTGTAAATTTACAGTGAAAAGTTTTACAGTGGATTTACCTGTGGATACTATTAAAGCCTGTCTTGGATCTTTAGCTTCGTTTTGTGTTACTACAGCCAATTGTGATTAAGTCCATAACTGTCACTGTCTCACATCTCACAAGAGACTTGCTTGTGTTACATTTATAAAATTTATTTTGCGTTGTAAAGTCATTGAAAATGGTTCTTATGAGCTATTTTTAATTGTTTTAATTAGATCAATGCTTTTTGTTGGAAACACAACTCTTGTTTTTGATGTTATGTGTATACTCGTTTTTGATGTGTTTTATGTTGACTTCTTTAATCATTTTGGTCATGTATTACATTTTTAAATAGCACTACAAAATATCCTTGATTGTCACTCATTACAGGTATGAAGATATAGTATAGCAAATTGTGTGTCTGTTCAACAACTCTATTTGATATAGTCTTCACAATGCCAGCCATTGATCCTCTGAAAATAGAGGTGATTTGGATGGAAATAGTTTCCCCCATTTTATAACATCATCTGTTACTGAAATCCGCATATAAAGGAATTCAAAGTGCTCCATTTCCTCTTTTGATTGTGGTGGGAAAACAGGACAAAACAGGTTTGATATTCAGAAACTGCCTTGCAATTTCATAGCATCCCTTCAGGGCAACACGTCAGCAGATTTGTCTATGAATTCATAATTTTCATTTTATAATGAGGGCTAATTAAAAAGTCAACACCTATAGACAACACGAGGCTCGTTTAAAAAGAAAAGGTATTGATGTAATTTTTATAGCAATATCTTCAGTATTACTCAGTCTAGTTTCAAATATAATTCTTTTGAAGTGATGGTGCTTTCTGTGACGTTATCTACCGTGAGTGATAAATCCCATTTGACATTTGTGCTGGCTACTGTATACAAGCCACTAGGGCACCATACAGACTTTTTCAAAGAATTAGCTGATATTCTATCAGAGTTGGTACTGGCTGCAGATAAAGTCCTAATTGTCTAGCCTGGGTTTCCCCATGCTTTCTTGTGCGCAGCGCGATTTTATTCACGCTGCTAGGCAGCCTGGATTCCATGGACCAGATTTTCGCCTCAGCAAGGGGACCAATCACAGAACGGGGAGGGAGCAGCAAGACGATGACGACGTCTATGCGACACACCGAAGCAGTTTTATATCTATGGATCCAACATGGCAGCAGACGCGAAGTTACCTTTCGATGCAGCCTTAGATCGTGTTCTAAGTAGTTTAGAACGCAAGTTTATTTCGTCGTCTTCCTTGTCGAATTTCTGTCGCTCTACATACGTCATCTGGTATAATTGAAACGATTGGCTATGAGCACAGTACAGTACAGGCGCATTTGATAGACATTCGTAGCGCCCAATAAACGGCTCTGGGCATTCGTAAACCACGCCTCAAATACGAGAAAATTAACGTGGTTCCCAGACCACGTCTCAATGAGAAGAGGTCTGACGTTAGCCAGGCTACTAATTGTCGGTAATTTTAATATCCATGTAGATAATGAAAGATGCATTGGGATTAGCATTTACTGACATTCTGAACTCTATTGGAGTTAGACAACATGTGTCAGGACCTACTCCTTGTCGTAATCATACTTTAGATCTAAGGTCACATGGAATCAAAGTTGATGCCATTGAAATTCTGCAGCAGAGCGATGACATCTCAATTCATTATTTAATCTCATGTATACTTAATTTAGCCAAGGTTACAAAGCCGACTCTGTTATAAATATGGTAGAACTATCACTTCTACCACTAAAGATTGCTTTATAAATAATCTTCCTGATCAGTTTCATCTCGTCAGCATCCCAGATAGCTTTGAAGAACTTGATGTTGCAACAGAAATGACTGAAGGAAATAGTCCAATACCGTGGTACAATGAGCACACTCGGGCCCTAAAGAGAACAGCCAGAAAAAAGGAGCGTAGCTGGAAGAAAACAAAATTAGAAGTTTTTACATTTCGTGGAGAGAAAGCACGATTGCGTACAATCAGGCCTTAAAGCTAGATCTGCTTATTTTTCAACACTTTTAGAAGAAAACAAACACAACCCTAGGTATTTATTCGAAACAGTGGCTAAATTAACGAAAAATAAAGCTCCAACACCGGACGTTTCCAAACTGCACAGTAGTAATGACTTTATGAACTTCTTTACTTACAAGATTGATAATATTAGAGAGAAAATTATAACTATCCAACCGTCTACTACAGTATTGCATTAAACAGTGCATTGTAGTCTCCCAGAGGAAAATTTTTATTCATTCATTGCTATTGAAAGAATTGCCCAAACTCGTTAAATCATCTAAATCAACAACATGTATGTTAGACCCTACTGACTAAGCTATTGAAAGAGCTGGCTTTTACTGGCTATTATTAAACCTTATTTAAAAAACGCAACTTGGTCCTAGAGAATTAGTCAATTACAGGCCGATCTTGAATCTACCTTTTCTGTCAAAATTAATAATAAAAAAATCACAACTATGTTCCTTTTTAGAAAGAAATGGTATCTGCAAGGATTTCCAGTCAAGATTTAGACCGTACCATAGTACTGAGACTGCTCTCATTAGAGTAACAAATTATTTGCTCTTATCATCCGATTGTGGTTGTATCTCTCTATTAGTGTTACTGGATCTTCGTGCTGCATTTGATACCATCGACCACAACATTCTTTTGAATAGACTTGAAAATTATGTTAACATTAGTGGAATTGCACTAGCATGGTTCAAATCAAACTTATCTGACCGTTATCAGTTTGTAGCAGTAAATGCAGAGATGTCATATTGATCAAAAGTTCAGTATGGTGTACCACAAGGCTCAGTACTAGGACCGTTGCTGTTCACCCTGTACATGCTACGCTTGGGAGATATCATTAGGTCATCATAGTTTTCACTGTTTTGCTGATGACACTCAGCTTCTTCGCACCCTGACGAAACTTACCAATTCACAAAATTAACGGAATGTATAGCTGATATAAAAATTTGGATGACTAGTAATTTCCTACTACTTAATTCTGAAAAAACAGAGTTTCTAATTATTGGGCAACCTCTGCACGTATTAACCCAGAATACTGTCTAACACTTGATGGCTGCTCTGTCAAGTCTTCGTCGTCGGTTAGGAACCTGGGTGTGCTCTTTGATACCAATCTTTCATTTGAAGCCACGTTTCTAGCATCTGTAAAACCGCATTCTTCCATCTTAAAAATATATCTAAATGCTTTCAATGAAAAATGCTGAACAGTTAGTTCATGACCTCAAGGCTAGATTATTGTAATGCTCTACTGGGTGGTTGCTGTGAAAGCTTAATAAACAAAGTCCATCTCCATAGGTCCAAAGATCCTTCTCCTATTTAGCACCAAAACTTTGGAACAGTCTTCCTAACATTGTCCGAGAAGCAGACACACTCTGTCAGTCTAAATCTAGACTAAAAACGCATCTCTTTTACGTGGCATTCATATAGAAATCAGTTAAATAATTATTAGGCTGCATAGATTAGGTCAGCCGGAACCGGGGACACTTCCTATAACACCTGATGTACTCGTTACATCATAAGAAGAATGGCATCTACGCTAATGTTAGTCTTTCTGTTTATTCCGAGGTTTACTAAAGTCAGCCAGATCCGGGCCGTATCCAGATCAGATGGTGGACCTGCACCTGGACCCATCCACAACGCATCCCTGAAGTGCCGGCCCCATCGACACGACAGCCATCGGCACTGATCCTCAACAAACTCGTCTCCTTACCGGCGTAATGACTCCGACTTCCAACCAGATCGAACTGGATAAATATTCTGAATGTTCTGATCCAGTCTGACTTCTGACCTGTAATGCTGCCTGAATCATAATCATACACTGTTCGTTCATTGGCCAGAGGAGAACTGGCCCCCGACTGAGCCTGGTTTCTCCCAAGGTTTTTTCTCCATTCTGTCACCTGATGGAGTTTTGGTTCTTTGCCACTGTTGCCTTGGCTTTTTGCTTGCTTAGTTGGAGACATTTCATTTTCAACAATATTATTGATCTGCCTTACTTCACTTACTGTGAAGCTGCTTTGATACACTCTTTATTGTAAAAAGCGCTATATAAATAAAGGTGACTTGACTTAACAACAAACTTCCTCTGTAAAGGCGACGCCACTGAGAGGAAATTGCCTGAACAAATGTAAACCACTTAAAGCTTTCATGTCAAGAATCACAATGAATGTGTAAACTGATAGCTTGGTGATGTTTCAAGGAAATGCAGTGAACACGTGAATTTTGGTGCATAAGATACAGTGGAGAATGTTTGGTCTGTAATACATTAAGTGGTTTGTGTTTAATTCATTTGAGCGCGCACGTGAATACAGATGCAATAAGGCTGAGTGCCTGAAACTGTTTTAGATTTTCACAACGATTGTGCCCGATATCCTGGACCGCTCGAGGGAAGAAAACACTCTTCGAGAAGTGGTGTCTATCTAGTTAGATCACAAGCCTTGAGCAGTTGCAAGAGTTCATCTTACTAGAAGAGTGAAGTGCGCACACACACACACACACACACACACACACACACACACACACACACACACACACACACACACACACACACACACACACACACACACACACACACACACACACACACACACACACACACACACACACACACACACACACACACACACACACACACACACACACACACACACACACACACACACACACACACACACACACACACACACATACACATATAACATAATATATTTACACTAAGTGCAAATAGTGATAGATGCTCACACTAAGTGGAAATAGCAGCATTTTCTTAGCGATATGCTATTTACAAAGTGAAAATAGCGACAGATTCTATTTACACTGTATAAAAGTAGCAGTTCTTTGCAATAAGTGCAAATAGTTTTTTGATGCTATTTAGCCTACTTATAAATAGTGGCAGATACTTTTTGCACCTCAGTATTGTTGTACATTAAGCGGTATGCAGTAATAACACAGAGTCTAAATGACTATAATCATTAAATGGATGCCGCCTTATCGGGACAATAAAGCCCTCCCTACACCTAACCCTTACCGATAAACAGTTTATTATTAAACAGTTGTTAGGCACTTTATTTCCACTTTTCAAATATTTTCTTCATTTTTCTTGTAAATAAATGCCTTTTTTGAAAGGGTCAAATGCGTCAAAAGCTACTTTCAGGCACCATACTCCCTACGGCAGAGGTCTTCAATCCTGCTCCTGGAGGGCCACACTCCTAGCCTGGATGCCAGCCGAACTTAGCCCCGCCTACAACATTTTAGGTTTGGGAAGTTCGGTCTGGACTTGATCCATTGTGGAGCAACTATGCTCGAACCAGAGCTGTTCGGACCAATCAAATTGTCAGGGCGGGCTTTATACGATGATGGACAGATGAATGAAAAACATACGTCACTTGCTCTGATTGTAGGTCTATCCAATTGAGTGCAGAGGCATTTTCTTTCCTGGTTCGGTTGAAACATGCCCCATAATCACAGCCCAATGGAGCAGTATCAGACTCACATTCTGACTAGAATCTGAGTATGACGACGTCAGGCTACCACATTCCTGCAGACTTTAGTTCCAACCCTAATCAAACACTGAATAAGCTCATCAAGCTCTTCAAAATCGCTTGAAAATACAAAGGCAGTTTGGAACTAAACTATGCAGGACAGTAGGCCTAGCCCTCCAGAAGCAGGATTGAAGACGTCTCCCCTACGGCCTACGCCACTGCATACATTAAGTGGCGTGCGTCTTTTTAAATCTTGTGAGGCCCACCAGACATCGGTGGGCAGAGTTAGTCTAAATAGCTTTGACAACAAGACAACAGACACTCCAATTTATATATCATAAATTTGATTTTATTCAGAAATCATACATTTGTTTGTTTTACCAAGAGAGATAGGATAAACAATTCAACAATGTTAATGTCTCAGCAGTGCATTATTTGTTTGTATTTGGTGCATTTCACTGTAGATTATTTGGTAGTCGCGATTTCGACACAGGCTTTGCAAACAGACTTTTACGAAATGGATCTGCCAGCAACGCCACAAACATGTAAGCAATCATGTTTATTCTAATGCTTTATTGTAGTTTATTTAGTTTATTCTAATTCTAAAATCATTCAATACTGTTTATGCATCAGCAAATCAAGCTAGTTATTATTGACTAAACGATAAACTTCACATCGTTTCTCTTAGTAGGATGAAAATAATCTTATTTAAACTGTGATTAAATTCTATACAGAAAGCGATCAAAGAACGGTCCATTTCCAATCGCCCAAGCTGTCAATCACACAGCGTGAGTTTATCTGGACACATGCCAAAACTAGTTATGAAATCAATGATTCTGTTACACTGTACAATGAAGCTCTTACATTGTGTTTGCATTGTTATTTGGTGAAAGCATTCGTGAGAGTGCAGAAATTGCGTTGCAATGATGAAATCACTTCATCAGTCATCTGCTCAATGCTCATAACTGCAACCTTTCATGTGTTGGGAATAGATCTAAATATAATGCTATAATCATTACTTTTAACAATTTGTTAATCTCGATAGCTGTAATAGTAAAAACGTAGTAAAAGATTTCGAGAGAGAGAGAGAGTTCCACATGTAATGCTAGCTATTTCATCTCCAAATATGTCAGCCAATCACAGCAGTGGGCGTTAACACTAAAGTCTCACAGCAGACACGCCCCTTCAAACAGAGCGTTCAAATCAGAGGCTAAAATTAGTATAGGAAAAATGCCTTTTATTTCTAAATTATGAATTTTTTTTATAAGGGCACCGCATGAAACATTATAACATAATAAAATAATCCAGTTCATGACCGCTTTAAAAATAAGAATAATAAATTAAAGTTTTACACAAGCTGTGTTCTTGTAGCCTGGATGCCAGCCGAACTTAGCCCCGCCCACAACATTTTTAGGTTGGGATGTTCGGTCTGGACTCGATCTGTTGAGGAGCTATTATGCCCGAACAAAAATTGTTCGGACCAATCAAATTGTCAGGGCGGGCTTTATACGATGATGGACAGATGAGCAACGGTAACGTAATCATCCACGTCATCAACGAGCGCTTGGGTTGAATTCGTTTACAACAAATGACTGCCGCTGGAGAATTGAGATTTCACGAGTTCACACTTACAAATAAGTCAGATAGAATAAATGCATATTTGGCGTGCTGTCCGAGGAGAGGCTCCGGGCTCGGTATTCGTCCCGAACCCAAAGTAGCCTACTCCCCCCGTATTCCAGGCTGTGGAAGAACAAGCCGAGAGTGAGTGGAGGGATGCTGAAAACTGTCAAGGAATGTTAGGTGAGTTCCAGAGTGAATAAATATATGCTTCCTCTCATGCTGATGATAGTGTAGACCGTAGACGGTAATTGTTTGATGACAAGTTGATTGGATTGATTATCTGAACGTGCTCCTCCCAAACTTTGTTTATAAAACATTATGTGTAGATTCCGCCATCGCGTCTGTTATAGAAGATATCGACAGCGCATTAATTTTAAAAGAGGAACAGAGAACAGCGATCAAGGCATTTGTCGATCGGAAACATGAATGAAAAACATACGTCACTTACTCCGTTGCTCTGATTGGTTGTAGGTCTATCCAATTGACCCTTCGCAGGGAGCTTGATTGACAGGCGATCTAACCAATCATAATCCCCCATCCGCCATTTTGTCTGACAAAGCAGTCAGGAGAGATAGCAATTTAACATGGGAGGATTTGAACTTGAAAAACGGAATGTACTGACGCCTTTCCGCGGTTTAAAACAACATTCCTTCTTATGTTCATTCATGTTTATTTGATGCTATAAATCAGTGGTTCCCAAACCTGTCCTGGAGTACCCCCAACACTGCATGTTTTCTTTGTCTCCCTAATCAAACACACCTGATTCAACTCATCAGCTCATTAACCCATGTGATAATGAGCTGATGAGCTGATGAGTTGAATCAGGTGTGTTTGATTAGAGAGACAAAGAAAACATGCAGTGTTGGGTGTACTCCAGGACAGGTTTGGGAACCACTGCTATAAATGAACTAGAAGGAAGAGATGATCGGTTCACAAGCAGCTTTAACTGATGCTCTACAGCGATCTGTCAGACACATTTAAGAGCCACAAAACGGTATGTATCGTTTAAATTTCTTTAAAAAAATGACCAAATTTGAAAGGTGAGACTTTGTTTAATATGTTTAATATCAAAAGTAACCGAAAAGTAACCTGGTCTGTCCTGTCTGTCAGCGTGTTGTCAGTCTCCTCTCTGCTCCGTGATGTATTTTTCACTGCGTGAGAACATGGTGTGGCGTGAGAGCAGCGTAACTTGTCGGACATAGCGACAGTAACTAAGGGGGCGGGTCTTTGCGAAGGGTCAATTGAGTGCAGAGGCATTTTCCTTCCTGGTTCGGTTGAAACACGCCCCATAATCACAGCCCAATGGAGCAGTATCAGACTCACATTCTGACTAGAATCTGAGTATGACGAGGTCAGGCTAGTGTTCTTGTTCATGATTGTTTCAGTAGACTCAATAGCACTGCAGTGCATTTTCCCCTCTATCCATAGCCTATGTGATGACAGTTCATTCTTGACAGCTTCACTATCAGTGATTATCATGGTCTAGATCAACAATAATACATGCTGATGCTCTGATTTTCTAAGAACCGCACTGAGTGTGATTTCTGGGAGCACTCATCTGCCTTGGGCTGTAAAGAGCTGTTCTTAAGGTGATGGGAACAACAACCACCAACATTTAACATAATAGCAGCTTTTTAAAACAGATTGTTATTGATTGTGCTCAATGCACTCTTTTATTTATTCCGGGAAAGGAGAAAAATCCTTACTGTGATTTGTAAAGAAACTTCATCCCCTCCTGGCCCTCACGAATGAACACTTGCTTATTTTAAGCACAGGGAGTTTCAATCAATGAACTTTATTCATGCTTAATGTTGGTACAATGAAGATTAAATGCAGAATAAAAACAATATTTACAGCACTGATACAGAGAATGCAACATAAATGGGTTCACTATAAAAATGTTTTGTAACCTTAAAATGTGCTACATGTGGACCCTTAATTGGAAAGTATTTGAAATGTTTGACTTAATTTTCCTGCATTAAATGGACCTAATTAGTAGAATGAATGGACAACACATTTTCCCTTGGCATATGTGGCAGTGAGGCAAAACTGTGCAGCAATGAAAATCAATTAATTAAAAATATAATGAATTCCAAGCTCCAGCAAGGTTTACTTTGTAACTTTTTATTTTTTATTTTATTTTATTTTATTTTATTTTATTTTTTATTCGCTGCATTCATTACCATTACACTATCATTATCACACATGCTTTTTGCCATATTTAATTCCTCACAATATACAAGTAATTTATATGACTGTTCAAAAATGAAGTCTGCTCACTTATATTTTTGTAATAAATACATCTTCTACATGGCGTACTGTAAGGGGATTTACAGTCAAAGACCCAGAACCAGATATGATGAATGAAGTCACAATTATAATAAATTGAAGAAAAGTTTTACTAAAGATAGTTTGCAGCTTCATCAGGCAGAAGTCAGCTTCAAGACTCACATGGAGTTCGTAGGCCACTCTGCTTCCACAAAGTATTTGAACATCCTGTCAACTGCTTACTCTTACAATATCTACCGCTGCAGATCATGCCCTCACATTCTGCACCCTGGCTGCCCAAACAACATGGGTGGATGACACACTTGAGCTGCTCTTCTGCAAAATGCTGAACTCTGAGCTCCAATTCAAGTTGACAATCTCAGTCGTTTTCGCAAACGCCAAGCACCGGACAATACGAGTACATGGTCATGCCTTTCAGACTAGTTAATAGTCCATCAGTTTTCCAGACATTTATCAACCATGTGTTCCGTAACATGCTCAACTGTTGGGTAATTGTATATATCAATGATATCCTGATTTACTCCAGCTCTTTAGAAGAACACATGTCCCATGTCAGAGCAGTTCTACAATGCTTTTCAATTATATGCCAAGGCAGAAAAGTGTGAATTCCACCAGTCATCAGTAGCATTCCTGGGCTACATTATAAGTTTAGAGGGGGTAGCTATGGATGATAACCAGGCCAAAGCTGTTGTGAACTGGCCGTTACCCACCACTGTGAGGGAATTACAGAGATTTTTGGGGTTTGAAAACTTCTACTGCCGGTTCATCAGGGATTTTAGCTCTATCGCAGCACCCCTCACTTCCATGCTAAAAGGAGGGGGAACCAGACTCAGATGGTCCGCAGCAGCCACCCAGGCATTCCAAGATCTCAAGTTACGATTTATCTTTGTTCCCATACTGCACCACCCTGACCCCCAGTCTTCCTTTTGTGTGAGAGGTTGACACAAACACAGGCATGGGGCGATGCTTTCACAAAGTCACGGCACAGGAAGACCGGGAGCTCCTGGTCATGAAAGTAGCATTTGAGTAAAGGGAGCCCGATCCATTTCTGGTGCTAACTGATCACAGAAACCTTGAGTATCTGTGCTAGGCTAAAAGGCTCAATCACAAGCAAGCTAGATGGGCACTGTTCTTCACTAGATTCCAGTTCACAATCACTTATCGCCCAGGCACCAAGAACTAGAGGTCTGCACGGGCTTTAAACTTGAACCCGAACCCGGCCCGTACCCGAAATCATTTAATCCGACCCGAACCGAACATTACGGTTATGTTTTAAGCCCAAGCCCGACCCGAACCCGAGGTCCGTTTCTCACAGTAAATTCCTTTTTTTTTTACCTTTTTTTTTTTATATGCTGTATTTTATGATTGCATGCAACTATAATAAAAAAATAGGCTACATGTACAAACACCGTTTCACCAAGGCACAGCGGCCCCCTCATCAATCAGCACACAAGAAAAATAAAAGAGAAAAAGCACGGACTTAGGCTACTAATTACGAAACTTTGATGTGGTTGAACAGGTGAAACAGTCACAAATTCTCAAACATTCTCAGGAACTCAAACATTAAACTTCAAAACAAAGTTTGCGCAGTTGCACAACTATTTATACATATCCTTCTCAGTACGAGTTATGAAAGAAGAGAACAGCATCGAGAGTGGATTGATTCAGCACCATCCTTTGATTGCGGTGTTGTGCCTGAAATATAGTGCGAGCAGGAGCACATGCGCAAAACAATTTTGTAAAATGATATATGATGAAATAAAAATGATTAATATTTCATTTTACAAAACTGTTTTGCGCATGTGCTCCCATGCGCACTATTTCGGTCACAACACTGCAATCAGAGGAGGATGGCTGAAAATGCGCACGTACTTTCTCTCTCGCATGCTCATATAATTACGATCACAACACAGCAAGCAGCCAAGCACACGGCACGCAAACTATACATGTTTAGCCTATATAGTTTTTCTAAGTTACAAACCCGAACCTGAGGCTATTTATTAAACATTAACCCGAACCCAACCCGAAACCCTTGAGTTTTTCGGGACCCGTCGGGCTCGGGTCCGGTAGCAGACCTCTAACAAGAACACCAAGGCTGGTGCTCTCTCACGTCAATATGATTACAACACCTGAGAACACTCGATGGACCCCATTCTCCCTCCATCCATCATCCTCGCTCCAGTACAGTGGGATATCATTGCAGACATTCACCATGCAGGCTCATATGCAAGAACCAGCACATCCAGCGTGTCCACCACGGAAAACCTATGTACCTACGTCGCTCAGGCATTTTTACACTATTAGAGTCTACTCCTGGCTTTGCTCCAGAAATCCAGGTAACTGCATGAAAAGAGGTGTATACGGACCAGTCCTGTATACGCCACAGAATTTCAGATGAATCCGGGAGTATTGCTGACCAGATATGGGAAATACCATGGGCCCATATACTGCAGAAAATGTACCAATTCGGATGTATGTTACTGAGGTATTCTTCCGTGTAACAGCCCTTTGTTATAATAGCAAGTAATCCTCTTAAAGAATTTTTTTTTCAGGGAACATTTACACCTTTGTGCCACTCTGCCCACTGATCATTCATGTTAATCTGGATTGGCTGCTTTGAGGTGTAGGAAACTCAGAATCGAAAACCAGGAGACGTTGGGATCGCGTTCAAACAGAAGTTATTCTTTATTGAGAACTTTGCTTTGCGGTTGCTGCAGTTCTTCCAACAGTCTAAATCTAATACAGTATGCATTGTAGTTATATACATTCCAAGGGGGAGGGATTACACAGAGGCGGAGACTCTGAACAAAGCATGCAAATGAAGTAGGAACACACCCTACTCTGAGAGCGCTACCAGTCCAATTGAATCAGTGTAACTATTCAAATGCTGATACTGGCCAGGAACTCCGGTTCCAAGAGCCATCCCAGAGCCATTAAAGACAAAAGGTGAAAGTCTCCCCTACAGCTAATCCAATCAACCTAACGATTCAACGTCTGGGCCAGGGGCTCCAAAAGCCATTTGGGCTCCGAAAGTTGAGAATCTCAATGATCTGACTCATTTAAAACACAATAGAGAAAACAGGACTGGCCGGAGTCTCTAGCTAGAAACTGGCCCTACTAAAATCAAAGTCTTAACTTTTAATGTTGGAACCTAAATTAAACATTTAATAAATTTGTAATACAACAGAGGCTAAACTCACCTAACCACAGTTATTGGGCCACTGAGCACACAAACTTTCCTCAAAAGTTATTGCATTGGTAAACTTGAAATTGATCCCACCCAAAATCCTTACAGCAAAGTCACTTTATTGGTTCCATTTAAATATATCCCACCCCAAAACCCTTAATTACTGTACGTTCACACCGCCCGCGGCCAAAAAGATTCGGGGACGCTCTGACGCTCTGGCGTAGATTAGAATGCGTGATTTTTTTCCTCTTAGGCGGAGGACTTCTACATTCCGATTGGTTGCCGCCGAACCGCGTCATAGCTTATTACCATAAAGTTGACTTGATTTCAACTCCTCTCGCCGCTCTCGCCGTCCAAGACGCCCCGCGCCGCCCTCGCCGGAGCTTGCCGCCGGCTCTCATTGAAAATGAATGGCTTCCGGCCACTTTGACGCTCTCGCCGCCGGCGGTGTGAACGCACAGGTTTCAAATATTTTTATTAGAGCACATTTTCACATCGTTATATTATCTACATCATACACAAGAGTATAATGTATATCCACATAGAAATGTGGTGAACGCACAGTAAAGGTGAACGATTTGATTAGTTTTGATTGGCCTCGACCTCGTCCCCAGCAACTGCAATACAACAGTAATGTAACCACTGAAAATACTCACTAAAGGTTCATAAGCTTAGGGGCTGTTTACACCTGGCCACTTCATGCGTTTTCTCAGATCGGATAGCTATCCGATTTATCAAAACGATTCCATTTACACCTGGTCACATAAATGTGTTTTTGAAAATATAAAATCACGCTATATGCAGATGGAGTGCGTGTCACCGAAAGCAACAGATATGAGCTGCATTTTATTGATCATCAGCTAAAATTTCAAAATCAAAGACCGCAATAAGAGAAAGCGGCAACAGCCCTGTAAGATCATTTAGTTTCTTTACTTTTAATGTAGATGATTGTGCGTTAAGCGCCTGCGATATACTTACACTTTGACTTGCGATCATTTGCACGTTGGCTTGATGAATAGATGGCCAGCTGCTCATCTGTGGTGATGTGTGCTGCAGTAGCGTCATCCTATCTGACTACATATCATGACATATAGCCTATCTCACGCTCTCACACGTTCATTTTTTAGCATTTTTGGGAGAAGTAAATTTACATATTTACATTTGAGTGTTTCATCTGGGCCATTCCGGAATGAAACTATCAATACTTCTTCCTCATAGTCCATAGTCTGATTATAAATTATGTAGGATGTGAAAGGCGTAAAATATGTTTAGTAACAGAAAAGATTTAATAGGATAGGTAAAACAATACAAAAATGGATATTAAAATATTGCAACAACCTTCTGAACTTTTGTTACTGTTTATAACCTCAGAAGATGAGTTGACCCAGTCTTGTATGTAGGATACTGTGGGAAAGAGGAAACATTATCTTAGAAACAATGCAGTATAAATATAGTTTTGACATTAAATATAGGCCTATTAATTTGACACAATAAAGATAATCAGTCTTACCTGGTTTGTGCATGATGTTGAAGTGGATTCTTCTCAGAACTGCTGGCTTATAGTGTTTCAGTCTGTAGCTGTTGGTGTGTTTGAAACGACTCCCCAAGAAGTGTGACCGACCGGAGATCAGTTAAAGCACAACAGGTCTTTGCAACAGGGGGTGGTGTGTGTGTGTGTGTGTGTGGTGGGAGGGGATCATTTATGAAGAGTTAGATTAAGACCACCAAGACTAAGGCTGTTTGACACACTTTTTACATAAAATATTTCTTAGGGGAGATATATTTCCAAAGTATGATTGTTTATTTATATGTAGTTTATAATTATTGATAGATAATTAAATAGTATTTGCTAGTTTTGACTAATGATTTGCACTGTTATTGTGCAGAAAAAGATACACGTCATAACACACGTTTCAGGGGCATTCAGGGGCAATCAATATTGGTAGAAATATTGCTAGAGAAACCACACTTTTCCCTCTAGACCTGCAGGTCTTAATTACTATTTCGTAGACTATTTTGAGGCTGCTTTGTGAAACTTCCCTGGGTCACCCTCCTCTCTTCATCTGAGAACACAGCAAGACCTTAGATCCAAGATCATGTGTCCACACACATAATTACATGTTACGACTGAATAACTTCTTGAAATGGAATGACAACTTGAAATCCATTAGTATCACCAGCATCAATAATTTATTGACTTCCACATGAATAAATCATTCCGTCCACACTTCTGCTCTGCAGCAGATGATGACTGCCAGTGGATGGTATTGACTTTATTATTCTGTCAAACTACTTTTTAGTGCGGTTTGACCATGCAGTCCATAAGCAAGAGAATGATCTCAATGCCTACTTCAGATATCCTTTGGCCACTTCACTCTTATAATGCGAATATGAATGTGATCAGGCAAGAATCATGTCAGTATGACTCAATGCATCTGTTAAAAGAATGAGAATGCGTTTGAGCTGTGCCTCAGGTAACACTGCTGTATCTGAGTAATATGGATGAACATTTCCATGAATAATTCTTCTGCCGTTTGGAAGGACACCAACACCAGGAGGCAAATCTCTTGCTCTTCTATCTTCTCTCATTGTCATGATCTTGCTGTTTTTCGAGAGTACCAGTGCACTTGGACTTCTTTGATTTAGAAGCACAATACCCAGGAGAAGCACAGAGTTTCTTATTGGATTATGCACCAATTTCCTGTCAATTTTCTTAGAGATTTACAGACGCACATTAACACCAGAACAACAACAAAATACTGAAGTGCTTTGCTGTACTGACTGCTATACACTGGAGGTTTAAGTTGTAGAAGTATCCTCAGGTTTTACATGTAGCAGATTCTCCATCCAGGCCTGAAGTTGACAGATGACACCATCTTGAGACAGACAGGTACTATATAAGAATAGCAGCAGTCTATTAGAAAATAGGGCCATGAAGATGGAGGAGAACTATCTAACATGTCAGATCGTTGGGTATGTTCCTGTGTTCTTGTCTTTTCTCCTGGCCGATTTCCTGAGTCTCCAGTGCATTCCCTGTCGGAATTATTGATCGCCCTGCCTGTCTTCTCTGAGGATCACCTGACGTCGTTCCCGTCCTTGTTCAGCGGTGGATTGGATTTCCTGATCACTCCTCTCACTTCCACGGAGGATCTGGGTTGCCCATTGAGTCCCTGCGCTGCCAAGGGACAGACTATTCCAGTGTTCAAGTGTTCCTTACAATAAATGTTTATTGTTTCACTCGCAATTGAATCCTCTGTCTTATTCCTCGTGACAGAATTTGTATTTCATCAGCGAATCCAATGGCAGGAGGAATGTTTGCCAGGAGGAACACTGCCAAAGCTGTTTTCTGAATGAGGAAAGACAAACAGCTTATACTTTCACTGACTGCACATTCAATTTCTTTCGCACACTTATGAGTTTCATAATTTGTGATGTCAGCTGAAAAGGAAGCAGACGAAGACTTTTCAGAAATGAAAGATTATGAAAACACTATCCATTATCCATACATTATTCTGATGCATTTTAAAGCGACAACCTGAGCTTACTAGAAATTCCATATGTTTGATGTTTTCATGAAAGCGAATAATGAAATGACCCTTCACAATAGATAGTGCTTTACATTGAACTCTGTTAGAGAGCCATATATGGCAATTTATCTGTTTAATAAAATACCTTACTCACATGTTGAGTAATGAAAACACCATCTCCGCGTCACTTTTACGTAATTTCAAATTCCTCAGTTCTCGCCATCTCCGAAAAAACCCAAGCCAATGTTGATTCTTGTTTTATTACGAGCTCTGTCGCATTCTCGTTTTGCCATCAGCAGACTCTCCTCTGTTCAGATGATTCACTGAAGGTTTGAGATAAAGGAGCCGTTTTCACAACATAATTTTCCACTAAAAACTGAAAACTTTGATTGCATTCATTTACACGACAATGGCATTTTGGGGACCTGAAAATGCAAACGTTTGAAAACGGTGAACAGGCATCGTTTTGACAACATTGTCGTCTGTACAAACGAAAATATTTTCAGTTTTTAGTAGCCTACATCATTGTTGAGTAAAGTGCCCTTAGCTGCTCCATGTCAACCTTTCTCATTCCCATCAAAGTAGCCGGAACAACTTTTCTCTATTTACCGATATGACGAGGCAATTCCTCCCCTAAAAGCATGTTCATATATAAAAACTAGATGCTATAAGGTTGGGGAAATGTTTTTTTGCATGCATTTCTATTTCAAATAATGTTAGAGCCATAATATACGTTGTGCAGTTTTTGACCGTTGTTCCATATTGTGTATAGTTATATAAAGTTTGTTCTTGCTTTGAAGTACAAAATAAACAAGAATGAAAAAGGAATATAACGACTTGGATGAGTTCGTCGCGTCAGACTGATTGCTTTGAACGAATGGTAGGCTACATTATCTAGACGGAGTGCCGTTACATCTAGTCAAAAACTTTGCACTCGAAGAACGATCGCTAAAACTTTGCTTTTGAAGAACGATCGTTAAACAGATTACAGACTTTTGGGATTATTTTTTTCTAACAATGTCAACATCAATGGATTAAGCGATCGCATGGACGCGCTTGGTGGATGCACGTCCATTATGGAACTACGCATGTGGAGCGCACGAGACATTTAAAAGTTATTGTGCATGGTTCAGTCTTTTGGGATATTCTTTTTGAGGGATATCGAACATGAAATATTCCTTTTTAAGAGACTTGATGACTGTTGCATATAGTTGTTTGTGCGCTGATTCTGCAAAATGGATGACGATAATGCAATACATTGAAGTACCGATTTTCGCCACGAGATGGCAGCAACTGCATGACAAATGGAAGAAGCTTCCTATGTCAGCCCGAAAAGGACACTTCATTTACCTGAAAGGGCATTAGAATTAAAGCTGCACAACCTCATAAAGGACAGAAGATCAAAACTTGGCCAAATTACCAAGTTAACCCATTTAATCCCAAATTTTTCTCAGACACAAAAATATCCAAATCATGTGTCATTAGTATCCCTTTGAAACAATCAATTATAATTTTTTTAAATTTTCATGGAAAAGTATGTGAAAAAGTGTGTTTTATGATCGGTCACAATTGTGACCGGTGGGATACTGTGTTGTATCAACCATTGGACAGACTGAATATAGGTCTATTTGACCTGTGCGTTTGTTTGTGTGTTTGTTTGTGTGTGTGTTTGTGTGTGTGTGTTTGTGTGTGTGTGTGTGTGTGTATGTGTGTGTGTGTGTGTGTTTTTGTGTGTGTTTTTGTGTTTTTGTGTGTGTGACTGTGTGTGTGCGTGTGCATAAGAGTGTATAAAATCCTTATAAAATCCTTGAGGCCACGAGATACTATCTTGAGGCAACGAGAAACTATCTTGAGGCCACGGGATAGTGTCTGGAGGCCACGGGATAGTGTCTGGAGGCCACGGGATAGTGTCTGGAGGCCACGGGATAGTGTCTGGAGGCCACGGGATATTGTCTGCAGGCCACGGGATAGTGTCTGGTGGCCACGGTATAGTGTCTGGAGGCCACGGGATAGTGTCTGGAGGCCTCGGGATAGTGTCTGGAGGCCACGGGATAGTGTCTCGAGGCCACGGGATAGTGTCTGGAGGCCTCGGGATAGTGTCTGGAGCCCACGGGATAGTGTCTGGAGCCCGCGGGATAGTGTCTGGAGGCCTCGGGATAGTGTCTGGAGGCCTCAGGATAGTGTCTGGAGGCCACGGGATAGTGTCTGGAGGCCACGGGATAGTGTCTCGAGGCCACGGGATAGTGTCTGGAGGCCACGGGATAGTGTCTGGAGGCCACGGGATAGTGTATCGAGGCCACGGGATAGTGTCTGGAGGCCTCGGGATAGTGTCTGGAGGCCACGGGATAGTGTCTGGAGGCCACGGGATAGTGTCTGGAGGCCACGGGATAGTGTCTGGAGGCCACGGGATAGTGTATCGAGGCCACGGGATAGTATCTTGAGGCCACGGGATAGTGTCTGGAGGCCACGGGATGGTTTCCTGAGGTCACGAGATGGTATCTCGAGGCCACGGGATACTGTCTCGAGGCCACGGGATAGTGTCTCGAGGCCACGGGATAGTGTCTGGAGGCCACGGGATAGTGTCTCGAGGCCACGAGATAGTGTCTGGAGGCCACGGGATAGTGTCTGGAGGCCACGGGATAGTGTCTGGAGGCCACGGGATAGTGTCTGGAGGCCTCGGGATAGTGTCTGGAGGCCACGGGATAGTGTCTGGAGGCCACGGGATAGTGTCTGGAGGCCACGGGATAGTGTCTGGAGGCCACGGGATAGTGTCTGGAGGCCACGGGATAGTGTCTGGAGGCCACGAGATAGTGTATCGAGGCCACGAGATAGTGTCTCGAGGCCACGGGATAGTGTCTCGAGGCCACGGGATAGTGTCTCGAGGCCACGGGATAGTGTCTGGAGGCCACGGGATAGTGTCTGGAGGCCACGGGATAGTGTCTGGAGGCCACTGGATAGTGTATCGAGGCCACGGGATAGTATCTTGAGGCCACGGGATAGTGTCTGGAGGCCACGGGATGGTATCCCGAGGTCACGAGATGGTATCTCGAGGCCACGAGATACTATCTCGAGGCCACGTGATAGTATCTCGAGGCCACGGGATACTATCTCGAGGCCACGGGATAGTGTCTCGAGGCCACGGGATAGTGTCTCGAGGCCACGGGATAGTGTCTCGAGGCCACGGGATAGTGTCTCGAGGCCACGGGATAGTGTCTCGGGGCCACGGGATAGTGTCTGGAGGCCTCGGGATAGTGTCTGGAAGCCACGGGATAGTGTCTGGAGGCCACGGGATAGTGTCTGCAGGCCACGGGATAGTGTCTCGAGGCCACGGGATAGTGTCTGAAGGCCACGGGATAGTGTCTGAAGGCCACGGGATAGTGTCTGACCCACGGGATAGTGTCTGGAGGCCTCGGGATAGTGTCTGGAGGCCACGGGATAGTGTCTCGAGGCCACGGGATAGTGTCTCGAGGCCACGGGATAGTGTCTCGAGGCCACGGGATAGCGGGATAGTGTCTCGAGGTCACGGGATAGTGTTTGTGTGTAAAATTAGGTAGAAAGTTAGGTAGCAGCAGAAAGTAAGGTAGAACAGTTAGCCTATGTGTATTAGCATGTAGATACAATGGGTTATCCCACCGGTCACTATTGTTGCCGTTGACATGTTTGTGAGTTCTATGACCACATTAAATAAAGTTGAGTAATTGCAAATGCATATATCAATACTAGACACCTTAAACATGATGTGTACCAAAAATCTATGTCCTATCTTTATGTTAACATACTTTAATAACCTTTTCTTTGGGAGCTTTCTTGCTGCCATCCTCTTCTCTTGGCGCAAACAGGAAGTAAACAGCTCTGGTCATGTGACAATTTATAGTAAACATGCGACACTGCACATATTTCATTGAGACCCTTTATTATTTCAATATCTGCTGGAAATGCATTGATAGATCATTCAGTAACATTTTTATAGCCTTAGAAATGAAACATTTTTTTACGGTCACTATTGTGACCGGTGGGATTAAATGGGTTAATGAACGAAATTGATAGTCTTAAAGATGAAGAGAGGAATCTGAATAATATTGAGGAAAAGCTTCAGAAAGACTTTTCAGAGTTGAATCAAATGCAAATTATAACAATTGGTAAATCTGATAAAAGACAAATTCATCCAAATAAAATAAGTAGTTATATTTAAAAAATACAAATTTATCAAAAAGGAAAAAGAAATTTGGCCCCAAACAAGCCAACTGAACATCAGTGCTTAAAGGTGCTCTAAGCGATGCCACGCGTTTTTTAGGCCTAAACATTTTTTGTCAAATACAGCAGACATCTCCTCACTATCCGCTAGCTGCCTGTGCCCTGAACACACTGTAAAAAAAACACGGTCTTTGTAGACACCACAGGCTCCACAAACGGCAACAAAAACAAACTGGGCTCACCCGCACCACGAAACACAACAAACAGTGTTCCAGCCAATAACCGACAAGAAGAATTTGAGGGTGGAGTCTGGGGGGTTAGTGCGCGTACACATGAAGGGGTGTGTGGAGGAGAGAGAAGCATGAAGAGGGAAGTTTGAATTATGGCCGACACACGACCAAAGAGACGACGTTCCGATGAACAAATTGCAAAGAAGAGGGACAAGGATAAGGGACAAGGATAAGGAACGTGCGAAGTACCGAATTTACATCGGAAAAACCTTTGAAAGGTGGCGAGAACTCTGCCGGCAGAAGGGCTTCCAATCCGACATTCAGTTGCTCTGTTTTTGCAGAACAGGTAAATCCATTTTTATTTCTAAAGAGACGTTCATGTTCGCCAAACCAACACAAGGATGTAATTAGCTAGAACTATGCAGTCAGTGTTAACTTTGGTGAATACAACATATATGTTTCTCTAGCGATCAATCTCTATTGTAAATGATCAAGCAAATTCACAGTAGGGCAACAATGTGTGTGAACGATTGTTTTCACCCACTGTTTGTTATGAATTTGAATGTTCATTTATAGGCTATTGACAACTTTGACTAAATTTGTTTACGCCGCCGCCGTTGTTTATGCTCACTGGGAAACGCGAAGCTAACATTATCATGCTATTATTGCGTCCTTGTATGGAAAGCTATAGTTATAACCTCAGGTGGTGAAACGATTTTAAGATAATGTTTCTCTTTTTCTGCATTCTGTTCTGCAATATATAAAAGCATTTATCTAACTTGGCGAAGTATCAGTAAAACTTAACTTTGTTTGTAGTGACTACTTTGACTTTCCTTTATGCCGGAAGGGAGGGGAGGAGGGAGGAGACGGGATGATGAGGAGGGAGGGTCTAGCTAGCTTCCGTTTTGTTTGACAACAATTCGAATGTCAACAAGAAGTTACGTCTCCCGGCATCGCTTAGAGCACCTTTAATGTACTTACTCAGTCATAACAACTTGCCCTGAGCATGTATGTCAAGTTGTGTGTGTGTGTACATTTAGCTTATGAATGGTGTTTTGTGTTGTAAGTGTTTGTTGCACATTTTGATGCCAGGGGTAGGGGGCTCACACTTAAAGCACTGTGGCTCAAGGCAAGCCATTTTCACAGTCAAACTGTTTCACCAAACTGTTCCTAGTTTTGGTTTTGTTCAAACCCACCATGGAGAACACTCTCTCTGCATCTGCATGCGAGTGGGGAAGAACCATTAAACCTAAAACCATTTTGGCAATCGTAGAAAGCCTTCCAAACCTGCTTAAACCGGTCACTTTTAAAGGGGTCATAGGATGCCCATTTTCCACAAGTTGGTATGATTCTTTAGGGTCTTCATGTAAAGTTTGTAACATACTTTGGTTAAAATTCCTCAATGGTTGTGTAAAACAACTCCCTTTTTACCTCCTCAAAAACAGCTCTGTTCACAGCGACCCGTTTCGGTGCATGTCTCTTTAAATGTTAATAAACAACTGCTCACCCCCCCTACCACAAACTAGCCTGGAAATCCAGACCCATATCCGAAAGATTAAGGGTCTGGCATTGAGTAATGAAAATCGCCCAACTCGAGGGGCGGCACCAAGCATGCATTTGAAAATCTCTCTGCACGCAATTGGATAACACTACGACCAATCACAACAATACACCGGGTGGCATATCCAGAGTGACGGAAACGAGTTTGTTTTGGAGAATAGATCGACTGAGAGACGTAAATGGAGCCAAATGGAAATGGAGCAACAAGACGACTTTTGCTGTTTTCGCAAGGAGAATATGAAAATAGTTGGTTTGCACAAATACTAAATTTGGGAAAACCAAGTATATCCGAAAGACTTTTTCATGTTGGCGTTACGGTAGTAAACAGACCAGTGTCGAATCGGATTTGTCGGCAGTGTGTCACCCTTTTAACAAGACTGGAACGAGATTTGCCTGTGTATAGGAGATGGATAGAGGATGAGAAACACGATGAAGCCTCAACAAATCGTTCTGATAAAAGAGACAGCAAGCACGTTCCATCCAAAACACCAAGGGCTCTGAAAAAGTTGTGCCACAACCCTGCAAGTCCTGGCAGAGCTAATGTTCGAAGGAATATTCCGGAGGTAAATTTGTTGTACTACCATGTATTTTAACGCCCTGTAGGCTAACAACTTATTCTAATTTCTGATTGGCTGGTAGGTGGCATTTAACTCCGTATAACTCGAGACAGCAGCTATGAACTCGGCAGAGAACTTCCCTCCATTTGCCTGCGCCTCGTCCATTAATTGTATAGCGGGACAAGTTATCCCTTACTCCTCAGCGTGAGAAATACAAGGTGTGGCGTGTGAGCGTGTGAACCGGTTGAAATGCGTGTGTCTCACGGTGAATGCATGAGACTTGAGAGCCCTGGTTGAATAAAGAATTCAGTTGACTCAATACTGAATTAGGATTGCTTCTGTCTGAGGAAGAAAGAAAGGCAAATCATGAGAACTGGTTACAGCAGAAAGCAGCATATATTGAGGAGTTTGTAAAACAGACTCAAACTTGGATTCTTACAACCCAAGATAAGATAGAAGCTCACATTGGAGCTGAAGACAGTGTTTCAGTTACTTCATCACAAAGACAAGACACAAAAAGAAATATGGGTCCGTTGCTGGACGAATGTCAAATGTGTCCAGTCGCAGTTCAAGTTCTGCAGCTCAGCTTAAACAAGAAGCAGAACATGCAGCATTATTAGTGCGTTCTGCATCTTTGAAAAAGAAGCAATCCATTGAGCAAGAGATGACGAAATTGAAGGCAGAGCAAGAGCAGTTGGAGTTGGACACAGAAATGGCAGCTTCCTTTGCCAAACTCAAGGTATTTAAAGACAATGACCTCCTGTTTGACGATAAGAGTGAATGTCAATCAAAACATGCAGATATAGGCCTATATTGTAAAAAGGAACTCTTTCCTCGTGGAACAGCATAGTAAAAGAGACGTGACACCACCACCTTCTCAGAGAACCCACAGTACAAGATTTAGAAAATAACTTGTTAAAGATAGCAGTTCTGGAGAACTTGAAGGTAATAAAGTGATGCAACGACAGAATGAGATCACTGAGATGTTTGTTGAACAGCAAAAAAATGGTCTCATTTGCCACAAAGAGACATTCCAATATTCACAGGAAATTTGATGCAATACAGAACCTTTGTCAGAGCTATTGAACTTGCCATCGACACCAAAAAGAGAGTGCAAGAGACAAATTGTACTATTTGGGACAGTACACTGGGGGAGAAGCCAAAGATCTTGTCCGTAGTTGTGTTCATATGGAACCTGACAAAGGCTACAAAAAAGCTTGGGACCTTTTGCACAAGGAGTTTAGCGAGGAGCTAAAAATATCCAGTGCTTATATAAACAAAGTGCTGAATTGGTCAAAGATAAAAGCAGAGGATGGAAAGGCATTGCAAACTTATGCACTTTTTATCACTGAACGTCTAAATGTAATGGAAGATTTCGATTATATGGATGAAATGGACAATCCCACAAAATTTCTGAATTGTCATCTCCAAGCTTCCATTCAAGTTGAAAGAGAAATGGAAAGGTAGAGCCTTTGAAATTCAAGAACAACATCGAAGGAAAGCAAGATTTGCCGACCTTGTGGGCTTCATAGACAGAGAAGCTAAGGTAGCCACTGATCCATTGTATGGAGAAATTCAAAGCTTTTCTGTAGGCAGTGAAGGAAAAGGAAAGGCCACATCTGTCAATATTAAAGTTCCTAAGAAAATTGCACAAAAAGGTAGCAGCTTTGTCACAGCTGTAGGGCTTAGCAAATATGGACAGAACTCTTTACTGCCCTAGTACTTCAAAAAGCCTTTTAAAGGTATACATGTGAATTAAACGTGGCACAATGGCCTTCATCATCACAGTATGCTAATGCCTATATAGTACAAGGGTTTCATCAATATGCTGATTGAGGACTGTTGGGACACTCCAGGCACAGGATGGTTCTGTTGGGAGAGACAGAGTTGTTTGCACTTCAATGACACATCTGTACCACAGGACATATGCTTTCAACTACATACTGTTTATTTACTAGTGTGTTCTAATATGTAACTATGCCATGTTTGGTCTCATCTGACCTATAAACTGAAATGAATGGTGGTGAACTTAATAGAGATATTAAAGTATCCTAATGTACAATCTAAGTACTATTGGTTAAACATGCATTGAGGAGAATATGTTGATGTTCTTCTCCCCCTCTTGATCACTACCCATTTGCCTCATCTTTTGGTTTCCTGTCGGTTGGTTTTGGTGTTGGCATTCCACTCATGTTTAACAATGCTTTGCTCAGGGTATAAGAAGGAAAGGTAACTGTTGATCTAGGAGAAAGGCTTTAACCCTGCCACTCTCACACACCGGTGCGTAACCTCATACTACAAGAAAGGCTTTTACGGCCTCTTCTGCACGACAGTGCATTGTTTGTTACAACTGAGTTTCTATACAGTATGTTGTTCCATTCTACTGTCTGTATATTTAAACATGGAACTTAATAAATAACTTTGCCTGCTTTAAAGGCTTTGAGAATCTTTCCTTTTATCACTGATTATGTTGAAAGCTAAAGTGATTATAACTTTCGTTATCTAAACGTTCAGGTTAAATCCTACGTTTTCCTATCAGTTCTAAGAAAGACTTTTACCTTTAAAGAATATGAGGTTAAAGAATAACAACAACTTTAATGGAGTCAGATTAATTATATTGGAGTCAGATAAATATTTGAATTATACACGTCATCCTTCAACTGCCTTTTGTTCCGATTATTGGTTCAAAATAGCAGCGTAAGTTTCCAGCCTTGCACAGCCATTAATGAAAAGGAAGCATCTGACTCTACTGCAAAAAGAGACTCAGTGGTAGCTGCCAGTGCATTTGAGAAACCCTGTTTGTTTTGTCAGAAGAACCACACACTGTAGTCTTGTGGTAAATTTATAGAGTGCTCTTCCAAAGAAAGAATTGAATTTTTGAAGTCAAAAGGCTTATGCTTCGGATGTCTGACATTGGGTCATCTTAGTAAGGACTGTAGAAAAATAATGAAAACAACGTTCACAGAGACACCCTAACATACTTCACATTGATAAGAAGGATGATCAAGTACACAAGCAAAAGAAAGATGGCACAGAGGAAAAAACTGACCTGATCTCACTAACTCTCTGGTAGGAGTTTTGATTAGGTTCAGACAAGACCCAGTGGCCCTAATGGCAGACATAGAGTCTATGTTTTATCGAGTAAAAGTTCCAGACAAAGATGCAGATCTGCTACGTTTCTTATGGTGGCCAGAGGGTGATTTGACACAAACCCCTGGGGAATACTTCCATTCCCGTAGAAGACAGAGCTAAAGAAGTCAAAGACCTAGACTTGAGTCACAATGTCTTACCTATGGAAAGAGCTCTAGAAGTCCAGTGGTCCACTGAAAAGGACGTTCACATTTTAAGTGCAGATACAAGCAAAACAATCAACCAGACGAGGAATTCTATCCGTGGTCAACTCCATATACGACCCTCTTAAGTTTCTGGCACCTGTCATCTTACCAGCTAAACAACTACTGAGGAACCTATGTAAGGATAAAAAATGTTGCCATGAAAAGATACAAGATGATCAAGAACAAAAATGGTGCAAATGGCTCTTAGACTTAAAACAAATTTCTAAGTTTGCAGTGCACAGATGTGTCAAACCAGCAAATTTTAAATCCACAAAACTGGCTCAAATGCATCACTTTGCTGATGCCAGCATTCTTTTCTAATGGCCAAATCAAGGGTGGCATCTTTAAAACAGACCACAATACCCACAATGGAATTGACTGCTGCTGTTGTTGCCATCAGAGTTGACAAAATTATGAGACAAGAGTTACGGTTGAATCTTGAAGAATCAGTCTTTTGGACAGATGGCATGACTGTGTTGAAGTACATTGAGAAACAGAATACGCGGTTTTAAGACCTTTGTAGCTAATCGTCTAGCAGTCATTCAAGAATCAACTACAGCAAATCAATGGAGGTACGTCACCACAACACTGAATTCCAGGGGCATGAGAACACAAGCATTCATCAGATGCGAGAGTTGGATACAAGGACCAAGTTATTTGTTGGAGGAGGAAAATGAATGGCCAAAAAGACCAAATGACATTGGGAAGGTTGTTAATGATGATGCTGAAGTCAAGCAACCTATTTCAGTTAGTGTAACAGGCAGCTGTGGATAAGAGTGTTGATGTTGTGAACATGCTTACCAACTACTACTCCAAGAGGCATCAACTGAAAAGAGCAGTAGCCTGTTTTATGTGGTTAAAAGAGTTGCTGCTATGCAAGCCAAAAAAGAGAAAGGAATTAAAGGATGCAGTTCAGCAAAGTGGAAGTAACCCTGATAGATGCAACATTCTCCTCAAACAAAAGATGCAAAAACACAAAGAAGCATGGTGGAGTAATGCTCTTGCTGTGGACGAATTAGAGAGAGCTGAGATGGAAAGAAAAACTCAAAAAGAAAAGTATGCTGATGAAATTACAACTTTACAAAAGAAAAAAGCTCCAGTTAAAAAGAGTAGTTCTATCTACAAACTGGATCCTTGTAGAAGGAGTGTTGAAAGTAGGAAGTAGATTGAATAAATCTGATCTGACGGAAGAGGCCAAACATCCAGTTATTTTGTCTAAAGACTTACACATTACCAATTTGATTCTCCAACATAAGAACTTGGCCATAGTGGTAGGAAGGAACCACATGCTTGCAAGACTAAGACAAAAGTACTGGATTCCAAAATCTAACTCCGCAATTAGAAAGGTCATATCACAGTGCTCAAAATGTAAATGTCTGTATGCCAAACCTGTAATACAGAAAATGGCAGATGGATGTGGAGGATCGTGTCATAGCAGACAAACTGCCTTTTACTAATGTGGGCGTTGGTTTTTTCAGACCCTTGGAAATCAAACGAGGCCGCAGTCTAGTAAAAAGATATGGGGTTATTTTTACTTGTCTGACAGTTAAAGCAATACATATTGAAGTGGCTCATTCGTTAGAGACAGATTCTTGTATAAACGCCTTACGTCGCATTATTTGTAGGAGAGGACAAGTTGCTATTATGTGTTCAGACCAAGGAACCAACTTTATCAGTGCTGACAAGCAATTGCGAGAAGCAGTAAAAGCCTTAAATCAAAGCAAAATACAAGATGCCATGAGCCAGAAGGGCATCCAGTGGATTTTTAACCCACCTGCAGCATCCCACCATGGAGGTGTGTGGGAAAGGAAAATTTGTACTGTAAGGAAAGTACTGGTGTCGGTGTTAAAGTAGCAAAACTTGGATGATGAAGGTCTTCAAATGATTTTATATGAAGTTGAAGCCATTGTTGTTGACAGAACGATCACGGAGACATCAGATGATCCCAATGATCTTGATGCGTTGTCACCTCACTTATTGTTGTTAAAAACAAAGGCAATACTGGCACCACCTGGCATATTCAGACAAGATCCTCAATACGCACGCAGACGTTGGAACCAAGTGCAGTATCTTGAAGATTTATTCTGGACCATATGGACTGCCGAATACTTGCCTCAATTACAAGAATGTCAAAAATGGTCTAAGACCCACAGAAACCTACAGATAGGAGATGTGGTTCTCGTAGTGGATCATTGTGCACCAAGAAACTCATGGGTGATGGGCAGGATCACTAAGACTATGCCAGACTCAAACGTAACAGTAAGATGTGTGATGGTAAAAAAAAAAAAAAAAAAAAAAACAGTACTCTAGAAAGACCTATAACTAAACTTTGTTTGTTAGAAGAGACTGTTTAAACTGGTAACAAAATAAAAAACGAAATAATTATTCTCAGTGTTTATGGCTCCACCTAAATGACTGATAATTGATATAGTGTCCCCCCCCTATACATTTAGGGGCTGGAATGTTAGAGCCATAATATGTGACCCTGGACCACAAAACCAGTCACATGGGTCAATTTTCTGAAATTGAGATTTATACATCATCTGAAAGTGGAATATATAAGCTTCCCATTGATGTTTGTTAGCATAGGACAGTATTTGGCCAAGATACAACTATTTGAAAATCTGGAATCTGAGAGTGCAAAAAAATCAGAGAAAATGGCCTTTAAAGTTGTCCATTTATGTTCGCGACTGTGCTGCATTCACTCACAAAAATAAATGTTTTATATCTTTCTAGTAGGAAATTTACAAAATATCTTCATGGAACATGATCTTTACTCAATATCCTAATGATTTTTGGCATAAAAGAAAAATCAATCATTTTGACCCATACAATGTATTTTTGGCTATTGCCACAAATATACCCGTGCGACATGTGACTGGTTTTGTGTTCCAGGGTCACATATACGTTGTGCAAATTTGATAATATTGAAGTGTTGTTAGACTAAGAATGTTTATTCTATGATTATTTATGTTACACTGTTCTTTTGAACTTTCTAAAAATATTTATTGTTAATATCTAATTATAAAAGTATTATCATTGATGATAAGAAATGTGTCTTGAGCATCAAATCATCATATTAGTGTCACGGGTGGTTGCAGGAAGGCAGATGAAAAAGAAAATTATTAGTTCCAACACAGAGTTTAATAATCTATAAGTAGGCAAACAGGCAGTGCAGCACACACCAAGTACCAGACAGAGAATGAACGTGAGGGAACAACTTAAACAGGAACTCAGAGAAGATAATTAATCAAACACAGCTGAACTCAACAAACTAATAATGACAGTGACCAATGACCATAGCAACTAGGAAGTGCGGGAATACAAACAAAGGAAAACAGGAACTGAAAAAAGAAAAAGAAAAAAGTGCATGAACTGAGCTAAACTGAACATAAATGTGACAGTTAGAATGATTTCTGAAGGATCATGTGACAGGATCAAGACTGGAGTAATGGTGCTGAAAATTCAGCTTTACCATCACAGGAATAAATGACATTTAAAATATATTCGGACAGAAAACAAATATTTTAAATTGAAATAACATTTCACAATATTACTGCTTATACTGTATTTTTTAATCAAATACGTAAATGCAGCCTTGAGCAAAAGATGCTTCTTCTAAAAACATTAAAAAAATATCACTGACCCAAAACTTTTGAGTGTTATTGTATATATGTAAACAAAATAATCTTTGGTCACACTTTAGATTTGGGTCCAATTCTCACTAATAACTAAATATTAACTTTGACTCCTTATTTTTGCTTATTAATAGTAAGGTAGTAACATTTAGGTATTGGGTAGGATTAAGGGATGTAGAATATGGTCATGCAGAATAAGGTATTAATATGTGGTTAATAGGTATTAATAAACAGCCAATATCCTAGTAATATGCATGCCAATAAGCAACTAGTTAATAGTGAGAACTGGACCCTAAAGTATTACAGAATCTTTTTTTTCTTCTGAATCCCAGCAAGATACAAATCTTTACAAAGTGCAGAGGTCAGATAAGGTTTCCCATTACAGTCAGGAAAGAATGTGCGTTATACAGTTTAGTCTTATCACAGCTATTTTAGCTATAAAGAAAGTGTTTGTGTTTTGGTCACAGTTTTATAATCATTTTTTACTATCCTCAGCAGAGTAAATCCAGCAGCTGGGTGCACAGAACCGAGAGTTCAATCTTCAAAATGTTCTGCAAGATTTGCACTCAATGTCTTTGGGTTGCAAAGGGTATATATATATATATATATATATATATATATATATATATATATATATATATATAAAGCCTTGGTGTGCAGGAGGGTTGATGGTCATGCGCCCCTCTGTTATAAAGATTGCTACAGACCTGCAAGAACATTCAAGTCATTTCATGAAAGAAGCACAATCTGCAATCATAACATTTTATCACACACAATAAACACAGATTTTGAAAGCTTAACCAATTCCTGCATTTTTTTCTTCTTTGGATTCCCGTGACAGAACGACAAACAACAAGACGGATACAGAAGCACATTTATTGCTCTTGCCCAGGAGGGACTTTATTTGTTGACTTATTCTTAGTGTTGGCACAGCACTCCTTTCTGGACGATGCCACACTAAATATTTATTTACTGGATGGGAGTGAGCTATTATAACCAACTGAGCTGCCAGAATTAAATAACCTACATGGCAACATGGCAAAAAGTCATTCTTCGATGCCCAGAACATTTCTACCCATTGTTGTCGTCGCGCACACTGCTGACCTAGAACCAGTCATCAGCAACTATCTATGGACTTCAAGCCAGAGCCCCCCACAGACCCAGAGCTGAAACCTACTGAGTCTGACCTGGTCCCTGAGCCAGCACCAACGTCCGTCCCAGAGGGCGTGTTAGTGGAGTACGAAGGCATGGATGGAAGTCCCGCCCACACTCCCGCCGCTGAAGGTGAACTGCATCAGGCCTCTATTAATTGTTTTGAGGATTTGGAAGAGGATTTTCCCTGAAATCTCCCATCCCCGCTTGACCCACCCAGCCTCATTCTCCCATCTCCTCTACCAAAGACAGCCAGTTCTCTGGCCCCGCCTCCGCTGGTTCCCTTCAGTTCCTCGGCTCCTCTTCTCTTTGCTCCACTCTGCTCCGTGGATCTGCCTCTAGATTTCCGATCTCCAGCTCCGTCTTGGCAAATGGATCCCCTGGCTACGCCTCGGGCTACCGATCCTGTCACTCCACCTTGGCCTGTCGACCAGTCGGCTACACCTTGGCTCCTCCCTTCCTCGGCCTCACCTGGGACCGTCATCCTTACGGCTCTCAACAGGGCTCTCTTGTCCCTCTGGCTCTGCCTTGGTCAGTTGTTGCTTTGCTTGCACCATGGACCTCCGGGCCATCAGCTGCACCTCATCCCTCCACCCCTTCGACTCCATCTGGCTCCGCCTTCCCTCCGGCTCCACCTTGGTCCTCGGTCCCATCGGTTGCACCTCAGTCCTTCAGCAGCCTGGCTCCACCTTGGCTCGCATAGGCCTCCAGGACCTATGGTGTTGTCCAGTTTTGTCGTCTCCATCACCGGTGGAGCCAGGCATTGCTTTTAATCTTTGACTCCACCCTGGCTTCTCCCACCATCGGTTCTGCCTTGACCCTTTGTCCTGGCTGTGCTCCAAGTCGTCAGCTTTCTCCTCCCTCCATAATCTCTCCCTGGCTCCTTCCTCCGTCATCTCCGCCATGGGGTTTCCATCTGCTGGTTCCTCCCAGTTTCCTTCTGTCTCTGACTCCTCGTCTGGACTTTCTTTATAGTTGTTGGTTGGCCCTTATGGGAGGGGGATGTAATGAGTCATGTTCAGGTCTTTTAGTTCATTTGTGTTTTAGTTTGGTTTTCCAAAACATATAATGCAATGCAATACAATGATGATAGAGAGACGGACAAATAAACATGATCATATTTAATATTTTAATCGCGATTCAGTTTTGAATATATTTTATAATGTAATAATTTCACAGTTAATCTCCAAATGAATGTAGAAGCAACATAAAGACACTATATTTTAAATACTTGTTTAATGGCAAATGTTTATGAATGAAGGCTAGTATCACTGATACTAATATGCAGCTACTGATATCTCGATAATGTCTCCCCAATTTACAACATTAATTATAGCCATTCAACATTACAGTGTATTGAAAGCTATACATTTTTTAAACATTTATTAGGCTTCAAAAATATAACAACTTTTAATTTAAGTGAAATTAAAACAATCCTCACATAGGCCTAAAGAGGATACTCGACAGAACTGACATTTTGGCATAAATGTGTGTGTTACTGTTCGTTCAAGCGCGAAAGAGAATCGATTCTGGTGCGCTGTCTGTGCGCACAGCTGGTGTGTGTGTGTATGTGTATATAGACAGGACATTCACAGACTGCGCGTTCTCTTTTGTCTTGCCGCTCTTTAAAAGAGTTTGCGTGATCATATAATGTAACACTAGCCAAAGGATGGCATAAAAAACGGATGCTGCGTTAATTGCGATAAATATTTTAGCGCGTTAAACTGGACAAAAATGAATCGCATGTGCAACGCGTTAACATTGACAGCACTGTTTTTTAAATGTAATAATTAGGTTTCTTAGTTTCCAAGTGTACTTTTCTTATCAGTGTACTACATTAGGGTTTTATGTTTTATCTTTTGTTGTTTAATGAATGTTTCAGTCTCATGTGTTACATGATGGTGTTTTGTGTTTGTATGCATGACACTGTGTGCAGCTTCTATATTTACCTCAGCTTGTGGAAAAGTTGTGATGAACTTTGATTCATCATGTGGTTGTCTCTTTTCCTCCTGTTATTATGGTGGATGTCAGTATATGTAAAAAGTATAATAGATTTTAGTGGCATTGTGGCCTTGCTAATTCAGCAGAAAAGGGATGTTGGATTTACTGGTTTAATTTTTGATTTATTTATTTTGTTGTTGTTGTAAATTACAGTTTTAAAATGTAAAATGTACAGGTTGTTTTGTAAATATGTTTACATTTGTACTGTATTTTTTTAACAGAATTATTCTAGCAACCATAGCTACCAGTTTATTCTGTAAAAACCGAATTATATATTAACATGACTCTTGTCTGCGAATGCCGCTGTAGACTGTTTTCAGCTTGAGCGCTTCCCTTCCTCTGAGGAATCGATTAGTGCTTTTTATGTCAAGTCACACTCGATCCTAAGGCAATGTGATGTGAACCTTAAGGATCAATAGCGTTTTGGGTCAACATGGTTACACTTGGAGGTCTTGATCTTGAAATCGGTCAAATACAACAATAATTTTGTGGCCATATTTAATGCATCAATATTGCTGTCTTAGGTCTATTTTATGGAATAAGAACATTTGGGATTCAGCAAAGCCCAGGCAGGTTTGACTGAAGAAAGACAGAAAGTTGTTTTTCAACAAAACATTTTAACATCAAATCACTTGCCTGACAACAATGATAAATGTTACTTTGCAGCTCAAATCAAAGAATAAAAACTGCATTTTTCTGCCAGGATCATTCAGCTGATGCAAATGTACTTGCATGGGGGGAAAAAAACAACCTTTACCAATAAAGCAAATGGCTTGTATGACAAGAAATGGGAACCGTATAAGCAAATTCAGTTCAAGGTGTGGAAATTAGGGAACAGCCACTATCTCTGGATTTATAGATTTGATGAGACACCTAATTAGTCTCAAAGTGAACTAAACATTCTCTAAGGTCATAATCTGATTCTGTTCCCGTTCTGCCCTTGAGCGAAGCACTGAGCTCCAAGAGGTTTCTCCTTGAATTACGTGCGTTTTCCCCCCAAATAAATCGAAGGGGAAAAAAACAGCTCATTAAACAAATAGAAGGAGAAGGTCAGCTGAGGATTAATAAGATAAATATAATATATTTTTATGCAATGGATCACTGTGCATCAGATTCTTCAGGTGTGCTCACCAGCTGTCCTGTGCTGTAAAACACTGTTTACACCACACAGCTTGTCCTGACCTCTTTACAGCTCCTGTCAATTACCCACAATCTTTTTCAAGAATATTTCAGAAGAACTGTAAAGATCCTGTAGAATGATAATTTATATATACACTCACCTAAAGGATTATTAGGAACACCATACTAATATTGTGTTTGACCCCCTTTCGCCTTCAGAACTGCCTTAATTCTACGTGGCATTGATTCAACAAGGTGCTGAAAGCATACTTTAGAAATGTTGGCCCATATTGATAGGATAGCATCTTGCAGTTGATGAAGATTTGTGGGATGCACATCCAGGGCACGAAGCTCCCGTTCCACCACATCCCAAAGAGTTGAGATCTGGTGACTGTGGGGGCCATTTTAGTACAGTGAACTCATTGTCATGTTAAAAAACCAATTTGAAATGATTCGAGCTTTGTGACATGGTGCATTATCCTGCTGGAAGTAGCCATCAGAGGATGGGTACATGGTGGTCATAAAGGGATGGACATGGTCAGAAACAATGCTCAGGTAGGCCGTGGCATTTAAACGATGCCCAATTGGCACTAAGGGGCCTAAAGTGTGCCAAGAAAACATCCCCCACACCATTACACCACCACCACCAGCCTGCACAGTGGTAACAAGGCATGATGGATCCATGTTCTCATTCTGTTTACGCCAAATTCTGACTCTACCATCTGAATGTCTCAACAGAAATCGAGACTCATCAGACCAGGCAACATTTTTCCAGTCTTCAACTGTCCAATTTTGGTGAGCTCGTGCAACTTGTAGCCTCTTTTTCCTATTTGTAGTGGAGATGAGTGGTACCCGGTGGGGTCTTCTGCTGTTGTAGCCCATCCGCCTCAAGGTTGTGTGTGTTGTGGCTTCACAAATGCTTTGCTGCATACCTCGGTTGAAACGAGTGGTTATTTCAGTCAAAGTTGCTCTTCTATCAGCTTGAATCAGTCGGCCCATTCTCCTCTGACCTCCAGCATCAACAAGGCATTTTCGCCCACAGGACTGCCGCATACTGGATGTTTTTCCCTTTTCACACCATTCTTTGTAAACCCTAGAAATGGTTGTGCGTGAAAATCCCAGTAACTGAGCAGATTGTGAAATACTCAGACCGGCCCGTCTGGCACCAACAACCATGCCACGCTCAAAATTGCTTAAATCACCTTTCTTTCCCATTCTGACATTCAGTTTGGAGTTCAGGAGATTGTCTTGACCAGGACCACACCCCTAAATGCATTGAAGCAACTGCCATGTGATTGGTTGATTAGATAATTGCATTAATGAGAAATTGAACAGGTGTTCCTAATAATCCTTTAGGTGAGTGTATAAATAACCATAAAATGTATTTGGACACCTAAGTCACACTTGACTTAAAATGTATGAATGTCATATTAATTAGATCAAAATCAAATATCCAATTAGATTTTTAAATATCGTTTGCATATATAATTACAATACAGTTTATTCAGTTGGGTACAGAAATACAGTTTATTCTAAAGAAATATAGCACACTTTTCAAGCTAAACTTTTCACAAAAGATATAAGTAGGAAAAGAAAAAAGAAAATCCTACTGACCCCAAACTTTTGAAAGATAGATTACGAAAACTGACATTAAGATTAGTTGGTGAAAAGTTTGCAGATACCATGGGGTTGATATTTTGTAATCTTATGAAATAAAATGCAATGAAATTCAGATATTTTAAGTACGACTTAAGAGTCTAAACTTCATCCGAATGCGTGTCTGTAAGTATACAGTATGTAGGGAGAAATTATGTATGTAAGGGAGAAAGACAGTAATTGAAACAGTTCTTTGACCTGTCATGAATGAACTCAATTACCTGGAACAGGAAGCACTGGGAATATTTCCCACAACATTTTACAACAGCTTCATGTTCTCATATGTGGGAATTCAGTTCTTAACATGAAGTGGATGGCCTCATCACTCTTCCTTTGTTTCTATTCAGCATTGTTGGTGTGATAAGTGTTGTTCTCTCTTCAAAGCGATTTCTCTTTAAACCTTGATGCAGTGTAAAAAAACTTTTCTGCTCAGGGGCTTTAACTCCTCCAACAGGAGGATTATAATAATCTCTTATTGAAGAATTTATTCTTTCTTTTTTCAAGCTGTGGATGTCCTTCAGTGGTTTGATAAAACATAGTTTAAAAACGAATCCCGTTCAAACTTACATTGGATCACGCAGGTACAACGATGAAAATGAAAGGTCCCATATTGACAGTTTAATTGCTTTGATTTGAAAACGAAAGGCTATAGTCACAACAGGGTCTCTCTACTTCTGCCTATGCACAAAAATGAATGTGGAATAAACACTCATTTTGTCTACGGAATACATAATATTGAACGACCCTGGAATGAAAGGAAATCAAGTCAGCTGTTTTTCCATCAATGTTTGTTTCCATACAACAACATTCATGGTGACAATGTGTTTAAAAAGCTTAAAAAAGGACCAAAAACTTCAGAAGACTTGGATAGGCTGTTATGGACTACTTTTATGGTCACTATAAAAGTCATTGTATGGAGGAGATCTCTGAAAGAAAAAAGAAAAAGAACAAGCATGATTTAAATAGGGTTTGTTGCTGTCTGGGAACCTAAACTGGTCTAGGTTTGTATGGCCATATCTCACCCAAAATCAGACCAGCCCTTATGGTCCGTAATCGGGCCGAATGTGCCGTGTCTCAGCACAAATCGGGCCAAATCCGCACATCCAAAGTCTTGCCAAATCGGGCAACTATTACTGGGCCAGAGCTGGCTCACTTTTGATGAGCCGCTGCCAGAACACGGCCAAGTGAGCCGACACTCAGCCGCAATTGGCCCGATCGCGCTGGCTAACTGGGCTCAAGGCCTGGGCAGTCAAGATATGCAGCCTTACTAGGACGCAGTCTTCTGTTTGAGAAACACCCTTAAAGGGTAACTAAACCCCTGGTCAGAGCCTGACTCCACCCACTGGCAATATTTGAAAAATGCTAGAAAAGTGGGCAGACCCCAGCGGAGATAGAGGGGATGAACCGTGAGCGGAAGGGCGTGCACCTGAGACCTGCTGTCAGACTCTCTAAAATGGAGAGTGACTCACAGGGTCGCAAGACGACGTAAAGTACATGATGCATCTGATGAGTTTTATCGAGTTGATGTCAATAGCGCGCGCTCTCTATAGGCATATTCATATTTTGCCGCTATGTGAAAAAATCCAGCAAAATGCGCCGACGCGTTTGTCGACCCCAGAGGATTAACTTTAGCCTAACCATAAATTGTGATTAAAATATATATAATCACTCACATCAAGACGCCGCTGCGGTGATGGAGTCCATGCAGGATCGAGGAGCAGCGTTTGGCACTGCGTCGCTGTTCAGCGCGAGCTGTGTGGAGAAGCCAATTTCCACCTCTATTGCGTTGGAAAAGCAATTCCGCGTAAAATGCAGGTTTTACACTCACGGTCTTCCAGGCCAAGTGCATGCAAACACTGGCGCCTAATTTCCAAGTCTGCTGGAAAGCTATGCAGTCCAGCAGTGCAGTTGCACCCAGCAACAGTACACCTACCACTGTACTAAATACAGATAAATCTACGCTAGCTCATCCAAGGGCGTGGTGAGCTCGTACCAAGGGAGGGCGTGGTGAGCTGGAACCTGCCTACGTCACGCAGTACCGCTTACGTCACGCAGTACCGCAACATCCAATAGGAAAATTCAACTGCAGTAGCCACCGTTCAACCTGAAGAGGGCAGCACTCAGACGTTTTTACACCATATATTGTAGAATTAAAACACTTTATACCCAAATGTCAAAAAAGTTACTCGAATCAATGAACAGCACTAATAAAGCCCCATTCTTACAGATCATTAACTAAAAAAAGTTGGTTTAGGGTTTAGTTACCCTTTAATGATGGCTAAACGAAGCATCAAGGCTTTCTTCTCAACTGTATAGCAAAAGGGTTATTCGAAGCTTTTCAAAACGGTGTACAGTGTGCCCATCTATCTAGTGGTCATACAAATGCATTGGATGTACCAAACTGCTGCTTCCTACACATGCTGGTTCAGTTTTGGTTATGCAAGTATCTTTTAATTTCTTGAATGAAGATAACAGACATCGTCAAAAGTGATTATTTTACTTATTGTGATTTATTACTAGTACACCGTTAATGAAACATAAATCAACAAATTAAATCTGCGATCTGTTTATTTTATTGCCTATAACTATTATTTCATAGAAAAAGTTAATTTGGGCTTTCATGAAAAATGATGATGTATAAAACAAACATGTGGCCAATTGAAGCAAGGAAAATCACTTTTTGGGATTTGCTCCTTATGAACCAGATATAGGCAGTCATGTGGTTTTCCGCTGAACAAAGCGTCGGACGTTACAAATCGCTTGCTTTTGGCAAGAACAAACCAAGGTCCCATACTGTTATGGAACGCAGACTCGGACAAATTACACAGCAAAATTCCTTTTCTAATGTAACCAGACAGAATGTTTTGTAGCATAATAATGTATTTAAAACAAAAAAAACATAATATCACTAGGCGCGCGGCGTTTCCATTACAGATTTGCGCAAAACTTTTGCGATTTTTTTCTAAATGTCGACAAAAAACTATTGCGAAACGACGGCGTTTCCATTAACCGATGTTATGCGACTAATACTTCATTTTTTCCTCTTGCGATAAGTAAAGTCATTCCAAAAACCATGGCAACGGACGTTGGTAGGTTTATGTAGCCTTCTAATCCCAGCCACTGCACTAGCCATTATTATTAATCGAAGGAGATGTATGTGTGTTTTCCAAGCATTAATGGTAAGAAACGACCCTTATACTTGTGAGCGGCACATAGGACTATGAGGTGTTTCTGGGCGTTTCTCCCTCATATCTGCTTCGAGGTCTTGATTGTGACATTCATTTGAGGTTTAGAATCCATTATATATTCCTGTAATTATTTTGTCTTATATGAATTTAATAAAGAACTCTGTCTCGTATTCTGTCCAAACACACTGCGTCATCTAGGCTACGTCAGGTGACCTATAAATGCGCAAAAACTGTTTCCATTGCATTTTTGCGAATTATTTCTTTTTCGAATTGCCTGAAAAATCACCTCATGCGAGCGTAAAAACTTTTTTGCGATAAATGGGAGTTTTAGCTAAAATTATGTGTTTCTATTATGCGTATTTTCAATTCGCAATTTCAATTTGCGCAATTTGAAGGGTAATGGAAACGCGGCTACTCACTTTAATGGTTTTACAGTACAGTTGTGCTTCGCTACAAGATAGCTGCCATCTACTGGAAAACAAACATTTTCAAATTTAAATTTTCAACTACAACCAATAGATGGCAGTAGAGGATTACTCAATGGCTCATGTACCATTCCCATGTTTTTCATTTAGATTTGTATATACATTATAAATCATTATCATAACAATAAATTTAATAATTTTAGCATTTCTTTGTATTAAAGTATCATTTTTTTTATTATGTCAACATTTTAGTCAAACCTGAACATGGTGTTGAACATGGTGTTGTCACCTGAACATGGTGGTTCGCCATATGATGACAGGATGCTTATTTTGCAGCACAGAGCAGAATGATTGGTAACAGGTAAGTGAATAGAGCAGTGAGAGATATAGATGACTTGATATGGATGATAATGGAAGTCTCTGTCTTACAGGTGCAGGAGATCGTGGGTGACGGAAGCAGGATGGCAGATGGAGATCACACCTCGCTGGATTGGAAACTGGTGACCGCGACACATACAGTGCTGAAATGTGTTATTATTTTTTGACAGAAGCTTCGGAATCAAACGTAACATCACTACATTTTTTCATTTTATTTTAAATGGAATATTTAAGCATACTTACGGCTAGCAACCACAACTAATCATGAGGCCAGGTTATTGAGAATGTACATGCCAAGTTGTGGCGTGCCATGCCTCAATGTGTTGCATTGTTCAGTAACAAGTTAAAAATTACAATTTTAAAACAGGTCAGGCCAGAACAATAAATATTATAGCTTCAAAATTGAAACATGCAGTCATGTTTAAAACACAACAGTCTAGCAGTTTTGATGGGTCACCATAGGCATAATCTCTTCATTACGCTAGAGGTTTTTTAATGATAACGACATTCAGTTGCTTCCAGTGGGGGGGAGGCTGGAGAAGCTGATGAGCTGCTGGGATACTTCGAATATGATTCCAACTCTGCTGATCCAGTGGTTTTATGATGCTCTGTTTACTATCCTTTAATGATAAATGTGATGCATTATTAATGCATCAAATCTAAATGCACAGAGTCAAAAACAACAGCATGAAATCAATGGTTTGGCAACGGTACTAACTGTGCTTTGAGTTGAAAACAAAGACTGAGTTGAAAACAAAGACTCTAATCAAAAACGTACCAAATAGACATGATTTCATAATGCATTTTCTCTTATATAAAGGATTAGAGCAATGCAGTGAAGATGTATTTTTGTAGGCAAACCCATAAGTTAGCATCAAACTGGTTCCCTTTACAAAAACCCCAAGTGATTTTTCCATTGGCTTTTGAATTTTTGTTCATCATGATAATCTTCACAAAGGAACACAACTTTAATTCCGAAGCCTAAATACAATCGGCAGAAGTAAAAAGCTAAACGAAGGCTATGAACGAACTATCTACAGCACGTTCGCAAGACTTCAACGTCACCACCATTAAGCTTCCGACAACATCAAGTCTTTATTGGGAGGTGGAATTAAATGGGACATATTTGAATAAAACGGTCCAATAGCTGGATGTTAATCCTGTGGCAGGGCTAAATGACTCATACTGAGGAGGAGGAAACGTCTGAATCAATATCTCAGAATCCTTCAAAATAAGATGACTAATTTATTCAGCTCAGTCATGCAATTCGATGTCTGTAGGACACTAGTGGATAATCAAAGCCAACTAAGACTGTTAAATTTCTCTGCTCTTTAAATTCTGAGACACAGAGTTCTTGTCTTACTGTAATTAAAAAACATTTTTTTCAGCCTTTGGTCAAGATTTTCCTTCTATCAGGAGAAAAGAAAGCTGAAATGTTCATGATTTGCACATTGTGATGTATGTGTAAAATAAACTTCAACAGGTGAACTTCTGTTATATATATATATATGCAGACACACACACTTGTATATTTAATGGTATTTACAATTTTCAAAATGTTTTCAAATAATCTTCACATTTAGATTAAAATGTAACCCTTTAATTAAAAAAGACAGCATGACTTATTTGTGTGAGTCATTTGACAAACATATGCAATACGCATAAGACAAACTTGGATGTTATATAGGACAAAACAGCAATGTCTACAACACAATAATACTGCTCATGCACACTAGCAACTACGTTGGCCACAATGTTTTATTAATATCTGCAATATCTGCCATTTCACAGCATACACTGGTATTGACATTTAGATTGTATTGCGTCATCGCATGAACGGTTAAGAATGGCAATCTTGGAGGCGGTGAAAGATTTATTGATCGAGGTGCAGATGCATCTGTTTCTAAAACCGTATTAAAAAAATCTTTAGAAAACTTGTGACAGCGTTTTAATTTACTAGTGTGATATATTCAAAGGAAGAAGGGCAAAAAAGTCAGGGGTGGCGAGTAATCCAAGCTTTTTATTACTCAAAGAAAAAATGAACAAAATAAATACTGTCAGGCTCTCTGCCTCCACAGTCACATACACAGCAAAATAACAGTCTCTGTGAGTAACCAGTCTCTCCCTCTCCCTGCCCCAGGTCTGTGGGGCGCTATATCTTTTCTCTACGCCAATCACTGGAATTAGAGACAGGTGGTAGTTATCATTCACTTGACACCACTCATCTCCGCACTCGTTCCCCCGCTACAGACCTCGCTTTACCATGCCCACCACACAGCATATCCCCACCTCCCGACTCAGGCTGGGGAGCTATCCGGCCTGCAGCCCACCCCCCCCCCATTTCTAGAGAGTAAGTCAGCTACAGCCATCGTCTGGCCTGTGGACAACCTTGAATTTAAAAGGCTGTAAAGCGAAATACCAATGGGTGATCCGCGCGTTGGTATCCTTCATATGGTGGAGCCACTGGAGGTCCGAACAGAGAGTAATTCCCATCCCATGAGGTAATAACGGAGGGTGAGGATGGCCCACCAAATGGCCAAACACTCTTTTTCAATGGTGCTGTACCTGGTCTCTCTGTTTGAGAGCTTACGACTCAGATACAGAACCGGCCGCTCCTACCCTCCGACCACCTGGGACAGGACTGCACCCCGTCCGACACGTCGGTCTGCAACAAAAAAGGGAGATCAAAGCTAGTAGAGTTTAAGAGAAGCCCGTCGCACAGGGCGGCCGAATTAGCTCTGAATAATTAGGAATAAACCTTCTATAATATCCCGCCAGCCCCAGGAACTGTCTCACCTCCTTTTTGGTCTTGGGATTTGGGCAGGCTGCAATCGCAGCAGTCTTACCAATTTGGGGACGCACCTGCCCATATCCCAAGTGAAAGCCCAGATACTGTACCTCCACACACCCAATTGCACACTTTTGGGGGTTTGCCTTGAATCCAGCCACCCTCAGCGATCTCAGGACAGTGTGCAGATGTTCCAGATGCCTCTGCCAATCATTACTGTATATAATGATGTTGTCAAAATAAGAAGCAGCATACGCATTACGTATATGGCCGGAGGATTTTGTCCATGAGGTGCTGAAAGGTAGCCTGACTACGTCAGACTTCTTACTTCCGCTCAATTTCATTTCGCTTCTGTACTCAGTCTGATACAGCGTAATAGCTTTCCGTTTTCCTCCGGCCTGAAAACAGCTGGCCAATCAACGAACAGAGGGCGGACATTGGATGAGCGTAGACACTGATTGTACCGTGGATGCGTAGATTTACTTCACATAATCTGCAAAAGTCGTTCACAGCCATGTTCACTCCGGTATTTCGCTCGATGGTTTTGTTTTCGCATCATACTACATGTGTTTACAGTGGAAGTTAGATGCGGCTGAGCATGCGCATAACCAAACGTTATGTGATTGGCTTACGGGAACCAATGATTTTAAACTTCAGACAAGCGCCTCCCCGCGAGAAAGAAAACGCTTTTCAATTATGCCATGCCAGATTCTGTCTACGAAGCAAAGCGAAGTAGCAGAGTTTGGTATTACCAGGCTAGCTGAAAGGTGGCGGGAGCCCCAAACAACCCAAACGGAAGAGTAATAAATTGGTGTAATCCAAATGACGTTGTGAAGGCTGTTTTTTCCTTGGATAATGGCGATAAGGGAATCTGCCAATACCCTGTCGTTAAATCCAGTGTCGAATAAAAGCGAGCTGAACCTAACAGATCAAGAAGCTCGTCAACTCGGGGCATTGCATTCACCTTCCTGCAATCGACACAGAAACGGACAGAGCCGTCTGTTTTAGGTACTAAGACTATAGGGCTCGTCCAGTCTCTATGTGAATCTTCTATTACGCCCCAGCATGGCCTTCAATTCACCCTGTACCACTTTTTTCTTGTGTTCGGGTAAACGATAGGGACGACTGCGCGCCACCTCCCCGGGGATCGTTTTGATATGGTGCTGTATAAGGTCCGTGCGTCCAGGCAGGGGTGAAAACACGTCTGCAAAACCTCCCGCACTCGTTTCCCCACTGCAGACCTAGCTTTACCACGCCCCCCTCGCCACAACTAGCCTAAAGATAAACTAGGTGCAATGTGTTAGCACAAAGTGTGTAATGGCTTGCTTTATCTTGTTAACAAGCATCTCAGCATATATTTAATTACACATAATACATCCAATTAAAAAGTGTGGTACAAAAACTTAAAAACTCGCCCAGGAGCACAGGAGAAAATGCTCTTTCAGAATAAATGTCCTCCTCAGTAATAATTACACTCAACAACATTTATCATAATACATTGCTTTTTAAGTAGCCTGTTACATAAGCACGGCTCTTCAGGTTTAGTGCACATTAACAATAACATGGGGAGTCTAATTTCAGGTGAACAGTTCACATACAGCATTATCATATTCAGATTGGTTAGTGATATGAGGGCACAACATCACTCCAGAGGTCTGGAAAGTGCATTGGGATTATTATTTCATTAATTATTTAAAGTGTAAGTGGTGTAACTGAGTTAAGTAATATTACATGTCTTGCTTACCAATTAGACCCAATTAAGTTGCGGTCATATTTTGTTCAGCAAATTTTGAGGCGAAATACAACCATTTCTATCCAAGTGAGCTCAGCCATTTGTAACTTGAATGTGCGAGTGTGGTAACTTGAATGTGTTTTGAGTGTCTTGAAGTCTATTGCTAGGTGATTTCTCACTGACCCAAGTCATAAGTCCAACTGGTTAGAAAAGTCAACAAGCCACGCAATTTGAGGTATCATTCGTTTGCATAACAAAAAAAGACTATGCATGAGAAAAACAATCCAAAACCATCCGATTATATTTCCAAACATAAGAATATGACATGCATCAATATTATCAAAACTTCTCAGACAACTGCTTCCTCTAATTATTTTATATTTTTATTCCCTGTGTTAAATATTGTTCTAAGATCCTGCCTTTTTTATGCCTCAATTTATCTTCACTTACAGATCTTCATTCATACAATATGAATATTTCTTTTAAAATGAAATTCAGCACCTAAAATGCAATTAGTACTCAATTTACAGCTGATGCTTAAACGCATTGAACTCAGAGATGAGCACGACATGCACATGTCTGATTGTGCTTGCATAGTCCATTCCTGTCAGAAAATAAGTGAATCCAGCAGAGCAAGGTACACAATGAAACAATTAGTGTGATCTGGAAACTGTGTGGGAGTGAGATCAATAAATGTTTAGGCTGTTTGTGGATTTATTTTATCTGTGGTGAGGTGTGTGCATGTATATTCATGAGAAAAAAACTAAAACAATACACGGCCATTCTGTTCCTACTAATTTCACTCTCCTGAGATCATTACAAAAGGCACTTGCAGAAATAAACATGACAGTTCCACTGAAAGTATAAAGCAGACTTCAATTCTGACATTTAAGCAGGTCAGTATCTGTACAGCTAATCAGGTAATTATTCCAGCAACTAGCGTGTGATGCTACATATCTGAAGGTATAAATGGAGATTTAAGAACAGGCTTTGAGATATGCAAGTTCAATATTGCTCATACCGACAATAGACTGATACAGAAAGACAGATTTGAGAGGGGAAACAAGCTCTGTTTCAAAACCTAGTGAGCTTAGCCAAGTTAACCTTACTCCCTAGACCCGACATAGCTATCTTCTAAGGCAGCATCCTTATTGCATTAGAAACAATTTGGATGCTCTACATTGGCTGAAACTGTCATACAAATGGGAGACTCAACTCGCAATTGATTTCAATACAGGTGACGTGAGAGGAACATACTGCCTCATTTCCAATCAAGCTGTAACTAAGTAGCACAACTGTGCCTTGAATTTGGCAAAAACAAGGTGCACACAATGCTTACTAGGTTTAGGAAAAGAGCAATAGTACAGCAATAGTGTGTAGTTTTTAAACGTTGCCAGATGCATAAAACATATATACAAACACCATTTCCCACAGTGAAGGAGAAACCAGTCAGAAGCAGGACTCGGGCACAGGTCTCTGTCTGCCTAGTGAAGTGCTGCTGTATCTGATTCTCTGTAGTGTTGCATAGGAGGATTTATCAACCGTAAGTCCTTTATGGGGGACCGGCACCAACGTACTATTTCTTTGGAGAGACGACGTCCTTTTCAAAGTCATATCTAGCCTGCTCTGAATACTGGATGAGCTGTAGGCGCGTTTTATATTAGCTGTGCTTGAACAAACCTGGTTTTCTCTGCTACTAACCATTTTATTGGCACTCTTGTGAGAAGTACTGGATTTCCTCGCCTCGACTCCCTTCCCATTTAGAGTGCCGTTGGATAGAGAGAGTTTGGTCAAGCTCTTACTGGAAAGCGTTTTTCCGTGACCCACCTCCTTGCTGATGGCGGGAAGGACGCCATCTTTACTCCTGCTTTCCCCAGTGGCCGTTTGCGTCTGGCTGGTGTGAATCCTGTTAGCGGCAGCCGCCTGGTTCCGGAGCCGTTTTAACGTAGAGTCTCTGGAATGAGATGCACTGTTGCTAGTGCCATTGGGGAGTGCAGTAGGGGAACCTTGAAGCGACTTGCTTCCTTGAGTCCTTTCGTGCTCCTGCCTGGTTGATGTTGAGCTGCCTTTGGCCCATGAACCATCGCAACTGATACCATTAAGGTCTGATGCTGGTCTGCTCTGGCCTTCAGGTAGCCTGGGCGAATCCGGACCTTGATAGCTACTTCGCTCCACACCGTTGAGACTACTGCTACAGCTGGGGGAACTCAGGGAATCGTCCTCGCGAAGCTGGGCTTTGACCTGTGAAGGACTAGCCACGATGCTGACTATGGGCTCCTTGGTACATCGAGGCCGCCGGCCAGACTCAAGGTACTCCACCAGCTCGTCGTTTGCCAATTGTGGAGCTACGCTGGAGGGCTTTCTGCGTTCCTTGGAAGCAAATGACCAGCGCAGTGGAAGAACTTTGCTTGGGCCTGTCTTGGATTTTGAGTGGTAGCGCATACTCATGCTGTGACCCCGGACGCTCCGTACAAATGGTGTCGGCTCAACTACACCTAAAAGCAAAAAATGGAGGGCTAGTAAAAAACAGTTTGAGGAGAAAAGTGATATGCAGAATCTTTTTTTGTGTGTGTTTGGGTTTATTTTACTGTGTTATTTTTGATCAAACAAAGTCTCAGCTTACAAATTCATTTTCCTGCATATTTCATATTTTATTTGCGAAATTTGCTAGTGTTGTTTTGATGTATCGTAAAATCATAAATTTACATTTATTTATTTAGCAGTCGCTTTTATATAAAGCGACTTACAAATGAGAACAATAAAAGCAGTTAAACTAACAATTAGACAACAATATGCAAGTGCTATGACCCTTCCCAGTTTTATAAATACTGTTAAAGGGGTCTTATTATTCTCTTTTACAAAGTCTTGATTTAGTTTTTAGGGTGTACTAAAATATGTTTTCATTCTTGATTGGTCAAAAGACTTTAAAACATTTTTTTAAACATATTTTACATTATTACAGCACCTCTCTCCCCAGTCTGGCTCGAACACGCCAATTTTGATGAAGCCCATCCTTCTGAAATACGAAATGTGCTGTGATTGGTTAGCTGGCCCAGCGTGTTGTGATTGGCAGCGCTTAGCGCGTGTTTGGGGAATGTCCCACCCCTTCATAGTTCTTCTTTAGTGTAAATATTGAGGATGGTGTCAATCAGTTCAAATCAATTTGAACCCGATTCAGACCCTGACAATGTTAACGAACAAGAGGATCGTGCAGAACGGATTTCACAGGACGTTTGTTTTTTGTAATTTTCTTATACATTATATATACAATGTTATCCACCATTTAATCGTGATATTTGTCGGAAAACTAAGGTAATACAAAACCATGGTTAATTTTCCTAAGGAGCGGTGCACAGTCTTACAGAGCTTACTAAAGCAACAGAAAACAAGCTGTTCTCCATAAAATGTGCAGATAAACGTTGGGGTTATAATGTTCAGGAACAGTGTTTAAAATAAGTTAGGTCAAACAAATGAGTTTTGGAAAAAAAAAAAAAACAGTGTCTCTTCAACAAAGCGACATCACTGTCTTCTCTAATGCATAATAAATGCTTTAGAAGTATTTTTCATTGTTAGTTCATGTTAACTAAGGTAGTTAACTAACAAGTGGAACCTTATTGTAACACATTATTAATTTTCCTTAACCGGTTAGTGAATATTTAATGTATATTTGAATAAATCTCCTCAAGTCTGAAAATCGTCAAAAAAACGTATGACAGTCACCATTTAATTGAAATGAAACTATCTGTATTGTATAAAGCGCTATATAAATAAACGGGACTTGAATTGATTTGATTACATCTAAAATTATAATAATTATTATCAGAAAGCCAGAGACTTTCCTTTAAAAACGACTCTGGTCACTGTACATATGACTTCATTAAATTGTAAAAGAAATACCTAATTGTTTTAAAAGGGCTAGTAGACATAAATCAAGAGTTTACTGACCATTATCTTCATTTAGAGGCTCATGGATGACAGGAACGTGTGGTGTTTGGGGCTCAGGAGCTGAAGATGAATTGGACAGCTTGCTAGTTGAATTGGAAATTCGGTTGTCTGCATTCAATCGGATGAGCCAGTGATCTGATATAGAGCCGCTGGAGGAACCTGTGGGTCAAAAGTAGCCTAGTCAACATTAGGGACTTTAAGCAACAGCTGCTGATGGAACGGCAACGGCAATCTTTCACGTAGTAACGACTACGGCAAATCAGCTGTTCTCCCGTAGTAGACGTTACAGTAGAACGTTGCGAAGTAGTAGTTAAAGTTGCGCATGCGCAATAGAACGTCAGAATGCCGTTGCCGTTCCACCAGAGGCTGTTGCTTAAAGTCCCTATTACCCATTTCATGCAAGTCAGAATGCTGTTAGTTTTCTGATAATAAACTGAAATGCACATTAAGCCGAATCCTAGCATTGTGGAATTGAACAAACAGAATTATGGCCAAGCATTTTCGTTTAAGGTTCCTGAAAATACCAGGAACCCTGATCTCATTTTGCTCGAGCCTTTGTATGTGAGTCTCGTTTCTATTAAACACCCATGAAGATGAGATGGAATGGGTCCAAACAAGTATTATGCTATGCATACAAATGATTGTGAGATGTTGGTGGACTGCTGGTGCAATAGCCTTTCAAACATGAGTAACAGAACATGGGAAACATGCAGCATATAACAAATGTCTCAGACGGGTTGACAGAATCAATGTTTTTTATGTGGGAAGGATGGTATTTAGCCTAATGTTTTTGAAAGAGGTCATGCTTACCAAGACAGCATCTATTTAATCAAACACATTAATTCATTTATTTAATCAAATATTTTCAACCTCTTATGCTTACCAAGGCTGCATTTATTTAATCAATATAGTAAAAACAGTAATATTGTGACATTTTCAGCATCATTACTTCACTCTTCAGTGTCACATGATCCTTCAGAAATAATTTTATGATGATTTGATGCTCAAGAAACATTTATTATTATCATCAAAGTTGAAATCTTTTTTTTTTCTTTTTTTTTTTGCTGTCCAGAAAGTTCAAAAGAACAGCAATTATTTGAAAAGAGTTTTCATATTCTTGGGCGAACTATCCCTTTAAGTCAGCTATGGAAAGTAGGAACAACATGTTCTCTGGATCAGACACGCAGAGAAAAAGAGCTCTCATATTTATGTGCAGGTTAAGCTGCAAAGTTTCATATTATAAGGATTGACAAATCACAAAGAAACTATTTGATGAAGTACATCGCAAGCTTCAAAAAGACATATTTGAGAGTTTATAAAGTTTATGCATAAATGGGGCACGTTAGTGTGGAGGTGAATCATATAACTTTGATCTGAGCACAACAGCCAACACTGAAGGTGATCGCTTTAGCTCCATGAACCTGACAGATCAGTTACTTTATTTTGAACTGTAGCTTGAAGCGGTTCACAACAGTTTAACTCAGTCGAGCTCAGACGCCACAGAACTTGTTTCTACTGTGAATCAGTGGGAGCTGCTGATAACAGATCCATTTGAATTACTACCACGATGGAGTAACCTAAGGCCTCTGCATGACATTTCATGACTAATTACAGCACCTAATGTAAGATTCAGTATATCATTGAAGAGCAGCTCACTGAAATATACCAAAATATGCACGTTTAAATGAAAAAACATTATCGAACTAAAATCGTACATTCATTTCATTGAAGTAAAAAAAGTCATTTTTGACCGCCACGTGAAGGTCACCAGAGGTTAATAATCAAAACTGCATGCGTCTTGCAGAAGAACATTGTACGCCCGGTCTAAAATAGTCAGAATATTATTATAGGCATAGCATAGTGATTCAGGATAAGACAAAAAGATGGATTCATGCTGTACTCAATCATTATATCAATATTGTACACTATGGAAAATATGTTAACATACCTTAAAGGTACACTATGCACCTTTTTTTCTCTCAGAATGTACAATATTGATATAATGAGTGAGTACAGCATGAATCCATCTTTTTGTCTTATCCTGAATCACTATGCTATGCCTATAATAATATTCTGACTATTTTAGACCGGCGTACAATGTTCTTCTGCAAGACGCATGCAGTTTTGATTATTAACCTCTGGTGACCTTCACGTGGCGGTCAAAAATGACTTTTTTTACTTCAATGAAATGAATGTACGATTTTAGTTCGATAATGTTTTTTCATTTAATATGTGTATTTTTACAGGATTTTATTGTACTAAATTAAATTTACGTAGTTGTTATAATCCATTTATTCAACTTTTGAGCATAGACCTGAAAATGAAATTTCCAACTGTCATAAATCTTGAATGCTTTGAAACAGAATTAAGTTTGGTCTTTTAAAAAAGACACTTGCCAGATTTTTGCTGAAGTGAAGAATTGTATGTTTATTATGAAAAATGCACAAAAATACCATTTTCAACTTTTAAATGAAATATATATTTTCCAAAACACATTTTACTCTAAAAATCAAAGCCATAAATCTGAACAGAGTTGAGCTTGATACATCAAACAATTAACTTTCAGTAACATTTTGTTTGAGGCGCAGTATAAAAAAAATTTAGTTTCCAATTTACACTCACCTAAAGGATTATTAGGAACACCTGTTCAATTTCTCATTAATGCAATTATCTAATCAACCAATCACATGGCAGTTGCTTCAATGCATTTAGGGGTGTGGTCCTGGTCAAGACAATCTCATGAACTCCAAACTGAATGTCAGAATGGGAAAGAAAGGTGATTTAAGCAATTTTGAGCGTGGCATGGTTGTTGGTGCCAGACGGGCCGGTCTGAGTATTTCACAATCTGCTCAGTTACTGGGATTTTCACGCACAACCATTTCTAGGGTTTACAAAGAATGGTGTGAAAAGGGAAAAACATCCAGTATGCGGCAGTCCTGTGGGCGAAAATGCCTTGTTGATGCTAGAGGTCAGAGGAGAATGGGCCGACTGATTCAAGCTGATAGAAGAGCAACTTTGACTGAAATAACCACTCGTTACAACCGAGGTATTCAGCAAAGCATTTGTGAAGCCACAACACGCACAACCTTGAGGCGGATGGGCTACAACAGCAGAAGACCCCACCGGGTACCACTCATCTCCACTACAAATAGGAAAAAGAGGCTACAATTTGCACGAGCTCACCAAAATTGGACAGTTGAAGACTGGAAAAATGTTGCCTGGTCTGATGAGTCTCGATTTCTGTTGAGACATTCAGATAGAGTCAGAATTTGGTGTAAACAGAATGAGAACATGGATCCATCATGCCTTGTTACCACTGTGCAGGCTGGTGGTGGTGGTGTAATGGTGTGGGGGATGTTTTCTTGGCACACTTTAGGCCCCTTAGTGCCAATTGGGCATCGTTTAAATGCCACGGCCTACCTGAGCATTGTTTCTGACCATGTCCATCCCTTTATGACCACCATGTACCCATCCTCTGATGGCTACTTCCAGCAGGATAATGCACCATGTCACAAAGCTCGAATCATTTCAAATTGGTTTCTTGAACATGACAATGAGTTCACTGTACTAAAATGGCCCCCACAGTCACCAGATCTCAACCCAATAGAGCATCTTTGGGATGTGGTGGAACGGGAGCTTCGTGCCCTGGATGTGCATCCCACAAATCTCCATCAACTGCAAGATGCTATCCTATCAATATGGGCCAACATTTCTAAAGAATGCTTTCAGCACCTTGTTGAATCAATGCCACGTAGAATTAAGGCAGTTCTGAAGGCGAAAGGGGGTCAAACACAGTATTAGTATGGTGTTCCTAATAATCCTTTAGGTGAGTGTATTTCCAATGCAGTAATTTTTCACTGTGAGGAGGAGTACATGTGTGACTATTTTTTTCAGGACCATTTCAGAGGAGTAATGGCTAAATATCTAAATTACCAGTGAAATTCAGACTTCACTTCATATTATAACTATACAATATTAGTCTTTTAATATGGATTTAAATTCAAACCCATTTTAATTGCATTTACTTACTGATGTGCACTTGATTCATGCAACCAAAGCTGATGTTCTTAACACTACTGTTCAAAAAATTTAAAAAAATGGTAAAAATACATTAATAATAATAAGAATGTGCAGCAAATCAGTGTATCAGAATGATTTCTGAAGGATAATGTGACACTGAAGACTGAAGCAATAATGCTGAAAATTCAGCTTTGCCATCACAGGAATAAATTACATCTTAAAAAATATCACAATAAAAAAAACAGCTATTTTAAATTCTAATAATATTTCATGTCTTTCTGATAAAATAAACGCAGCCTTGGTGAGCAGAAGAGACTTCTCTCTGCTCTCACCGATCCCAAACTCTAACTTTCAGTTACTGCCTTGAGAGTGGTCTATGATTGTAATAAACATAGCAACAAAGAAAGCATGCAAAATGCATTCAAATCTGAATCTAAATCTAATGATATGCAAGAATTCCATTAAACCACAGAATCCACCAGCACTACAGGCAGATTTAAAAAAAGCTTAGACAGACGTTACTGCATTCATCTCATATCAGTTTGCTGTCACACTGTGTTTTTCACCTTGCATAAAGTTGCATGAACACTTCTCGACTTTTTGATGTGCGAGCCTTCACCCCCCATAGAGAATAAAATGAAAACGCCCGCTCAGCTTGCTTCAATGGAGATATACGGTTGTCATAATACATTTTTAGGTTATATAACTTTGATACTTTTACATGTCATTTCATTGCATAGATTTGATTTGTTGAAGAATCATACAGCATAACTTTAGAGGACTGGAGAGGAAAGGAAAACAGTAGCAGAGACATTTGAGCAGAAAAAGAAAGTGACTGAATTTTGTCAGTATATGTGTGTGAACAAGCAACTCGAAACCATGTCTGTTCCCAGTGAGGCTAATCAGCAGCTCGTCCTTCCTGCAAGTGTTTTATTCCTATTCCTTCACCAAGGTTATTGTTGTGGCAGCACAGGGATCAAGTACACTCTGGAGTGGTTATTGAATTCATTTGTGTCATTTCTGTGTTTATATTTGGATTCTGAAGATGTGGTTCTCAAGATGTTGAGAACTGTGTAGAAAAGCCCTTGTAGTCAGAAAGAGGATGGTTGTGCCTTTTTTCTCATCATTTTAATGCAGAACATTGCCGGATATACTCTATTGTTCAGCGGTTTTGAAGGAAGTCTCTTATGCTCACCACCTGCATTTATTTGATCAAAAATATAGTAAAAACAGTAATATTGTGAACTATTACAGCTAAGCATTTCTGATACAAAAATAACTTAAAATATTATAATATAAAAAAAACATAAAATATTTGAACTTGAGATGGTAGGATAGATACTTAGAGCCTAGAATGCACTACTTTGCATAAAATAAATAGTAAATAAAGTTACTTTAGCAGTGATTTCAGTGTTCTGTAGGGTAGTGGTTTTGGGAAAAATAAAATAAAATGAGTTAGTATTGGATTTTTAAATGGCACCCTTTCTAACAATTCCTCAAAAGAACAGCAAAGCATATTTTTTCTTTGTATCGATCTTTCTAACAATGTAATTCAAAAGCAGTAATGTCATTTTCAAACTGTGGCAAGCAGGGCTGGGCCGAGAGCCGTGAGAGAACGGTGTGAGTGTTTTGTTTATTTTGATAAGTGAAAGTGTTGAATCTTGCCGATTCCCGCCTCCTTCTTCCCTTATCAACATACATTGCTACACAAACTCAATAATAATCATACATTTCTTAGTGTAAAGTTACATTTCATGAAGAGATAGCACATCGGACAGGCTGAAATGAAATGCTTAACAAAACTACACTACTACTTTTAAAGAATATTCTAGTACTCTCTTGATAATGCACTCTTTAGTATGTTTTCTGTTTGTTTGGCCTTGGTATGAGGATATACAGCAATGCAGATATGAGTGTTCACCTTGTAGTGAGCAGTTAGCTGACCAGGATGGAATGGCATCACGTCTCTGATAGAACAGGATATAAGCACCACGAGTGCACACTTCTCCCTCAGGCACCGGCTCAACAGTGCTGTCATCGTAGGCGTACCACTGACCGTCCACTGAGTTCCTGCAGTATGCTGTTCAAAACAGAGATTCATTATATTCAGAATGCAGTTTACTTCATGTCCAAGTATAGCCTTGCACGGGGGCCAGAATTACTTGGACCATGGTATTGTTTTAATTTTAAACATTTACATACACATGCATACAAGTACTTACACTGCAAAACATTAATACAATGTACAAATTTGTACGTAAGCATAAATCTAACAAAACTTAATGAGGTACATACTACTGTTCAAAAGTTTGGGTTCTCTATTGCTCACCAAGGCTTGATTAAAAATACAGTAAAAACAGAAATATTGTTAAATATTATTGCATTTTAAAAATAACAGTTTTAATACATTCTAAAATTAAATTTATTCATGTGATGCAAAGCTGAATTTTCAGCATCATTACTCTAGTTTTCAGTGTCACATGATCCTTTAAAAACCATTCTAATATGCTGATTTTCAGTTGGAAACGGTGACAGATTCTTTCAGGATCCTTTAATGAATAGAAAGTTCAAAAGAACAGCATTTATTCGAAATATACTTTTTTTTGCAACAAAGTAAAAGTCTTTACTGTCACTTTTGATCAATTTAATGCATCCTTGCTAAATAAAAGTATTAATTTCTTTCAAAGATAATCATACTAACCCCAAACGTTTGAACACTAGTGTGCATTTAATATAGATTTAAAATGATACAAAGTGACTTACGAATGAGGAATATCACAAGTAATTAATAACAAGCCAATGATATTCACAGTATCACAATGCAGGGTTACAAGAGTAAACTAGTTCGAAAAACAACTTAGTATGCTTCTGAAATGCTTTAAAGTTTATGATGTTCTAAAACCAGAATAAAACCGGTTTACAAAAAACAGAATTACAAACAGAATAAAAAATAAATAAAAACTCTGTCTCATGATATTTTCCCCCCATCTCGATTAATATCGATTATTAAGAGAGGGGTTTTGCAGTGTAAATTAATTAGCACAAAATTCTCAGATAAAATATTTAGTATTTTGGCTTGTACGTTGAAGTATCCAAATGATTTCAGCTTCAGCAAAGTTTCTTCTCTGACAGCTACTATACTTGGCAATTTCTGCCAGTTCTATCCAGCAGTTTGTGCAGAAATGAGGCAGGAATATTTTTCCCATTCCTCCTGGGTGAACATCAGGAGCCATCTTGTGTCGCCTTTTTCCATGGTCTTTTAACTCTGTGCTGCAGTCAGATGGACGGAAGTGACCCGACCATCGCCTTGCATAATCTGAATCAAGCACCCTGCCCTAAATAGCTGGTTCTGAAATTTGTTTGGGGTCATTATCTCAATGAAATGTGAATCCTCTCCCCAGGACCCTGGATCTAGAAGATGTGGCGAATTTTCAAGTGTTCAAGGATGCTTCCAACACTGGGCCTTGGGACAGGAACCAAGTCTTCTTCCACATGACCAAGGAACGAAGGCATCTGGGTGTAACCTTGATCATGCAAAATGGGTTTCCCCTTGGGGAAACCCCCTGGTCCTGAGCCACCACTGTAAGGGTCTCACATACAGCAGCCCAAAAGGTATCACATTGGATGCAGCTGCCATGAGCCCTAACAGTCTGCAACGAACTTGTGTGGACACTGAGATATGCGAACTTGTCGCTTACCCCCAGGGGGACTGCCCTGAGAGGTCTACGCTTAGCGTCAGGACCTCTTTCCCGAAACCTTCCTCAAGAGAATAACAGCCGATAGTGCAGCTTCGACCCCCAGCCTTTTTCATTGAGGGGGGGGGGCACAAGCTACAATCCTCTCCTCTTGTTCCACTACCAGAGCCTGCTCGGGGTCGACCACTGAGGGAAGTACCCCGTTGAATCGAGGCAGACGAGAACCGTTACTACAGTCTGCAGGACCCATTGAGGCACATTTGTGATCAACCAAAGTTGCCAAAGATCAACCAAACAAGTAAGTACGGTCTGGATGATAGGCTGAATGCTATATTAGAATTGTTTCAATTAAATAATCAGGGTGGTTATTTACAGAATCAGCTTATTTACAAATAAAGAATAATTTGTTGCAAACACATAGATCATTTGCGCGCGGTCAGAGGACAGAGAAAGACAGGGAATCTCCAGTCTGCTCAGTTCCCTCTGTATTATATATATATATATATATTATATATATATATATATATATATATATATATATATATATATATATATATGTGTGTATATATAAGTGTACCCAAAAGCCTATCATTCTAAACGAAAACTCAGAACATTGCGACATTAGGTGAGCACATGGGACACGTGATTCTAAACAAGCATGCACAATTTTATGGAGTTATGGCCATAGGTGGGACTATAACTGGTAGCTTTATAGATTATATATTTCCTTAATAAATTGCCTGTATTGTCTATAAATTGTCTTTTCCATCTATAATCTAGGTCAGTGGTTTTCAAACTTTTTTAAGTGTGACACGTATATAGGCCTACAACAATTTACATGCAAACAAGTCACCAAATAAGACAAACAATTTCACATGTAGCGCTAACTCAAGACACAGAAACAGGTTTTATAGTTTCTAGGTTCGCGACGTCACCCGCCTCTGACGTCCCGTCACACCATTGGACTGATTTATTAACACGTGCTTCATGACGCAATCACGCAGAGCATTCCCATAGCGTCAATCGACGCAGCACGAGTTCCCTTGAAAGGGAACAATGGTCTTGCCTGTAGTTCTTTGCCTTAAAGGGCAAACTCACTGTTGGCATATTGGCTTACAATAAAACTTGGCTACCTATACAGTACAAAGGTGAAATTATTTTTTTTTTTAAATCAGTGTTACTTGACTAGAGAAAACCGAGAAAAAAGGCTGTTGTCTTCCCTTATGCCAAATAGCTATAGGAGAACTTCAACACCCATAATGCACTGGGCATGTTTTAGTCATAATTTTAGTCTTTTAGTCATAATGGTGTCGACTTGTATTGTTCCCGGGTGCAAGAATTCAAAGAGGAAACGTTTAGTGGGAGTGAATTCGGTTTCCAGTGAAGGATCCAGCGCAGAGAATCGTAAAAATAGAGAGATTGCTGAGACAAAAAAAATGTTTCAAAAAATGTTTGTAGTCAACATTTCAAACTGGATGACCATGAACACAGTCATTGTGTCAGTTCCACCTGAAGCAAAACGTGTTGCATACAGGTAAGAAAGCTTTTGTCATAGTATTTAATTTTTACCACAATGATGTTTAAAGAGTAGATGAAGTACAATACAATTTTCAGTGATAAACCTACCCTTACAATAACTTTTCTGTTAACTCAGTCTATCTGTGTGTCTTGTCTGTGGGTGAGGATACAAAAATGCAGAAGTATAATCTGTAGTTTTCACGAAAGCCCTGAAGCTGTCAAAACATTTGCTGACAAAATAAGTGGGAATTTCTCAGTCCAGGTAACACGGAGAACAAGTAGACATTGTTCATTTACATATACTACCGACATTGTAACAATGCAAAGTGAAGTTGAAAATCGGTTACAATAAAATAAAAGTTACAGTTTAAGTAAAATTTTTGTCTCATCAGGTTTTACTAAAAGGCACATTTTAGATCATTGTTGACATATTTCTCTTTTGCTCACACACCTGTGTAGTGGCCTCCATGCATGCCTCCATGATGGTTACACACAGCGTACAGGTCGTATAGGAAGTCGAGTGAGTGTCGGCTAGCTTCAGGCCTGTGATGGGCCTGTTGTTTCCAGCCATGCGGTGGACGGACACAGTTGCTCCTCTTGACCACATGGCGGCCCATAGCAAGGCCCATGAGGGGGAAGTGGACCAGTGTAGAGAGCTTGTTACGCCGCTCTCCCACCTGTCGGAAGCGTTTGAGGTGAAGGATGAGGATGTCTGGGAGGGTCCACAAGCTCATCTGCACTGTGCCCTGCTGCAGCTGCTTACAGTGAGGGCACTTCCATGCATCGTCAGGGGCCAGCTAAGTAAACATGGATGAAAAATGATAATACAGTACATCTCAAGGAAAGATTATTTGAGTGCTTTTTTGGACTAAATTAATGGTCCTGACAGATTGAAATGATGACTATTTCAGAACGTTCTAAAACTTATTTTATGAAATTAATTTCATTTTTTTATTTTTATTTTTAATAAAATATATAAATGCTAATATCATACAATTCTCATTTGCATTTACACTACCATTGTAAGTTATTTTATGATACAAGACGTTTTATAATATTTAAAAAAAAAAATTCTCTTCTGCTCACCAAGGCTGCATTTATTTGCACAAAAATACAGTAAAAACAGTAATATTCTGAAATATTATTACAATTTAAAATGTTTTATTTTTAATATATTTAAAAATGTTATTGCTGTGATGCAAAGCTGAATATTCAGCATCATTACTCCAGTCTTCAGTGTCATAATACCTCAGAAATCAGTCTAATTTGATGATTTAGCCAGAGCATTTAACAGCAGCATTCAAGTAAGAAATGTATTCTTATTAAAGGTACTAATTTATTCAATCAAGAGCAGTGAGTGATTTTCAGTTTACCTTTTGTTGTTTGATTCATATTAATAGCATATAGCAGTAGGTACTGTATATTACTATGCTTTCACTTTAATACACAGATCTAATATACACATGCACTTTTTTTTTTACTTGCTGTTTATGTTCACAGACATAACCAACTGTGATTATGTGAACTTTGTGTGTTTTTGACATAATTCTATTGTTCTCATTTGTAAGTCGCTTTGGATAAAAGCGTCTGCTAAATGAATAAATGTAAATGTAATCTTGTGTGTATTTGACAGTTTAAGCGCAGCCACCTTTCTGTGTGCATGCTTCAGGTGTGTGCACATATCAGAAGTTTAGACTGATATGGCTTTAAAATGCATGCAAATAATAAACTTTCATTTATGATGAAGAACTACAATGTCACTTGAGCGTGACCACGATAGCGATAATCAAAACCAAACAGATGTTTTAGTTTTTGGTAGAGTATTGGAGGCACGAGGCGCCACCCTCTTCTGGAAAGCAGAGCGGGGAGCAGCAGCTCATTTGCATTTAAAGATACATGCACGAAAACAGCATGTTTTTCCTTCCAATCAAAAATAAGCATTTACAACATGGTATAAAAATGACTTTACAGTCATATTCTGGTGACAACTGAGACTTTATATTACATCTTGTAAAATGGGGCATAATAGGTCGCCTTTAATATATTGGCCAAACAACATTTAATTCAAATGATCACTTAATCTTTAATATTTGGGCACTTTTTGATGATAGATATGCTACAGCTTCTATAAAGCTGAGACGTGCTCCACACATGTAAATGATAACAGTGCAACACTTTGCAATGAAACAAAGCATGTCAGACTTTATATGGGTTCCCAAATGCACATTATTGGAAACCCAAACCAACTGCCACAAAATCAACTCCGTCATGCTGATATTTCGAGACAATCATGTTTTTCACCTCAACGAGAAATAACGTTGCGTCTTAATATCACGAGATCTCGAGGCATAAGATCTCATCACATCCCTATTTCTTGTGCTGCTTAGTATATATTTTTTAAATAGCAATAAAAATAGCAATAAAAACCTTACTGACCCCAAACTTTTAAACAGTAATGTACATATAATCATTGTATATGTCAGTGACAAATGAGTGCAAATTAAATTTGACCACTTTTATGGTGCTTGACAGCCAGTGGTCACTATGTTTTCACGATATGGAAAAGAGCAAGACAGTGCCCCCTTTTGTGTTCCACAGAAGAAAGTAATTCTTGTAATTCTTACGTGTTGATTATATTCCATTGTACTATAAAAAACACAATACTTTTGCCATTGTTAATCTTTTCCTGTTTTTGTCCTGTTTCAAAAAGAAAGAAACACCTGCTGCACAAGAGCAAATGTTACTGTTATAGTTGCTCAGAATCAAAGAATAACATCCCAATCATGTGTTTCAGAAAATGTCTAGGTCTCAGCTGTTTTGCATGTTTATCTGAATTAATGAAAGTTACTTGAAGAGAGGGAGAACGGCGCATGTATTTCCAGAAAAAAAAAAAAAAAAAAAATCCAATCATAATTTTACAAACATTTCAAAATTACAAATTACAAAAGGCTAAAACTTATCTGTCTGGCCAAGCGGCATTTTGACATTTTGTGTAACAGCAATTCGCTCCACTTTTTTAATTGGTGGAGAAAAAAAATCCTCCACCAAGGATTTACCAATACAAATATACCAACTAACTGGCTAAATTTAGTCTTAAATTTAAACTTGGTTGTGATTTTCCATTTCATTCTGCTGCTAATATTCAGTATAATGTGTGTTTTTGTGTTGTTTACTTGTTCTTCTTTGGTGTACAGCTCAAAGCACTCATCCAGGGTGCAGCTGTGCTGCTGAACGTGGTGTTGTTGTTGAGCACGGACGCTTTCCGAGTCCTTCACCACCTCCTCCTGGATATTACCAAACAGGCTGCAAACAAAAGATGTGCAGATACAATTTTCTGTTTTTTCGCACATACTCAGAAGGAAATAAAAGATTACATTACCAGTCTTTGATTCTGTGCTCCCACTCAACAATGAGCTTCACATGTGGAGGTCCACCTGAGCCGCACAGCTTTAGAGCTCTGAGAAGATAAAAAACAAGCCAAAGGGATTTGAAAAGGAAATCAACAGACATACACATTTTTTTTTATGTTATAAAAGGACTCTGTATCATGAGTTCATTCTCAGTAAAGTACAATCTTACACTATTTTTGCTTTCTTTTTGATTTCTGGTTTCCAAATAAAAGTTACAAAGCCACTGCATATAGGCATAACCATGTTTGAATAATATTTGACCTCATATACTAACCACGCAGCATTAGAGCATGATGAAAATGCGAGCTAGATAAATAGTGATCCGCTTTAATAATACTGTTTCATAATCAAACACTAAAGATAATCTAACAAAGAAAAGTAAATGTGACATTATTATTATTATTATTATTGCTATACGATTATACAAAGATGTTCTGAGTTATTGCTATAGGGTGTTGCTATCTGAATCTTTCCCATACATTTTTTTCTTAGGGATTTTAAATTAGTCTTTGTAAATGAGTTGTAAGCCATGAACCAAACTAACCAGCAAAAAAACTATTTTAAAGGTGAACTAAGTAACTTTTTTACCTTAACTGAACAGCTTCGGAGTCATTGGAATGGTTATACTTATTTCGGGTTGAATGGTGGTCGTTTCGCACCCCCCTGGTGCCCGTGAGCGGAAAATACGCACTTGCAACTTTGAGCCGGCGGGCCGGCGGCTGCCGCGTCAGGAAGTATCGCGTGATATCAGGTCTCGCGATGTAAACAACTGCATTACGGCCAAAAGAAATCTGCTAAAATGCTGTCATTATTGCGCTCCCTCACGCTGTCCGAACGTGAAGAAGACGTTTTAAAGAATGTCCCATCGGCTTTGATGTCGTTGATCTACTAGCCTCTGGTGTCTGAGAATCACCAACGAGTTTTTACAACAGTGTTGTCAAATATCTATTCCGAAGCTGTGGGGGGAGCTCTAGAGAGAAACCTGCGAGCAAAAAGCGAGAATACAGCGAAGAAATCCCGAAGCTACTGAGTGCTGCTTTAACAACTATGAAAGAGAAAGTGCCAAAATTAATAGGCCCTGTCCCAAATGGCCCCCGAAACACTCACGGTCTTCCGTGAGTGTTTAGGGTGCAGGCTCAGCAAAAGTGTGTATCAAGGGGCGCATATCGACCACAAAAAAATTACTAAATGCGCGCGCATGCGGCAGCCATTGTAAGTCCACAAGACCGAAAGTGTAAATGAAGTGTGCCATTTGGGTGCCATTACTTTTTTTAACTTTTTTTTTTTACCTTTGGTTTTGATTTCAAAGCATCCACAAATAGCGGTGCTTGTGTCTATCTGCCGCGAATGTAATGCTAATGTTCTAAAGAACCCTAGAGTCTGTTTCTACTGAAGCCGCGAAGAAGAAAAGTAAGTGAGAACACACATACATACACAATAGTGGTTCACTAGTTAGTACGATTGTATTTATATCAGCAGAGAACCATCCCAGAGTTTACATCAACCGTACCTCGGATCACCCTTTTTATGCCGACTCGGGTTCAGTTTGCAGGTTTGCACACAAGTTTGGAAAACAGTGTTTGCATCATCCATACGATCCGAACTCTGACATCAATCAAACTTGTGTGGGTGCGCACCAAAAGTACTAGTGTGAAAGCACACTTAAAAGGTATTCTTATCTCGTGCAGAAGCGGTACAGTCAAAATGCTGCTTATTTATTTAACATCACATCTCACATGACTAAAAGAATAGAATAAAAGAATAAAAAACTGTGGCTGTCACCCCTGTTTTAAAGAAACCCGGCCTGACATGGCTAATTATAGATCAATTTCACATCTCGCATGTCTCTCAGAGCTGCTCGAGAAAGTGGTCGCTGCTCAACTTCACAACTATTTGTCATCATCACACAACCTTTATGAATACTTCCAATCAGGTTTTCTCCACAGAACTGAGACAGCACTCCTCAGGATTGTAAATGATCTTCTTATGGCCATCGACTGAGGCTCCATCTGCACTTTAATTCTCCTTGACATCTCCTCTGCATTTGACACCATTTCTCACAGTATTCTCACTTCACGACTCTCTGCTCTTGGTATTTCTGGAACTGTCCTGTCGTGGTTCATTTCCTACTTGTCTGACCGTCAGTATTACATTTCTAACCGTCAGGCTAAAGGCTGGGCCACACTAAAGGATTTAAAAAAATCGTATAAGATTTTCAAAATGTGAGAGACCACAAAAATGTTAAGAAATCACTGATTTAACCATTTTGCTCCGTGTGGAGTGCCGCAAAGTGGCCTGGAAAGCACACCACACTAACAGATTCCATTCACAAACAACCAGAGTCCCGTCTGTGAACAAGGGAAATCTCGTAAAATCTCTTCTTATTCTTCTTCTTCTTCTTCTTCTAGGGTTTATTGGCGGTAGGCAAACAAAATATTGGTGCATTACCGCCACCAACTTGTATGGACAGTGGACCAGAATGTCTACTATATACATTGTAAAAATAAACTATATCCTCTCACTTAAATAGTTTCTCTAAGATATTGAAACAATAAATTATAAAACATATCTTTTGACTCTATTCACAAAAGGTCTATTAAATCTCTCGCAAAATATCTCGCATCAAATGTGACTTTAGAGTAAACAAACATGGCAGATGACCGGCAAGAAGAAATGGCACTTATAGTGTATGGAATGCTTTTTACAGAAAATTTGCGGGGGAATGAAAAGAAAATTGGTAGTGGAGATGGTGTGAACATGGACTTTACATGTTACAGCGCAAGCTGGAGGTGAGTTTTCCGTCAGCTCGCTGTCTGATTGTGTATCGTTTCATTTCATGAGATAATCTCCAGAGCGTGCGCGTGTTTGTCCTCAGGGTTCCCCCCACACATCTGATGTTCTTCCAAGCAGATTCAGTCAATCTTAACACACCTCACAACACAGGAAAATCTGATAAGATGATCTGTAGAACCATCAAGATAATCAGGACTTTACCTAGGATTGTCGGAAGGGGAGAATTTAGTCCAAAATTTCCATGAATATCTTGTAGTATGTGGCGGCCTTAAGTCCACTACTGCCCTGTCTCACATGGTGTTCCACAGGGTTTTGTTCTTGGGCCTTTACTCTTCATCATCTACATTTTTCCCTTAGGTCACATTATCCGTCATCATGGCTTTAACTTTCATTGCTATGCAGATGACACCCAGCTCTACATTCATTCCTAATACACTGCTCTTTTCCTCACCAACTCCATTTCGGCTTGTATTGATGAAATAAATGCATGGATGACCAGTAATTTTCTCAAACTAAACACTGATAAACAAATATACTTCTGGTTAGTCCACCTCAATTTACATCCCGTCTCTGTGTTGACAATATTAATATTGCTGGGTTTTCTAGTTTGACCTTCCACCACTGGTAAAAACCTGGGTATACTTTTTGATTCTTCCCTCTCTTTCTCTACTCATATCTTGTCACTTACCAAATCTGCCTTCTTCCATCTCCAGAATATTGCTAGTTTATGTCCCTTCTTAAATATCAACGATGCTGAGACTCAAGTTCATGCTTTAATTACTTCCCACCTAGACTACTGTAATTCTCCCACTACAACACTAAATAAGTTCCAATATACCCAGAACGCCGCTGCCAGGGTCCTCACATATATCATCTTTGCTATGAAAGCAAATAGGGATGTAGTGTAACGACGCCCAGTTCCAGAAATGCACTAATATTTTGTTGGTAGTACCAGTTTGCAACAATTATTAGTTAACACTAAGTTATCAACACTTCGGAAAAAATAATAAAAAATGCATCGCTTTCTGCCAGGACTTTTACGGGCTTTTCCTAAATCACGGAATTGACCTCGACGTCCGGGTTAGCGGTAACATAAGCCATCAGGCAAGTGTTATTTAAATAAACTCCTGAAGTACTTACAAACTTTCCAATGCCTCGTTTTATGAGTACAGGACCCATTTGTACTACTGTAGAAGTTTGGTACCATTCCAGGCATTATTACTGGGGTAATTTACGAGATACAACCTTGGATCCATTAGCGCCTGCACTAAGCCATTCGGCTGATATCTCTAAATAAGCTTTAATAAAGTTCGACCAAGGGAAAAAAGGCTTCTAGGGGGGTGTTTGGCTCGAGGTCATGGTGCAAAGGACCCTAGGTTGAAATTACTCCGAACCATCCCTTTAAACTTGGACCTGCCCGCAGTCTTAGGTCCTCTGAATCTGGTCTATTGCTGGTCCCGCACCACAAACTAGCATTGTTTGGGGCAGGGGGTTTCTGCATCGCTGCCCCCATAATCTGCAATTCTATTCCCCAACATATTCGCAACCTCACATCATTATAAGAGTTCAAAGCCCACCTTAAAACAAATCATTTGACCTTATGTTTCTCTGATCCCTAGTCTAATGATCTGGTTCGTGTTATGTATGTTATGTTTCTCATAACATAACCATGTGTATGTTATATTTCTCTACATTCAGTGTACATTCATGCTTGTCTTTATGCCTGCTGTCATGTTTATTGGACTTCTGTTGTAAAGCGACTTTGAGTTTGTAGAAAGGCACTATACAAAATAAACGTATTATTATTATAGAATATGAACAAGAGAATCATCAACTGCCGTGGCTCGTCACTCTGTAAGGGCAGGTGGGGCAGAGCCCTACTAAAATATTAACATAGGTCCAAAACATAGATCCCTATATAAACTGAGTCAATGATAAGCTGTAAGTGTGTCACAGTACAGCGTCCCACAATTTTTCAAAAGTAAATATATGGAACTGCAGTGTGCTCTAATTGAGAACCATTGGGGCAGATTTCAGACTAACCCGCTTTATTTCATGCTTACGTAACGGAAACCTTGATCCAGACCAAAACGATATGAATCCACTTCAGCAATGTATATCATGTATATCAGGTCAGTAACTAGTTGGCATCTTCTTCCTATGTGGAGCATCGTATCAAATTAATAAAAGTATAAATCCTTTAGTTTAAATATGCTCAAGTGAATAGTCTTTATATCGTTCTGTTATGTTTGTTTTATGTTTGTTCTGAGAATAGTCATGACATTATTTTCCTCCCTGGAATTCCTCCATAATCTTGTAATAAAAAATAAAATAAAAAACAGAGGCAATAAGTACTACATTAAGGCAATTCTAAGATAGCATTATATATTTGTCACGTGTACTAAAGTCTGACCATCAATATTAAAGCGCCACCCTCTGGTTGAATAACGCAACCTCTGCAAAAAGTGTGTATGCATGTGTTTATCATTTAGAATATAAATCTTACAAAATGGGTATCATAAACAAGAGCCAAGACCCAGAAACTGCCCTACCTAAATTTGCGGTCAGGAACCGTTACTGATCATCAAGAGAATTTCAGCAGGAATATGTGTAAGACGACCTTAAGATGATTATGAGATTAGTGTCATCTTTAAAAACATAGCTGACAGTATTTTATGGTTTCGAGGGCTGATGTCATAATTTAACCCAGTGTGATTTAACAAACTCCTTAAGGTCTGTATATACATGTTATGAGTGTGAAAAAATATTAGCAGCAGCTCAGAGGTTTTCTTTGATGTTTAAGATATATATATATATATATATTTTATAAACTCAATATGACTATATCTGTAAATACTGTACAGTACTATGCATTATGAAATGGTGCTAATAATGAATAATAAATAAAGCTGAACTGAATGTTTGTTTAATTTGATATATTAAGCGTGATAAAAAAATTAAATGCTTATGTCAGAACCTGGAAAACTGTTTCAAAACGTCCTCTGAACTGAATTGCTGTTATTGGCAACTCAAAAAGATGAAATTCGCTTACATTCTGTTCTGATCCATGTATTTGAGCACACACACACACGCAATATTACCTGTCCACTGCAGGGTGATAAAGCGGCCGTCCGTCTTGAGGATTTAAGTAGCTATAAGATGCAGATCCTCCAACAACACGAATCTTGAACAGCACCCTGAAATTCTAATGAAAAAGATTTGGAGACAATATCGATTTCTGCCATTGTCATGAAGGTGCAACTACAGTACACTAATGCTTCAATATGGGCATTGTGATATTGTAAAATATGCAGCTATAAACATCAAGCCAGAGAAGTGACTGCAGATGGCTACATATATATATACGTACAGTATATTTAGCCATTACTCCAGTCTTCAGTTTCACATGATTCTTCAGAAATCATTCTAATATGCTGATTTGCTGCTCAAGAAGCATTTCTTATTATATCAATGTTGAAAGCAGTTGTGCTGCTTAAAGGGTTAGTTCACCCAAAAATTACAATTATCCCATAATTTACTCACCCTCGAGCCATCCTAGGTGTATATGACTTTCTTCTTTCAGCCAAACACAGTTGGAGTTATATTAAAACATGTCCTGGCTCTTCCAAGCTTTATAATGGGAGTGAATGGTGCCTGAATGGTAAGGCTCCAAAGAGCTCATCCATCCATCATAAAAGTAATCCACATGACTCCAGAGGTTAAAAAAGGCCTTCTGAAGTGTTTTGTAAGAAAAATATCCATATTTTGAACTTTATAAACTGTAATCACTATCTTCCGGTAACAACCGTCCACACTTTAACAAGAGAGTCGAGTTCTGGCATATGATGGCATGTTCCCTCCCATTATAAAGTTTGGAAGAGCCAGGATATTTTTTAATATAACTCAAATTGTGTTTGTCTGAAAGAAGATAGTCATTGGATAGTAATTGGGACAATTTTCATTTTTGAGTGAACTAACCTTTTAATATTTTTGTGAAAACCATGATACATTCTTTTCTATTTAAAATAGAATAGAAAGTCCAGAAGAACAGCATTTCAGGTCAGCTATTGTCATCCTTTGTGAATAAAATAATTAATTCCCCCCCCCCCCAAATAAATCTTACTAACCCCAAACATTTGCACAGGAGTGTGTGTATAAATCGCAGATCCCCTGTAGTACCTTCACTGACCACCAGGGGTCCGTAGACACCTATTAAAAGGCCCTGGATGTGGACTGAGACTGTTTTATTCTGGCTGGTGTGTCTGAAAGCACCCAGCAGGGGGCACCAAACAACTGCTGAAGAGCAATAGGGACGATCACAAGAAAGTGACAGGAAGATGTCTTAGAGGAAGTGATGGAATCTTGTGAGAGACTTTACTCCGTCATCAGCCGCCAACAAACTACTGATTCTCTGAAACCTAAAGATCTTGAATTGTGATTGTCTTTTTTGGGACTGGCTGTTTAAAGTTTGCACATATTTTGTATTTTCTTGCATCCATAATTTATCTAGAGTTAAACTCTTATACTCCATTAGTTAAATTAGTATACTGAATGAAAACCTCGATGAAGTATGGTAGTCTTAAAGTTCTTCTCACATGTGCCTGTGATCCGTTGATCATTAGATAGTAGAGTTTACTGAGGATGCTCTGCTGTAGCTGGTCCCACGACACTGATCTGTCCTCTCTCATCAGAAATGGAGGGCCAAATCTGCAGATAAACAGACATGAGATTAATGTGTTTATACTGTTAGTGAGTTTAAACTCAAATAGATGCAATTACTTTGTAAAAGTTAACTTAGTAACACATTCATCATCTCTAAAAAGTATGAATGTTTCTGTTTTAGCTAATTCACTCATTTCATTGTTGCTTGTTTAAGATACACTGATCAAATACATGCGTATGGTGCTGGGAGAACGGGGCTAGTTGTCACACTTTTTTACTTCAGTGAATCTTTAGGTTTCGCATAGGTTTATTTTTGACAGTCAATTTCTATACACATACAGTATATCTTAACATTTTTGCAACAAAAAGCTATTGAACATTTCCATTACTGCCTACCAAAAAATATACAAGCTAATATAAATATAAGCTAATATTAACAAGCTAAAGTTCAGCTAAATGTTTCATTGACATCCCACATTAAAATGTTAAATTACGTTAAATTATGCAACGTTAGCGTCATGAAGTACCCAGATACATGTTACTGAACTCGTATTCTTATAGGCAAGGCCTAAACTGTACCAATTAATTATATAGAACAATGTAACATGGGTCTTGTACAATCTCTCTATCCACTAAGGGGCCCATATTTAAAAGATTAAATATGTACTACTGCAAATGTCTTATAAATCTCACGTGATTTCAGGTAGTGACTATGTAAACATTGTCACATTTTCAGGAGCATGTTTGTCAGATAAATTACAGTTTAATTTTGGAAACTATGTTCCAGTGTCCTTGAAATCCACCCCACCCTTTTTAGTTTAGTTTTTTGCAGCAGGAGGCTAGTGATTAAATTTCCAGCCAGATTTCTGCCACAGGACCGAAGGAGACAAAACAAACACAAGAGAGCTGAGGGAAAGCGAGTTTTCAGAATGTGATAAACACGTAATTGTGTTGGGTTTCGCCTCAGCCAAAAACAACTGTGGAGTTTTCCCTGACAGGAGGCAGAGAGAGAGAGAACTGAGATCTGAACAAACATGCTTTGATGCTCGTAACGTCACAGTTCGCCCCGGGGCAACAACATGGTGAGATTTTCACCAAATTACAAAGCAATAAAGGGTCTGTCTGTCCGTCAAGCAAACTAACTAATGCTTGATGCTGCAGACACTAAATAAATATCCTAAAACAGCATTTTACCTCAATAATGTGGTGATGACAATTTTGGGGAGGTCAAGTTCACCCTTGAGAGCATCTTGACATATTGCAATGGTCTTTTTAAATCTATTTGCTATTATCGCATTAATGGTATCTATTATTAAATTACTGCATTACCTATTGGCAAGATTTTAATAGCCTAAACCAATGACTCAATTGCTATTTTGCTCTTGTCGAACATTATTTATTTGGCCTATGTGAAGTCAGCTGGAAAGGAAAGAGGGGAGAAAGTTATTACATATTAAACAAAGATAACAAAGAAATAATCATGCACAATAAGGAAATGTATTTGGGACAATTTAATAGGGTACATTTTTAATTTCACTTTGACTTCAAAGCAAAAACTTGCTGAAATCACTATTATAAGCCTACAACCTGCAACTAGCCACACACTAAATAAGTGTGGACACAAATGAGAAACTCGTTGCTGACTTTTTTAACTTTTCCACTATGTTTGAAGTTGCACACTCTGAACATCAAAAGAACGTTCTCCTGCAATGTACCTGCTACTGTGATGAACAGCAAAGTCCTTTTGGGTAGAAAACTCAATAGGGAACCTAAAGCAAACTCTACAGTGCCTTCTGTCTTTGCAAGTGTCCAAATGTAAATGCCATTAATTAGAAATAGTTTATCTTAATAATCTTAATGCTTCACATTGTTTTTTAGTATTATTTACATTTATTTTAGTAATTTTAGTACTAAACTTTTTATATATTTTTTTAGTTAATTGCCAAGGCAACATTTCTATTTTCTAATTTTTTTTTTAGGTTGTCTAGGTTTTTGGGGGTTTTCCATCTAATATTTATATTTCATATTATTTCAGCTTTATTGCTAATGTAAGCTGGAGAAACTGGAAGAAGTGGTTGAGGAACCACCACCCCTCTGAGAGAACAAAGGAAATTAACATTTGAACTCACTCTTGTGAAGTTAGCATCACCATTTGAGACACAAAGGCCGTTTCTCAATACCAAGTACGCAAACTTTGGACTTGAGTCCTTGGTAGTTCGGACTTGACAAGTTCGACTCAGGAGAACGAACTCCCTAGGACGGGAGGACGCAAGTCCGATAATTCTGCAAATGGAACAGCGGCGTACTTGATAGCGTCACTCAACTCGCTCTGGCTACTCCGGTTATCTCTTTACATATATTTAGGCTACAATAAAACAAAATATGTTATAACCACCCCTCTGCCTCTTTTCATTTTCATTAAAAAAAATCTTAAACATATTAATGGCCACACAAATGTGGCTCAGGCAACGCAATTGATTATCTTCACTGCATATATGTATAACAACACGAAATATAAAACACAACCCTGACTCTTTTTGTTTTCATTTTAAAAATATGATACATAAAAACATTATAATATTGATCATTAAAACTGACATTTAGCAAAAAGAGACAGGGTTGTGTCATTTTATTTTATTATATATACATACATACAGTGAAGAGAATGTAGACAACATGTATAATAAAATATTTGATATGTTTTATATATATAAAATAAAATGACATAACCTTTTTTGTTAAATGTCAGTTTTAATGATCAATAATAGCCATTATAAAAGTATAAGTAGCCTAAAAGGTATAAGAAGCTAGCAAACGATTCAGTCAAACATAAGTCAGCTCTCTAGGCTACAACGTTAAAGTTAAATAGACTAAATATATAAAGCTATGAAACTTCACTTTGCCCTCAGCCAAAACGTTTTGCCAGGGAACAAATGATAGATTAATGAGACAAATAAAATGAATAAATAAATCGCCCGTTAGACATACACAAGACAATTTATATCTCATGTTAAACCACTAGACTAGAGACATTCGAGCCAGCGGCAAACGTCAGCAGCACTAGCCGAGGAAAGGCTGTCCTTGGCGGGGTACGAGTGCCGAGCGGCCGATTACCTGGATCTCACAACTCCGAAAACGTCAGATCAAATTTTCAAATAGGCGCTATCTTTATAAATAAACCAAAAATTTGAGCTTTAAACAACTACATTCTCGCCTGAAATACTCTTAAAACTACATTTCGTAACACAATAACAGCAGTATTTTTAAATTACGCGGGGTTTCTCCTCTGCTATTGACGCTTGCTGGTTGGTGTGAGATGCATTCTGGGATACCTGGTTGTCTCAAGTCCGCACAAGTCACCTCTCGATGCATCCTCGGTAAAAGGGGCGGATCAAGAACACATCCGGGGATTTGAACTGGACTTGGCTAGACGTGAACTTTAAATTGGAACAGTACTTGGGCAGCGACTGATGACGTTTCACAAGTCCACAAGAACACAAGTACAGACAAGTTCGCATATTGAGAAACGGCCAAAGTCTCACCTCCCCTCTTCCCCTTTTCCCCGACTCCCTGTCTCTCAAGCTGAGATCACCAAAATTCACCCAAGAATCTATAATGTAAATAATTATTATACAGTATTACACATGTTTGGTATCGTTTGAAATGTCTCAGTGCGACTGGTACAAAGGTCTCATTCCCAAATAAGTAAAACAAAAGGTAATAAGGTTTTTAAGAGTTTAGGGATAACTGGCACACAAAGGAAGGTGGTCTCTAGACAAATGGTCTCCTACTCCCAAAAGGTGTCAACTCTAAATGTAAATTCCCATTGTTAGCAGATGTTTCCATGTGAAAGAAGTTACTATTTAATGAAATGCAACTAGAGGATCAGCGCGATTCTGTACCTCAGATCAGCCCGTGAATGAGAGCCGCCGGGACTCTCAGCATCATGTATTTCCTAATGTCGGGTTCGCATCTCTCCTCTTTATTCCAGAGCATTTGATGTTTTGTATTGATTATTTCTGAATCATATAATTGGCATGATACATTTACCTGACATAATAAATGGTAAACATTAGATTTTATTCTAACGGACTCATTATTTGCAGTAAAGAGATGAAAGGAATAGTCAAACATTCGCTCACATTTAATGATACACAGATATCATTCAAACCTTTTCATTTATGGAGTCAGATGAAATAACGAGAAAATACATATGATAAAATGTATTTAATTTAATCAAAAATACTTTGCCACGCGGAAAGACAGTAACACGCATAGACCTTCCCCGCTGGTCGGATGCCTACATTGGGCCGACTGAGCGCGGGCTTACACTATTAATGAAAACAATGGATAATACAGTAGTTTAAGTTATGGTTAACAACAAAAACACTGTTCACAAAGTGAAATAATGGGTTAAATGGGAAACCTCAGCAGATACCCCTTATGGCATCTGCCTGTTGTGGACGTTTCTACATTTAAACATTCCTGGTTAATGAACCCATGACAACATTTGTAGGTGAAATATAGCCCTTTCTAGACTCTAACTTTACAACGATAGGAATTATCACTTGTATCAGAATCTGGAGGGGAAAAAAATCAATCAAAATATCACTGCTGGACATCTACTCATCAGTAAGAGACAACTATCTGTTCTAAGCTATCTCTCTATCACTTCCATTAAAGTGAGGGAGAAACTCACATCACAAAAGGCCATGGAACAAAATTAGATTTCTGGAGGCATTCACACCTAAGAGAGTACTGATCTCTGAGCGACTGTCTCTGTCAAAAGTGTGTCTGAAAGGTCTCTCTGATGTGACACATGTCAAAAAATCTTTGAGAAGCTTTTAGAGCAAAAGAGAAAGGGTGAGGTAAAAGTTGTCACAATTGATATTTATCCAAGCCAGCTTTATGGCATAAAAGTGGCCCTATTTTACACTTGTAGCATGTTTTCGTCCTCTGAAGTTCACTTAATGTGCTAGTTCAGACTTTTTCCACCCTGTGTGACCCTTGGAATTAAACATATCTTTAAGATTCATTTTTGTATGATTGGCTAACCTCTATATACCAGCATAGTGTTAATATAGTCAACAAAATTACTGGAGAAAATGTTAGTTAATGAATTTTTATCAACATTAAAAATGTGCATCATGAAAAAATAATTGGTTTATTATAGTGGTAAACTATTTTAATATAACTTAATATACAGTACTATTCAAAAGTTTGAGGTCAGTAAGTTTTTTGGGGGTTTTTTTTTGGGGGGGGGGGGGGCATTTTGAAATGAAAACTTGTTCAGTATTCAGTGAGGACGCATTAAATTGCTCAAAAGTGATATTAAAGGATTTTACATTGTTACAAAAGATTTCTATTTGAATAAATCCTGTTATTTGTAATAGCCTATTCATCAAAGAATATTGAAAAAACATCAACGTTTCAAAGGATTTTTTCTTCAAAAGACAAAAAATATGTCTAAAAAAATGTGTAAGCTTTAACAAGTTCACACAGGGTGGGCCGAACTGATGAATATTGAACGTTATAACTGCAAAGACTTTTATATGTGGTTCAAACCTACAACCGATTGGTTACAAGTCCAGATCTGCAACCTTAAAAAAAGTTACCTCACTGCCTGCTGTCCTGCTCCGGCTGCATTACACACCAACAGCAAGATCTTCACCATCCCATCGGCCTGGTTCAGGAACTCCGAGGACAGCGCTCCGGACGCAGCCAGTCTGTGACCCGCCAGCCCAGACGAGGTGTACAGAGAGGACGGAAGACTGTGGTGGAACCCTGCGATGAGAGGGGGAGCCAAGGAGAGGTAGAGGTCACCTCCTAACACTGATCTGCGGGCAGATTTACTGTCTGTGGCTCCATCTAGCCGAATGATGTCAAACTTTATTGTGCTACAAAACAAGGTGACACGCACAGATAGAGAGAGGAAGAGAGTGACAGATGGAGACATGCAAATAGAGCACAGCAGACAGCAGACTGAACACAGAGGGGTGTATGACTTGACCCACACACATACACATACACACACTAAACATACATCAAGCTTTCAGACGTTTTCTTCCTAATAAAGTACGACCGGGCAGCAGCCATTAAGAAACATGAAATTAAGTACCCAGAACAAACTAATAAAAAAGACAGAGACTAGTATATTAGATATTTTCCAGAAGTCACCCAGTTAAATTGATCAAGGACAAAACAGACATTCAAAGGTGACATTGTTAAAAGCAGAAGTGTGTTATTTCTGCGCCTTGAACATCACCAAACAGAACTGGAATTTTAAAATGTTTTTTAAGACGCCCTTCATTGGACAAACAGATAGTTCCACCTCAAACTCATGCTATTGGTAAAGTCGCTGGTCTGGATGTGCAAAAAGAATCATGGTACTTTTCAGGAGAAATAACTTCTCTCAGCACATTCAATCGAGACGGTCTAACTTTATTAATTTAGCACTTTAACACTTTACAGCTTTAATAATTTAAATTAAATCTAGCAAACAGAACACAAGAATCAGTATCAGTACCGTGATACACTATACACTGCAATTCAAATGTTTGGGGTCTGATTTTTTAAAAATAGAAATGAACAGATTTGTGCAGCAAGGATGCATTAACTTGATCAAAAGTGACAGTAAAGGCATTTATAATTTTACAAAATATTTCTATTTCAAATAAATGCTGTTCTTTTGAACGTTATATTCATCAACTTTATTTATCAAAAATGATATCACGGATTTCCACAAAAATATGAAGCAGCTTTGTGTGTTTTCAACTTTATTGTTTTTGTCAACTGTTTTCAACATTGATAATAATCAGAAATATTTTCTACTAAAATACTTTCTGACCAAGACCCTTTCAACAATTCACTTTGATTTGCATTTATTCTGGCCTATGACTCAGCTTTGCGATCTATGGGAAATCAACTTGACAATGTCGATCAGCAAGACCATTACACTTTATGAACACATTACACTTTACAACAGGAAGGTCACATGTGCCATCATGGACAGATGGAGGCCTGGCTGGCTTTTTAATCAAGAAGGGATGTTTCTATGGCTAAACATCAGGATGACTGTATTACCCAGCATTCTGTCTCAAGGTCATTTCATCTCAGGGTTTCAAAATGAAGAATGGGAAGGTCTTGGAATGACCTGTGCTGACTTTAAGTGGGTGCAATTGCTCTTCTTTCTTCTCATTCTACAAACCTTACTGAGTGCATTTGAGGTTATCACTCAAGGGTAACACTGTGAGATTGTTAATTAAACACCTCTGCTCTCCACAGATCACACAGCAAACCACCTGAACCCAACAGATGAATTACCTAAAGAGAACCTAACGAGACAGAACCTGGTTTCACAAATGCATTTACTGTATATTTGATATGCCCTGTTGAAGTTTTGATTTATATAAGGAGTGTGTTTTCAGAGCTGTAGTGCTGCCTGTATTGTAGACTTCAGGGTTGTTGTGCTTCATTCAGAATTAAAGGGGTACTTCGACTGCTGGAAAAATGCATTTTCAAATAAAACTTGGCTGCCTATACAGTAGAAAGGCGTAAAAAAAAAAAAAAAAAAATTTTTTACATCAGTGCTATCTCACTACAGAAAGCAGAAAAAATGTCTGTTGTCTTCCCTTTTGCCAAATAGGTGGGAAAACTTCAACACCCATAATGCACTGGACATGTTGCTGTCCAAAGCCACTCCCACCAGTCTGCTATAGATGCGCTTACCAGAGTCAAATACTGCCTTGCTTTAGTAGGAAATACTTCTTAGCAAACTTTTAGTCATAATGGAATCGACTTGGATTGTTCCCAGGAGCAAGCATTCAAAGAGTAAATGTTTAGCAGGAGTGAGTTACTTTTGGATTCTAGTGAAGGAACCAGCGCATTGTAGGTAGTGATGGGAGAAACTAAGCTTTTCAAAGCTTCAAATCAATTGAACCAATTGCTTTGCAAAATGATTCACTGTTACGAGCGTTCGAAGTAGTGATGGGAAGTCCGGTTCTTTTCCGCGAACCGGTTCTTTCGGACAGTTCGTTTCAATGAACCGGTTCAAAAAAACGGTTCACCAGTTCTTTTACGTCATCACGTAATGACGTCAATTCTATCATCCCGGCGTATAAATATACATTCAAATAAAGGCATTTGTAATCATAACTTCAGTACTCATCGTCATAATCATCTTGGATAGGTTTCTTACATTTACGTTTTGAAAATGAACCCTGTAGTAGGCCTAAGGCAATGCGCAAACGCGGATGTTTTACATGTCTTAAAGTGAATAAACTGGTCTTCATCATTTTTATTTTATTTGCAATTAAATAAACTTACATTTCGCCGAATTCGGCCCCTCATTCAAGTCATTGGTTCACCCGTGCTCATGTAACAGCACAGCACAGACAGTATATAAACACAGCATCAGTTGGCCAAAAGAAAGTTCGGTTCAGAGACGGTGCAATCACGCATGCGCAGTCTCTCCAGCTCATCGGTTCTCCGTATCGAACGTGTCCGAAAGAAACAGTTCTCGGTTCTGTGCTGCAACAACCAGTTCTTGACTCGAGAACCGTAGCATGCCTGTGTGTGAGCTGAAAACTACTGAAACCTTACTAGGCTAAATCAGTCGACAAAACTAAAAACTCGATGCATGTCTCCAGTATGTTTAATACGTTATGTTTTGATTAACACATTATAAACATTTGCACCCTTTAAAACCTTGGAAAACCTTTAGGCTACGTCAAAAACGTATATCACCTTACTTAGAAATTAAATTATCTGTTCCTGAAAATAATGTTTTAGTATAATAATAAATGTTTAGTTTTATAATCCATTCATTGTTTCCAATCTTTAAAATAATACAGTGAAAAGGCAGTAGCCTATGTGATAAACATGTTTCTAACATGTTTTATTTTGTTACACTTATTGATGTTCAATAAAATACTTAAGAAACATGCATTTCGTCCCTCTGAAAAAATTGCACGCATGCTCAGCTCATCAGCTCATCGGTTCTCCGTATCGAACGCGTCCGAAAGAAACAGTTCACAGTTCTGTACTGGTGATCCGAGAACCGCTGTACCTGTACGTTCGGTAGTGCGCGCATGCTCAGTATCTGCTCGTGCTCATCACTTCTCTCAGCACAACATATCTCAGTTCAGTGAACTGTTGGATTTACTGGAGTAACATATATGCCTACTCCGGGATATTGCTGGTTTATTTTGAGTCGAAGGGACTGTCAGGACTCATGTCCGAAAGTGAGTAACTTAACTTGTGGATCAGCGCTGACGCAAGACGCGAACTGTTTCGAACGATTCAGTCCGATTTAGTGTACTGGTTCGACCAGTTCACTAAAAAGAACCGGTTCAAAAGAACGATTCGTTCACGAACCGGCCATCACTAGTTCGAAACGCCACATGCTGGTGACCCCTTGCTGGTCAGAATAGTGTAACTGCTACAAAAACTCAGGCCAAACATGCATAAAAACAGCTTTTACAAACCCATTGCAAATGCTTTATTTAAATTAACATTTATCAAATGCAATTAACTAATAATCTAATAAGATTAAATATCACGGGTCTGTACAGTATAATATGTGTTTAGTATGTGTTCTTTTATAAATTTTCAGGACTTGTTTTGTTTGTTCAATGGATGGCTCAGCCAATAAGAGACTATGAACTACTATTATTACTTTTAATTATACATCTCATTAAACATCTACAAATGTATTAAACTGACCAGAGATCAGGTAAAGATCATGGGCACTTGGTTTCTTAGTGAATCCGCATGATTCGTTGGCCCCCCAGCGGTGAACCATTGACATTTTGAAACATTTCAAAACAGTTATGATGTAACAAAGTCTCGTTTATTGAAGTCACGTGACTTTGGCAGTTTTATATTTGCTCCGAACCACTGATTCGAAACAGAAGATCCGTAAAGGTTTCTAAGCTTCAGATTTTATTTTATTAATTTATTATTTTCCAAATACTGGACCAAAAACAAAATCACAGCGGAACTTATACAGCAATTTAATCCAATTTAAATCTAAATATCAATATACACAAGTATAATTTCAGTCAGAAAACAACTCTTATATTTAGAGTTTATATATATATAATCCTCAAAAGCATCCTAAAAGGTAATATTTACCTGAGATTCGTGCAGATCCTCCCCTGATGTAAAGGGGCGGGGCTTGGAAGGCATAGATGATGTCACTCTCTGCGATGCTGGTCAAGTCATTGTCATCAAAGAACGAGCGCTTGAAACCTGTTGTGTAGATCTCTGTCAATATTACCTAGTACAACAGAGAATTAAACAATTAAAACTGAATAAAATTACTCAATTGTTGCAGGATATTATCATTAGATAAAGATACAACTAAATATTCAGAATTGAAGCACATTGTTTAATTTTATTATTTAAATAAATCACATTTATTAATACCCAATAAGTTGTTGCATTTTAGACATTAAAATAATAACAAATTTAATGAGTAAAACAATAAAATAATCATCTTATAAAGCATAGTTGTAACAAAATCACAAACAAGTACCATTGTATTCTTAGTACTGGTATTGGAGTACCATGCAAATACCATATTACTGTATGTATATAATCATCAGTTTCAGTATCATGGTATATAGTATTACCATCTGACAATCACTGTAGCAGTGGGGGAGGGAAGGTGGTTTGGTCAGGTAATATATTGTTTGCAGGCATGAGGTCTGTCTGCGTGATGCTGTGTGTGCACCTGTCACCTGATCAGGAGAGATCTTGCCCTCATCCGCCACCATCCTGCGCAGGCATGCCAAAGAGCCGAAGAGAGGCACAGCGAGACCCACTCTCAGATACCGCTGCCCTTTACTGCTGAACACCAAAGTCACACACACTGGTCTGCAGAGAGACAAGAAAACATCCTCTATGATCAAAAAGCAGCTTTCAAATTTTACTGATACCAATGAAGGGCATGTCAAATCTCAAACAACCTCTTTCAAAGGCTACAAAAGCTAGCAGGTGGGTGGGGCTTCAGCAGGCTGGTGTGGCTAAAGAATACACCTGATTGGCCACTCGGTTACGCACTGCTGGTAAATGTTAACTACACCGATATCCTGGCAATCAAAAGTAGCTGTGTATACCTTTTAAAGGTTTGGGGTCTGTACGATTTTGTAAGGTTTTTGTAAGAAGAAATAATACTGTTTTCTATTGTAATATATTTTAAAATGTAAATTATTTAGCACCATTACTCCAGTCTTCAGTGTCACTTTACAACAGTGTCATTTCAGAAATCACTCTAATATGATGATTTGATGCTCAAGAAACATTTCTGATAATAATCAATGTTGAAAATGGTTAATATTTTTTTATGGAAACCATGACATATTTTTTCAGGATTCTTTGATTGAAGTTCAAACAACAATATAAATATCTTTACTGTCACTTTTGATCATTTTAATGCATCCTTGCTGAATAAAAGTATGAATTTCTTTTAAAAATTATTAGTGACCCCAAACTTTTGAACTGTATTAGCTCCAGCTGAAGTAACATCATCTACTACACCGTTATTTATACTGTGATCTGGTTTTCATCTACTCTTCAGAAACAGTGTGAAACTTTAGTGAGAGAGCTAAACAACCCTAACCCTGCTGAGATTTGACCTACAGCCTGAAAACGCCCTCAACAGACATAAACTACTGTGAACAAGTGTGTGTTAGATGCTGAATGAATTGCCAGAAGCAGTAAGGCAATCGGCCATGTAGAAAGTGCCACACCTCAAACAGTTACCCAACTTTTTTAACTGCAATTTTTTTTTTTTTTTTTTACAATTTTAATTGCAAGTCTGGTTTATATGAACATGTATATATAGAAATATCTGATGTGACATTATACTGTATGTGGGACAATAGTTTTGCCTTTGTGATATAAACGTAACAGCAGTTAAACACACTTTTTTCTTTTTCTTTTTTTTGCCCTGGCTATCCATCTGTTGCTGCTGGTTTGAATGCTGTATTGTTTTTACTTACAACAACATGTAACTTTTGCTACTCACTCCAGGGGTCATACACTGGATCTGGATGTACATCTGGCTTATATAATATTCTTGTTAGTGGCTCTAATTTTGCTTTCTCAGATCACAAACTCATGAACTTCAATATCTATATTACCACTGAAGAAAATGCTCACCTATTGTAAAATCAATTTTGTGAATCCATCTTCTTTCTCTGTTACAATAAGGGCTTCAACCTTGTCAGAATGTTTACTATCTAACTTTGCGTCAGAAATCTGCTGTATTTACAATAATGCTTTTTCTCAAATACTTGAGAGGCATGCTCCTGTTAAAACTAGACTGGTTCCATCTACTCGTGCCTCACCCTGGTTCACTCCTGAACTACGAACCATGAAAACTGAGGGTCGCCGCTTAGAAAGACTACACAGGAAAACTGACTCATTGTGCACTCTCTGGCTTTTAAAGAACATTTGCTCAACTACCGTACAGCCCTCAACGATGCAAGATCCTCATATTTCTCCTCTACTATTGTGTTGTAGAGTCTACTACAAACTCACTTATCCACCACAACATGTTATTTTGGGCTCTGGGGTGCTTGTGAATAGCTTTTCCCAATTCTTTTCAGACAAATTGAAGTCAATCACTGAATCCATCACCAAAGACACCCCTCATACAAGTGACTCAAATGTTCATCTGATGTTATCTGATTCAGCTCACTCAACAATCTCTCTCTCCGCTTTTACTCTGACTACTCCTGTTGCCATAAGTGATATAATTGTGAAGTCTAATTCCACATCCTGCTGGCTTGATCCTACACCTACTGTTTTGCTTAAGTGTGGCTTCGCAATTGCGATCATATTTAGATGTTAATGGTCTTTTTGAACCTTTTCAGTCAGGATTTCGCCCATCTCATAGCACTGAAACTGCTCTTCTTCGGGTGGTTAATGACATTCTTTTGTCCATGTATTCAGGGTTAATAAACATCTTGATGCTTCTCAATCTAAGCGCTGCATTTGACACAGTCTGCCATGAAATACTGATCTCTCGGCTTTCTAAAATCGGCATCACTGGTTCTGCTCTTTCCTGGCTCACTTCTTACATCAGCGGCATAAAGTACTATATCACCATACAAGGGTATAGATCTGCCACTTCTCCGCTTACACAGGGTGTTCCTCAAGGTTCAGTTCTTGGCGCACTATTGTTTATCATCTATATATATCCACTTGGTGACATCCAGGGACGGACTGGGGCTAAAACACAGCCCTGGACTTTCTCCCAAATAGGCCCATCATCCGGCCATTCGCCTCTAGCCGTGTGCGACAGACACTAGCCAGGATGTCCTGATACTATGCCACAAAACTGTAGCCTATCAGACAAGGTATTCACAGCAAGTAACATCTCAAAACAATGATGATAATTGGGGTTGTGTTTATTAATGAAGCCTCAGCCTTCAAATAAAAACAAAAAATTTACAATACCATAAAATACAAATAATGAAATGTCACTGGCTACAGAAACCCCAAATTACACAAACTTGTAATAATAAAACATATAGTTACTATACCAGGGGTATACCTTTTTATCCCCTACCTCAAGGGATAAAATAATCTAGAAGGGATACTCAAATATTTATTATACATATAACATGGTGGTGCTTTTTTACTTTTCACCATCATATGCGATATAATAAAATATCTTGATATTCTGGTTCAGACTTACAAGCCTTTAAATTTTTTTTTTAACAATTCCTGAAAAATTATGAAAATATTTATAGATTTTTTTGTTGATTTTCTATAAACCTATTGTCTGTGTTATCAAAAACAGTAGCCCAAACATTTAGTATAAATATAAATTCAAAAATAAATAAATAAACTACCATAACTTCTAAACAAAAACATTACTGCATTACATTTAATACATTTATACATGACTATATTAATATAACAGCATTTTTAATATGAATATATACAGGCACATTTCTGCCAAAAAAGTTTGTTTTACTACAGTTAATTCATAAGTTGTGGAGTGAAATGTCTTCTAACTGGTTCGTTCTTGGAACAATGTTTCGCCTGTTTTTTGCGTCAATATGTTGAGAATATCAGCGCCATTTCATCTAGCTTTTAACACGCTTAAATCACATAGTCATCTGTGCGTTTATAATAGAGATAGAGAATTCTGCGCTGAATTGAAATGTTTCTCAGTGGATCGTGCAGCTCTGTGTAATAATGTTCGCGTGATCGAGATCAGGCCGCACAGCTGCTTTGGCCGCGATCGCTGTTTTTTGGGCCGAGCTGATAATGCGCTGCGCTGCTCAGATCAAACAAGTTTTGTTCCGCTTTCTGAGCGTTTGCCATTTGGTGTTTCTCATACGCAACGCAAATGACAGCGTATAATCAAAGAGAGTTGGGTAATTTTGTAGAGGCAAAAGTGCAAATTGAAAAGTTTAGTTGAAAAGGTCGCAAAATGATACCATTTAGTCTAAGTCTGGAGCCCCGATTTTCAGTGGATCGCTATTGGCAAGTTGGGGCTATAGAATGTGTTTAGCGGGCAACTCACAGGCACCACGTTGGAGACCACTTAACTATTCAAATATAATGTAAGCAAATTTAAAAGTGCAGTAGCCTAGGTAAGCCTTATAAAACTAACTTTCTGTCAGTGGCTAGTAGGCCGACTCTTCTTCCTCAGTTGTTTTTTGTACACGTAGCATATAAGTGATCGTATTAGTGCCCCTGCTGTTGGCTGTTCATATTGCTTTACATTTACATTTACATTTACATTTAGTCATTTAGCAGACGCTTTTATCCAAAGCGACTTACAAATTAGGACTAAATTAAGCGAGTCATCATGAAGAGGCAAAAACAACGCAAGAAGTGCTCAGAATACGAAGTTCAGGCATTATTCAGAGTAGCATAAGCCCGATAAGTGAGGTTTTAAAGGGAAAGGGAAGGTTTTTTTTTATGAGGTTAAGTGCACACGGAAGAGATGGGTTTTCAGCTGTCTTTTGAATGTTGTCAGGGATTCTGCATTCCGGATGAGGGTGGGGAGAGCGTTCCACCAGCATGGAACTGTGAATGAGAACGTTCTGGAAAGTGATTTTGTGGCTTTCTGTGATGGAACCACGAGATTAGACTTTATTAGACTTTTTTTTGTGCCGACGGCCCTCGGTTGGACGGCCGTTCTGGACTTTTCCAGAACGCACAGATTGTCAGTCCATCCCTGGTGACATCACACGCAGGCATGGACTTCAATTTCATAGCTATGCTGATGACATTCAAATTGACCTTACCACCAGCTCCGATAGGCCATCCCTGCCTGACTCACTCACTGCATGTTATCCGGGACATCAAGCATTGGATGTCCCTGAATTTCCTCAAATTAAATAATAAAAAAATGAGATATTGGTGATTGGCTTTGCTGCCTCAGTCAAAAGGATGGATTTGTCCTTTGATATTGATGGAGTTCATGTTAAGCCTTCGTCATCTATTCCTAACCTTGGTGTCTTAATCGACTCAACTCTATCTTTTGGCTCTCATATATCTTCTCTTGTTAAAAACTCTTTTTTCCATCTTCGTAATATTGCACGTCTTGCAATCTTTTCTCACTCTAGCTGATGCTGAAACCTTAATTCATGCATTTATCACATCACGTCTGGATTATTGCAATGCTCTATTTCTTTGTCTGCCCAAAAAACTTATTGCAAGATTACAGTACGTTCAAAACTCAGCAGCAAGAGTTCTCACCTCCACCAGGCGTTCTGCTCACATTACTCCTCTGCTTCATGACCTTCACTGGCTGCCCGTGGCATCACGTATTCACTTTAAGATACTACTTCTAACGTTTAAGGCATTAAATGGTCTTGCACCTCCATATCTGTCTGATCTACTTTACTCTTACCGCCCCGGCCCGGTCCCTTAGATCAGCTGAACTTGGTTTATTGTCCATCCCTCGTTTCCGGTTGTCTACTGTAGGTGGAAGGTCATTTAGTGTTAATGCTCCTAAATTATGGAATTCACCACCCCTTACACTTCGTAATATCTCATCTGTGGCTACATTCAAGACTCAGCTAAAACATATCTATTTAACATGTATTTGGGATAATGTGACTATATGTGTCCTTATGTGATTGTAATGTGTGTGCGGGTTTGTAAATGTATTGTAATGTACAAATGTAGAGCGACTTTGAGCTATGGAAAGGCGCTACATAAATAAAACTTCTTCTTCTTCTTCTTCTTTTGATCACAGAGAAAAAAGCTCACAATACTGTACAAGTAACACAAGTAAAACAAGTTTCTGCATGATTCAGAGACTTCAAATAACTTTTGTTGGGTAGAATTTACTCACCTCGTCTGTCTTAGAGGAATGGGAAGAGAAATGCACAGAAAAGGATCAAACGTGTTGCTCTGCTTTAGACAATGTGGGCATGTCAGAGATGACCTAGAAAAAAGCAACAACTAAGATTAATAAACACACAAACATGTACAAATATTATATAATAAACACACAAAGCTATTAGCCATTGTATTGCATTGTATTGCTAAAGGAAAGTTCATTGGAAGAGGAAGTGATGTCACAGGGAAGAGGAAGCACAAAACGTCTCTTGGGAAGATTTATTGTTGTAGCTACGGAAACTGGTGCTCATAAAATCACAATTGCAGCTTTTTGCATCATCCTTGCCAGACATTTACAGCATGATTTCAAAAGCAGTACATATTCAGATCCTGTATGACTTTGATGATGAAGTCAGCCTGTCTGTCACTAAGTGTAAATAGTAAATAGATTCTATTTACACTAAGTGAAAATAGTATATTTTCTTAGCAATAAGTGTAAATAGTATAGTTATATGCTATTTATACTTAAAATAGTGTCAGATGCTATTTGCACCTCAGTACTGTTGTACATTAAACGGTATGGAGTAATAACAGAGTGTAAATTATCATATTTATTAAAAGTATTAAATGGATACCACCTTATTGGGACAATAAAGCCCTCCCCACACCTACCCTTAACCCTAACCGATAAACACTTTATTTTAGGGTTATTTCTACTTTTTGAATATTTTCTTCATTTTTATTGAAATAAATGCCTTCCGATCTGATATATGATGGGAAAAGGGAGTAGAGCGAGTTCAGCAAAAGGTGGATTCGGACTCACGTCGATTCGCACCTTATCCCTGCACTATTGCTAATGTTGATCATTCGGCATCTTCCGTAATTTTATCTGGTCCAACCAGACGTCAGTGGGAGGAGTTTGTGTAAATAGCCTCTGCCAACAAGGCGGGCTATTTGCACTTAGTGTAAATAGACACTCCGGTTTATTATTATTATACTATATTTTAATTAAATATTATGAACACAATGTTTTATTTTGAATAACATGCACCAATGAACTGTGCAAAATCAGACCAGGAACATTCACTAAGAAAGTAATGGAAATTAATTTCGATTTACAGTTTAACTTAAAATCTATTCTTCTTAGAATACCTCCAACTGTCACGTGTCAGCGTTTGTTTGGACTTTCAGTTTGAGTTTTGATTGATTCCTGTTTGCCTTTGTTCTTTTCCCGCCACTCCTTTGTTTCTATGGTTACCGTCATTATCAGTTGTATCACCTGTTTAGTCATCTGTCTCACCTGTGTTCTGTTAATCAGTGTAATCTGTGTTTTTATTTAAGTTCTGTCTGTTCTGTCAGTCCTGGTCCGATCTCCGTCGTATTTAGTGTGTGTACCTTCTGCCTGTCTTTGCTGTACCTGTTAGAATTATATTGTAAGTAAAAGTTTGCATTTGAACTTTTGACTCTTCGTCTTCTGCCTGCACCACGCCCTGACACCAACACTCTTTACTATATTAATGCCTTTTTAATTAAAAAAATTCTCCACATCTTCTCCCTACTGACACTTGTCAGTTGGAAAGACAAACAGACAATACAGAAGCAGTGCTGCGTTTACACCGAATAGGAGAACATGATCCAAGAAAATGTGGATAGTAAAATGACAGGTATAATAATCCAAATGATCTCAGTCTATAATTCAAATCTTTTGTTGTTCTGGAAACAGACTACACTGGTCGCTCTGTATGTTTTTGATTCACTAAAAATGAAACGGGACTTGGACTATACTGGTCGCTCTGGATGTTTCTCAAACAGAAGGCTGTATCCTGAGTCTGTGTCCTTCCAAGCCCAGTCCTTGCTTGTAGGCTTGAGTCCTCCTCAGCATTAAGGCGAGACAGGCAAAAACATGGTTGTTTTTTTTTTACTGGTCAATTTTGAGATTTTTGGATATTTGTCTTCAATAACATGTCTTCTTTCAGACTTGTGGTGAAAAAAAGTCAGAAATACACATTTAGGTCTTTATTTTACTGCACTTTGTCTGTTTGCGTCTGTAGATTTCTCATAAATTCAACAAAAGTTGGCGTTCTTAATCAACATGCTGCGCCGCGATCGCTGCCGGCACCCTGTCATCACATGCACCGCTGGAAAGCTCTCTCTCTCCTGTACAATGCTGTCGGATCCAAATATGGTCATTTCCTTTTTTATCAGCAACCAATCGTGAAAGTAAAAGGGCTGAATGCGCAATCTCATTGGCTGATGATAAATCTTTAAAGCCCGTTTTCTCAAAATGACTTTTCTCTCATACTCCAAGTCCGAAATCTCCACTTCAGAAGCACCTATATACACCAAACTTGCCAGTCTTGTACCTAGTTATATTATGAAGACATTTACAAAGGGATTTGTAAATATATTATTCCTAGCCTGATTTATATAACATTTTATTCCAAAAAACTATAGCTAAAGGCCATTGACAGTATATTCTGATTTACAGGATAACAAAAGTAGATATCCATAAATCCCTCTGTAATTTTTTCCCCATCTAATATGTGAACACAATGAAAAACATTTTTTTAACCTGGCTTCATCCAATACTCAGATTTATATAAATATATGCAAATTAGCGCATATTTAATTAGATATTGCCTAATGTGCATATTTAAACATTAAATTACAGAAAACTTGTAATACATTTTTTTCTCATCTTAATGTAGGTAATCAACTGGGAAAGTTTCATGGTGATATCTGCTAGTTAAAAAAATTACCCTATTCACCTGTAGTGTCTCGCCTTAAACGCTAGAATAAGACGGTCTAGTAAGTGCACATGACTACGTTACACATGTTCCCGCCCCCACGTTCACGGCATGAAAATACTATTTAAACTTAATTTTGGAAAAATACTTTGTATTAAAAATCTTTATAAGCTGTCTTTTTATTAATGCAGACAATCGTCTGTGGTCTCCCAGTGGCTCACAATATTGTCAGTTTAGTGTTCAGTGATTAATTTACACCAAAACAAAAGATAACATGTATGCCTTCATCTCCGAAAAAACATACATTACATTTCATAATGAACTCAGACAAGCTCAGCTGCGACTCGTTTTCTGTCAGTTCTTTTATGCAAAAAGAAATGTGTGCAAAAGATTGTTGGTGATTGAAGGACATGAAGGATACACTTGATGCATCATTTAAACCGAGCTGAATGAAGGGAGCCTTCAAAGGATTCTTCTAATTGAGATGGCCTTCAGTGGCTGAATAAGAACCTGTTCTTGGTTCCCAGACGCTAGCTGTCATTATATTTACCATATCCTATCTTCTATGCAGAAATTAACATACCAGTAAACAATACAGTTTTCCTTGAACCGCAGAGATGTGTCAAAATAAATGAGAGCTCCATTACGGATGGAGGATATGCAAATCTGTTTAATTCATATAAAGTGGCCTATTATAATAAACTTCTGAGACAAAAAGAGGTGATCAAACAAGGGATTGTTCATCTCAAGACACCATCAACACATACAGACAAACAAAGAAAATTTCCCATGTGCATCTACCATTATCACATTCAGAAAAAGGGAAGAATTTGTGATGTTTAAATCCAATGGTGTGGTGTGGTCTCTCTTGAAGTCCAAGTTCTAATTTGTTTTTTAAATCAAATTTTTAAACACATTTTTTTAATTGAGGGTTCCGTTGCGTTGCGGCAGAAGTTGAAAAAAACTTTTCAACCGCCAGCTCAGGCGTCAGCCAATCAGAACACCTATGCAAACACCCTAGCGCAGATGCTAGCCAATTGCATTCAGACACGCCCTCCATCAAAGTGATGACGCCCCGTGTGAATGCAGTAGGCTTGTTTGAGATGAGCGAAAAATCCGCACAGAACCGATCACGGCGAGATGCATTCCGGTAGGAAATGTGTCCGGGCGTGGTCCGACATGGGCCTTGTCCACACTAATATGTTTTCGTTTGAAAACGCATCTTTTTCTCTCCGTTTTGGCCTTCTGTCCACACTGAAACAGCGTTTTTATTAATGAAAACTAAGCTTTTTGAAAATGCTCCCTAAAGTGGATAAATTTGAAAAAGCCGTTTTCACGGTGTAGTGTGGACTGTCAGAACAGAGGTATTTAAAAATGAAGACGTAAGTTTAGTCATGTGACGCATATTGTACCAATAGATATTCATGTTTATACCGGTATTGTGCCTGTTATGTGCTATTCACTTTCACACTGCTGTTAAAATATGTTACTTTGCACACTCTTCATATCACAGTCCTGCAAAGATGACAGAAAATGTACTCACATTTGCTTGTCCTGCGGCAATACATGAGAGCAGTTTTAGACCAAACATGGTGAGTGCGACCTGGACGCATCATTGAATGGTGAGATATTTTGTTGTAAAATTATCCTGTAAGAAGAATTGCGCGATCCCAGACAGCAACATAGTGTCGGCCCAGATCCGGCTCACATCTGATACATGTGTATTCAACGCGTACCAGATGTGGGCCGGATCTGGGCCGACACTATATTGCTGTCTGGGATAACTTTATTATTTATTTTTCCGTCTGTATCATCTCAGTGAGCTTTTGTGAGGTTTTCTGCATGCGCAGTAAGGTGAATTTAGTGTTTTCATGCGTTTTCCAAAAGTTTCTCATCCACACTGAAACGTAGGGAAACGGCTAAAAACACTAGTGTGGACGGAAAGCGTTTTTAAATGAAAACGCCGTTTTCAAATGTATCCGGATTAATGTCGTCCTTGCTTGCTATGTCCATAGCCTTGCTATGATGTCATGCGACGTGTCGGATTCTGCAGTATCAAAAGCACAATGGGAAACGACTTGCTAACGATAGCTTAATGCTCGTTGGTTTAACAACTCTGATGTATTGTTCTCTTTTAAAATGTTTGATTTTAAAACTCTAATATCATGTTTTTATGTGTATAAATTATGTGTGAATATTACCAAACTCTCTGACAGTGCAATCTCTATGTGATTGTTGTCATGTTTATAAAAACATGTCTGTAATTAAAGTAAAAATTATCGATAAACACGTCTTTCGAATGGAAATAAATAAGTACTTTGGGTGTCTTTAATTATATTTATTTTCATATAAAAGCAACAGAACTTAAAAAATTGCATCCAACACAGCGCATGAGTGTAAATCCTGCGATATCCACCATTGATCTCGTAGGTGTCTAAGCCACTACGAGAAGAGAGAACTGTCCATTTTTGCTCGCACATTAAACGAGCCTAATGTTACAGATCTCATGACCTCATGTTTAGCATAGGTTGTCACGTGACCTCATTACTTGTAGGTGTATTGTAGTTGTCGTCTTGGAAATAAAATGTTTTAAATTAAATGTTACATTTTTTTACGTTTTATTTTATTATATTATTTTACAATATATTTTATTTTATAGCACACAAAATGGTAGAAGTTTTCTTATTAAATTAAAAACACTTTTTCTTTGCACTTTTTTGGCCTGTAAATAAAGTTACAGTGGGTACGGAAAGTATTCAGACCCCCTTAAATTTTACACTCTTTGTTATATTTTGTTATATATATATATATATATATGTGTGTGTGGCTTTCCTAATCAAGTCCAATCAGTATAATCAAACACAGCTGGACTCAAATGAAGGTGTAGAACCATCTCAAGGATGATCAGAAGAAATGGACAGCACCTGAGTTAAATATATGAGTGTCACAGCAAAGGGTCTGAATACTATGGAAGCTTGTTTCCGCCACAAAATAAAAAAAAAATAAAAGATAATTGCGACTTTTTATCTCACAATTGCGAGTTTACATCTCGCAATTCTGACTTTATTTCTCAGAATTGCGAGATATAAAGTCAGAATTGCGTGTTTTAAAGTCGCAATTGCGTGTTATAAAGTCAGAATTCTGAGATATAAAGTCAGAATTGCGTGTTATAAAGTCAGAATTCTGACTTTTTTTCTCGCAATTGCGACTTTAAAACACGCAATTCTGACTTTATATCTCAGAATTCTGACTTTATATCTCAGAATTCTGACTTTATATCACGCAATTGGGAGATATAAAGTCAGAATTGCATGATATAAAGTCGCAATTGCGTGTTATAAAGTCAGAATTGTGAGATATAAACTATTCTGAGGTAAAAAAAAAAAAAAAAGTCTGTCTTTTTTTCCCCCTTAGAATTGGACTTTATATCTCACAATTCTGAGAAAAGATGTCAGAATTGCGAGATATAAACTCGCAATTATGTGTTATAAAGTCAGAATTGCGTGATATAAAGTCAGAATTCTGAGATATAAAGTCAGAATTGCGTGATATAAAGTCGCAATTGCGAGAAAAAAAGTCAGAATTCTGACTTTATAAGACGCAATTGCGACTTTATACCTCGCAATTCTGACATTATATCTCAGAATTCTGACTTTATATCACGCAATTCTGACTTTATATCTCAGAATTCTGACTTTATTTCACGCAATTCTGACTTTATATCTCGCAATTCTGAGAAATAAAGTCAGAATTGCGAGATGTAAACTCGCAATTGTGAGATAAAAAGTTGCAATTATCTTTTATTTTTTTTTATTTTGTGGCGGAAACAAGCTTCCATAGAATACTTAGGACCATGTGATATTTCAGTTTTTCTTTTTTAATAAATGTGCAAAAATGTCAACAATTCTGTGTTTTTCTGTCAATATGGGGTGCTGTGTGTACAATAATGAGGAAAAAAAATTTAACTTAAATGATTTTAACAAATGGCTGCAATATAACAAAGAGTGAAAAATTTAAGGGGGTCTGAATACTTTCCGTACCCACTGTATTTTTGTACAAAAGCAACAACACATATTGGGGGGGGGGGGGGGGGGGGGGGGGGGGTGTTGCATATGCACAAAAGTAATTCTTATTAGGATCTTCAGTATTTGATGCGGACGTTTTACAGTTTTGTTGTTGTTGTTGTTATTTTTACTATTGTTATATTTATTTTTCAAACTTTTTTTTATTTTGTAGTTTTTAATATATATATCAAAAATAATGCTTGATATGGTTTCCTGCCATACTGGTTATAAAAAAGGGTTGAGTCAGTTGCATTGTGGGATGCAATATCTAGTGCCATGTGCTGTTGTATACTGGCAAATCTTAGTATTAATATCATATCATACTGTAATTTATTTTGTATTGACAAATTAGGATCATATTATTAGTGCAAACAAATAAGCAAATATAAGCTCAATATTTACTGGTCCCCAGACAACAGAAGGAGCTAGCTAAATATTTGGAAGACGTTGATGTGACTAACATCCGTGCCATGATCTGCATTAGTATGAAGGCCACTTGAGTGGGAGTCATTTAAATTCCACACAGGGCCTGTCGTTGTATACAGCGCAATGAATCTGACTTTTAAACCTTCTCTCCTGCTGTGCTGCAACTGAAGCTCTTTCAACAGTTTCTTCCACAAACGATCAACCTCTGGGCCTCGGGATAAAAGCGACTATGAGATGATACTGTACCACCAAACTAACATCAGAAAGAGATGGTTTGGCCTGCACTTTCTTGTAATTACTGGAAATCTCTGGTGTTTTGTGGTGTTGTGTTCAGTCCGACCTTCGTGGGAAGTATGCATCCCTTCGAAGGGGGCCTCCTCTGAATTGGGACACAGCTCTAAATTGTGCAGTGCTGGAGGTACTTCCAGGATCAGGGATGGGAACCAATGCTGTGGACTTAGTGCAACAGTGCATGCTTATTTTTTTTTACACTGGCCTTGGTTCTGGAAGTATTTCCCCCCCCCCCCCAAAAAAAAACTCATTGAGATTTAAAAAAATTATTTGATTAAGGGTTATAAACCTACGGAAGCCCTGAACCGCAATGTAAAAAAAAAAAAAAAAAAATCTGTAAAAAAAAAAATTTATGTCAAAAAAATATATATATATATAATTATTATGTCAAAAAAAAAAAAAATTATGTAAAAAAAAAAAAAAATGCTATCATTTCGAGATTAGAGTCGAAATGTTTCGAGATTAAAGTCGAAATGTTTCGAGATTAAAGTCGAAATGTTTCGAGATTAAAGTCGAAATGTTTTGAGAATAAAGTCTTCCGTAGAAGTTGTGTGTGTGTGCTTGCCGTTATTTCACATTGCCGCACAGGCATTCATGCGTGTGCGTGCGTGTGTATGTGTGTGTAAAGACACGCGCTTGTGAAGTCGAACTGCCGTCTATAATAGGCACCGTACGTTCTGGATACATTTTAAGTGCATTATTCTGTATCCAATCATTTGTCCGGATCCCGTGATTTCCTCAAATATAATAACCACTGGTGGTTGAGGAAAGATTCCCTGAAATGATTGTAAAGCGCTTTTAGGCCTACAAATGTTTCGAGATTAAAGTCGAAATGTTTCGAGATTAAAGTCTTCCGTAGAAGTTGTGTGTGTGCTTGCCGTTATTTCACATTGCCACACAGGCATTCATGCGTGTGCGTGCGTGTGTGTGTGTGTGTAAACTGGATCTACACAAAATAATAGCTTTTTACTTTTATCTGGGCTTTCAACAAAGGGATATTCTACAGGTCTACCAACATGACATTAGGCTATAGGACGTTATAAAATACTGTCAGACTGGATCAAAATATCCAGCTTTATGAATGAATGAATGAATGCATGAATGAGGCATTTATATAGCGCTTTCATATGTCTACTGTAGGCCTAAAAGCGCTTTACAATCATTTCAGGGAATCTTTCCTCAACCACCAGTGGTTATTATATTTGAGGAAATCACGGGATCCGGCCAAATGATTGGATAAAGAATGATGCACTTAAAATGTATCCAGAACGTACGGTGCCTATTATAGACGGCAGTTCGACTTCACAAGCGCATGTCTTTACACACACACATACACACACACGCACGCACACGCATGAATGCCTGTGCGGCAATGTGAAATAACGGCAAGCACACACACACAACTTCTACGGAAGACTTTATTCTCAAAACATTTCGACTTTAATCTCGAAACATTTCGACTTTAATCTCGAAATGATAGCATTTATTTTTTTATTTTTTTTGACATAATTATTATTTTTTTTGACAAATTTTTTTTTTGACATAATATATATATATTTTTTTTGACATGAGTTTTTTTTTTTTACAGATTTTTTTTTTTTTTACGTTGCGGTTCAGGTCTTCGTATAAACCAGCTACGAGGTGAATCAGAATATTACAAACTATTATTTGAAGAAAAATGAAAATGATATAATCGAAATATAATTGATGGAGAAATATAAAACTATTTATCTAATGATGTTTAATATATACTGTTGTTACGTGTGGGTATAATATTGAACCGTTAAGGCCTATTTATACTTCTGCGTCGAACTGCCGCCGTAGCTACGTCGTAGGCTGTGTGTAGCGCGCGTACCCTACGGCGTACCCTGACGTGCACCTCTCCAAAAATGTAACAACGCGTCAAATTCCTTAAGGCCTCATTATACTTCTGCGTCGGACCTACGCCGGAGCCTATACGCCGTAGGCAACGTGTTGGTTTTAATTTATACTTCTGTGTCGTTGTCCGCGTTGACGCGCACCTAGGGAGCATGTGAAACCCCGAGGGAGGGGTTCTGGCAGACCAATCACAGCGCTTGTGTCCGCGTAGAATTGACGCGTTGTTACATTTTTGGAGAGGTGCACGTCAGGGTAGCTACGGCGGCAGTTCGACGCAGAAGTATAAATAGGCCTTTAGTGTGTGTGATTTATTTCCTTCGAGTTTGTAGGTGGAGTTTTGAGAAGGGATTTTCCCTGCACCGCGGAAGTGAAGTGACGTCATGAGAGTTTCTGCTATTTAAGCCGTGATGGTGTTGATGGCGCTCTCTCTCTCGCTCTCTCCGCCTCTCTCGCCTGATTGCCAGCTGGGGGTGGTTCGCCACATGGCGAGAACGTTTGCGTCTCGTTTCGCCTCGCCATGCTGGAGCGATTCTTATGATTCTGTTTTTGATTCTGTTTTATTCTTTACAACCAGGTAGCGGTGTTATTTTCTCAGTACACTTTTTGTTATTTATTTAGTAGCCTACAGCGAAGGTAAGCAGTTGCCCGGAAGATTCACCCATTACAGTTATTTTCGGGAGCTAGGTAAGATCTCTCCTGGAACAATAGGTGTAGTTAAGGGTTCCTGTTATCTTGTAGCTGCCCTACCTGTGTTGTTGATTTATAATTATTGTTTGTTCATCTCTCCTCTCATTAAAACTTATGGCGTGGCTGACGTCAGAAATGTTACCCAATCGTCTGTGATTTTTGATATGTTCGGTCCTTGTCTTTTGTGTGTTTTTGAAAGAGCCAAATTAGATTAAGGGCCGTAACACTGTATATATAATTTATAATTTGATTATCATTTTCAATGCTTCATGGGATTAGTTCTGTCCCTCATTAAAGCCACTAATTACACAGTATATATATATATATATATATATTTTTTTTTTTTTTTTTGCATATTATGCATACAAATATTTAGATAATTTGAGTATGTTCATTCGCAGAAAGTGCCGAGTTGTGATCTTTTGGTGTGTTTTGCTTGTCACTATTCTCTGATTGCAGGATATTTATGTGCAGAATCATGGGAAATAGTTTTTTTTTTTTTTTTTTACTAGGAATTATGCTGTTAAACATGATGTATGATTAACAATGTTGCAGTTCACAGTAGGTCTCTTTTTAAAGGTTATTGCTAAAAATCAGATCCACAATATATTTTTCATATTTAAATGGGCATTGAACAACACTATGATGAAATGGCAGATATTTCCCGATTTATTTTTAAAAGTACAGTAGTTACTTCCTTTAGGAGCAAATGTCTAGTATGCTGTTATTTTCAAAACTAATTACAGTTCTCATGAACGAGAGGTTCAGACTACGTCACACATTTAATCAGTGTTTTTATGTCTGTCTGTGTAGATATTTGCGTGTTGATGTGCTCAGGCTTGCTGATGTCTGGACTGCAGGCCAGGTGTTTGTGCAGAGCTTTTTTTGTCAGCAGTTGGGTGAGGATAAACAGTAATTTTCTACTCATGTCAGCGATTCATCATAAAATGTATGTAAAATGAACAAATGAACCAGCTAGCAGCAGATGGAGGGTGGGAAAAAAGAGATGTGGATGCCAAAAGAGAAGGATAAAGTAATGTAATGATGTCTCAAAATGACAGTGAGAACACAGGTAACAGCTTAAGCGAGGCTGGATGAGTGACATAAACTGTTCAGACGAGTGTCAGTGGAGAACTGCAGTGAAGGCACAGGGCAAAACTGTCTCTGCTAACTGCATTTCACCACTAGAGCGAGAAGAAGATTGAGAGAGAATATAAGATCTGAACTCTCTAGAATGTGATTCAAACTCTCACAATATATTATATTATACATAAAGGGTATAAAAAAAGACTGAATCTTCATATTTATATTTCATATTTAAATTTTAAAATACTTTCTCTTATCTCAGTTTAACATGCGGCGATAATATTAAACTCTACTGTTTGTTTGAGCATCTCAACACAGTAATGTCTCAACCAATGGTGTGAGTTTGAGGCGGGACTATTGCTGCGTTCCGTTTACCTTGGACGAGGGATGTCGAATGTTCTAGAACACAAGTCAGAAAACTAAGATGGACACGTCCAGGCAAACCTTTGTTGTGCTCGCTCTTTCAGAATACAAGTATCATGTCGACAAATAGAGGTTGGATAGTACAGTGTGCACCACTGAGTTTGAGACACAGACAAACAGAAGTGTTAATAAACAATTTATTACTACTGTTTCACTACGGTTGATGCACTGAGCAGACATATTAGATTCTGAAGTCGGGGTCGTTGCGGTTCCCCCCCAGTTTCCCTTAAGATGATTAGGAACAGCTTAGAGATGAACAAATATAGCAGTTCTGTGACATAAATAATAATAATAAAAAAAAACAGAAGTCTTTATCAATATAAAGTAATTAAATGACAAAAAACAACACTGCACAGTCTTCACTGTATGTATATAGATGAATCCTATCTGCTAGATTTAGTAGTACTCGAGCAGTGAGTGATTTTCTCGATGTCTTTTGTTTGAGTAATTAACATTAATGACACAGATGGCAGCAGGGATATTAGGTTGCTGTCACTTCAAGATCGAATGCACAGATCCACATGTTACACATGCAACTTATTTTCCAACTGTTTATGTTCACTTAAGACATAACCAGCGGTGTTTAAGGGAATAATCACCAAGCCATGCATTTAAGGAAGACAATAATGTCTTTTTTCCCCCAGCTCAAGTCATTTTGTGTTGATTCAGTTCAGTTCAATAACTGTGTAAAGTTCATTAATTATGAAATTTGCTCATTTCAGCTATAAGCAGCTCTACAGAAGACACCGGAGTCATTGTTCAGCTGAAGTCAGTTCAGTGTTGATTCAGTTTGGTTCAATAACTGTGCAAAGTTCATCAATTACGAAATGAGTTAAATTCAGCAACTGTATAAGCAGCTTTACAGAAGACAATAGTGTCATTATTCAGCTTGAGCCAGTTCAGTGTTGATTAAATTCAGTTCAAAAACAGTGTCAATGTTCAGTCAATGTTGTGTCGGACTGGTTGGTTTAGCAATAGTTTAAAAGTATCTTCAGTATATTGTATACCCTGTAGCCAAGGTACCAATGCCAAGGTAATGGGTTTTGACTCAAAAGGAATGCATGAACTGATTAAATGTATACTTTGAATGCAATTTTAGTCACTTTGGAATGGATAGAAGAGTCTGCCAAGTGCTTAAATGTAAATATACTGAACAGACCATTTAGTGGCTTGGTAGACTGTATAAATAAAATCTGCACTATATAGTTTAGTCACATGTTGAGTTTGCTTCAGGATATGAGGCTGCCTCTGCCTATTAGACAAGCCTCTTCACTGCCTTTCTTTAAATCGCTTCTAAAACTCACCTTTTCTTCTTGGCCTTTGACACCTGACGTTGACATTTTGTTCATTTATTTTATAGTTTTTTTATGGTATGGCTATTTTTCTTATATTTTATGTCTCTTGATTAATTTTATTTGTATTATATGCTTTGTATAAAGTATGTATTTTATAAAATTTTCTGTACAGCACTTTGGTGGTTTTAAAGTGCTTTATAATTAAAGATTGATTGATTGATATAGTATGGTGTCCTACATAGTGTTGTTCTTTTAAGTGTGTTACCACATAAAGAAACATAGCTTGAGTTGTCTGTGCAGTCAGTTTGAATGTGAAGTTGGTTTTATTTGAAATCGACTGGAGGTATTTGTTTTAGAACTTTAAATGGACCACTTAATCAAATACTTTGCTTTTTTGATGGAGACTTCAAATGGAGATCCCTTGTGGACAACCAAACCATCTGGCCTGATTGGAGTTGATTGATGGTGATGGTTTGTTTGGATCTTCTGTCTAAGAACAGCTTGCTGCAGTTGGACATATGCTGCATCCCAAATCTGTTGGCTTTATCAATATCCGTTAACACAGATGATTAGCTGAACTGGGGGAAAAGAGGGGACCGTATCCCTGGAGTTAACATAAACTGATTCATCTCATGTCATAGCAAGTGGAGGGGGTCAGATTTGGGAAGTTAGTCCTGGGAATTTTTTTTCTTTCATAAGTCATCATTCTCTCAAAACTCTCAGAAAGAAAATTCACAAAAATTTTACCTTTAAGAGGTGCAACAGCTTGTCACTAGGACATATTAATATATAAAATGGACTTGGTATGCTTTAAAAACAGTGTCCAAAACACAAATACCTGTTGGTTTCAATATGCTTTTTAAACAAAATAGTGTAGATACATTAACTATCTACTGTATAGTGAAGATCTGTGATAGAAGAACATTTATTCCAGTGGAAATTACTAGTAGTACACATTTTTACATGTATGCTATTTGCTACTAATATGCTTTCAAATGTCATAGTAGGAGTCATAATAAATTAGGTTGTGAAAAATCCAAATGTATATATAACTTTGATATAGTTTATATATAATATATATATATATATATATATATATATATATATATATATATATAAATGTATTTATTTATTCAGCAACGATGCATAAAAGTGACAGACAAGACATTTACGTTGTTACAAAATATTTCTATCTTAAATAAATGCTGTTCTTTTGAAATTTCTAGTCATCGAAGAATCCTAAGCAAAAGTTCACGGTTTACACAAAGATATATACCGGTAATAAGAAGGAGAGCTGTTTTAACACTAGAAGTGCCAGAATTCCATAACTACTAGAACTGCCGCAAGCGGTCATTTTGACCGCTAGATTCCAAACTCTATATCTTTAATGATAAATACCCAATTGAGAGATTAATGCATTTATTGTATTAGGATATCTTTTAAAAACAAAACAACACCAAACTGCACATTTAAACAAGTTTAATTATACATCTAGATGTAGATGTCCTGAACAAAACGACGGAGCAGCCTATGTTTTCATGTTTACACTGTTCGATCGCGCCCGCGCCTTACACACACACATACACACACACCATATTCCAGCATTGCAATCTTGACATCGCAGCCTGTTCATTATAGCCATAATAAAATATAATAAGAATAAAATAGTCAACCTAACATATAAAAATTCCACTGCTCTGTTTATATAGTCAGTAGTACAATTCGTACCATTTTGCGCATGTGAAGAGGATGATTTTTTCCGTCGATATTGGAACGTGAGTGAAGTACAAAGCCTAATAAAGAATAGTTTACCATCCAAATACATCGCAAATGTTGAAACATTTTGATTCTAATTATAGAGTTACGTGAGCCCAACGCCGCTTACTTTCACTTTTGCTTGAAAGTAGCCTATTTCATTTTGGCTTGTTTATAGTTATTTTTTCATTCTTGTTCTGTTCTGAATATCATTACATTTAAATGATTTGTTGTGGAATATGTTTTGTGTATTTTTTACCACATTTTATTGTTGTGTATATTGGTATATGTATAATAATACCGCGAAAATTCAGCGCGGTCAATCTGACCGTCTATGGCCGAAATAGGTAAATATGTTCATTTGTTTTTTTGCCTTATGTGTAATTTATATGAAAAACATTTTAAATGAAAATACAGACACTTTTAGGAAAAGTCAGGTACCAGCAGGATTTTATTTATTTTTTCAACAAAGTTATTGCAGATATAAAATTCAAAACGGTCAAAATGACCGCCATGGCAGTTCTAGTGTTAAACATTGATGATAATAAGAAATGTTTCTTGAGCATCAAATCATTATATTAGAATGATTTCTGAAGGATCATGTGACACTGAAGAACGATGCTAAAAATGCAGCTTTGATATCACAGGAATAAATTATATTTTAAACCATATTCAAATAGAAAGTTATTTAAAATTGTAATACTTCACAATAGTACAGTCAATAGTACAGTCAGTTTTTACTAGTTTTTTTTTTTTTTTTTTTTACTTCGATCAAATAGATGCAGCCTTGGTGAGCATAAGAGACTTCTTTAAAAAAAAAAACACAAAAAACATAAAACCCCAAATGTTGTGTGTTGCGTATTGGCAGTACACTTACTTGTATTGTGCCTGGAAGTGTTCCTGTACAAAGCTGTGACGTACATCAGGTTGCGCCTGTGGTGGGGTCAGGGTATCAGAGATGGGCTTTTCATCACCTCCTTCTTGACCCTGCGAAAAAAACATAAAGGTCATACACACAATTATACACTGTCACCAAGAGCGCCCCATGCATCTTTCCAGGAGGTGCTGGTGAGAATATCGATCGACCTGACTTCTGCCTCACCCAGTGAGCCAATATTGTGCTCTCATTTTAACAGTTTGTATTGAAGTTTTATACTGGCAGCAGTGAACTTGAAAACAACTAAAAGAAAGACGAGAGGATAAAAACCACAGGGAGGACTGATACACTTCTCAAGGTCACAAAACAAGATAGAGGTCGTAGAGACTGTTTGCATTACCAAAAAGATTTTATGTCAGACAAAATGGCAGGTGTAGAGGCTACAACTAGTAGAAAATGTTTATACTGGTTTCACCATGAGATGAAAGCAGAGTGGTGGCGTCTGAGACCTGAACGAATGAACAATGACCTTCTATCACCTGTTTTGGAGCATGGTAATCCATTATAACCAAGATCTGAGGATTTTTAACCACAGTCAAACAACAATTTGTTTTATATCCATATAGGTTTAGCTTTTTATATTACATTTGGTTTATATAAACAAGTAGGTCAAGGCTTTGTCAAATTTAAATCTGTAAATGTTCAGAAAGTCAGACTTTTATTAGCATCTTAAGTAAAACAAAAAAACTTGGAAGCATATTGTCCTTATCAAAGCTTTGCAGTTGGATTCAGTCGGTTGGTTCCTTTCAAAGATGTCTGGCAAGGCAAAATGTTTGAGAAAGACACTCCCCACAATTCCTAGCTGTCAGCTGAGTCATGTCTGCCCCCTCACTGACAATCTGAAAGCGTTGGAATTTATGCTTGAAAAGAGGTTTTTCATGCAAGAAACTAGAGACACAGCAAAGTCCTGATGAGAATGTCTACTTTTGCTAGTGTATGATTGAAACTTTCCCTTTACCACCCAAGAGTTCGAGTAATAGTTCATTAAGAAACCACCTTTTTTTGACCCTCCAGAAGAAAATGTGGTCTTTATCCCTTTTCTTTTCTCTCTCTTTGGCTCTTTTTCCGCACTAGTCTACTTAATACTCCTTAGCTATAATTAGGGCCTTGAGTTTCATGCAGAATGGTACTCCAGAGCGTGGAGGAACACATACTCTTGTCTCTTTCTAAGGCTTGAGGTTCATTGACGTAATAACTGTTAATTGGGTCTAGAAAAAAGAGCAGTGTTGAGGAGTAACTAACTAAAAATGGTGCTGCAAATTTTTAAGTAGCTTAGCTACTTTTTTAGCTACTGTGTTGCTTACTTGTTTTAGATATTGTATCGCAGCTGTAGCTTTACATATGAGCAAACTAAAACAATAATCAAACGCACTATCCTAAACTGTCCTCTCTTTCAGTGGAACTAATTAATGCTAGTGAATTGATCAATCTTAAATTATCTTATTAATTCTATTTTGATTAATTATAGTGAATTGGTATATCCTTAATGGTCTGATTCATTATGATTAATTTTAGTATATCAGTTCTAAATTATCTGATTCATTCTGTTCTGATTCACTCTAGAGAATCGGTTCAACCAAAACAGTTTGAATCATTCTACTTTGATTCATTCAAGTGAATCTGTGTACTAAACATCATATGTAGCATTGGAAAATCAGATGTGTTCCAGTGAATCAGTTTGTTGGAACTGTCCTTGTTTTTGAATTGATTAAAAAATGATTCCCAGATGTTGCTGTTCATTACTATATTTTTTTGACTGTTTATACTGTACAATTTTTTTAAGTTTAATTGAAAGTATTTTTATTTGTTCAGTGCATAATTAAGATTCTAACTGTGTTAACACATTCAAATACCCTCAATGTTTTTGTGGCAGAAACATTAGGCTCTGGTTGAATATCTTGTGGTAGATATTTTGTTGTTAATATCTTCTATTGTGGCTAAATACGTTTTCAAACATAGTTTGACTGTGGTTAAACTGCTTTAAAACTGTTGGTTGCCAAGCTACATGCCTCTCAAAAGAGAAATCATCATAATTATATTGCAGTACAGCGGGTCTCTAATGGAATTGTAATTATTATGATTTTGAAAACAAGAACTTAACTTAATGCATCTGGAATTTTGCAGCATCTATTTCAATCCTCTAGGGCTGCTGTCTAAGAAGTTTTCCCCCCAGTGACGTGTTTAGCCTTGTGATTTCTACTGAGAGCTAAGTACTAAGTCCCACAGGCACAACACTATGAAATGAATTGCTGTACGAAAACACATTCCATTGTTATCTGTGTAGGGCAAAAAGGAGGAAAAGACTTTCAGGCCGTTATTCAACAAGTGGGCTTATCACTTCCTTAAATTCTTCTGCCTGCCCCAGCCTGGTTAATGAGTGTTAAGGTCCCAGAAGATAAATGGTCCCAGACCCTTAGTAGGGAATGTATCTCTTGATAGTAACTCGAGTACCATTCCATACTGCTGGAATGAGGGAACCTATTGTTCATGAATGCATCGGTTTAACTGAATTATAACCATAACACTTTCAAATTAATCGCAAATAGCCTAATCACTGAAAAGGCCCCCAGTTGAAGATAATTCAGTGATGTGGCAGATAAATAAATAACTGAATATAATATATTGTACCAAAAGTAGCTTTCTATTTATGTTCCTGCAAGTGACGGTCGGTCCGTGCGAAATGAGTGAATGCGAACAGAAGATCAGCTTCACAGGAGACGCGATCGAAAAAACTTTAAATCCTTCCTTTTAAAATATGCTGTGCTATATCCAGCTGCCCACTGTGTCATTTTCATATCGGTTTCACTGTGTGCTGTTTTTAAAATTGCCGTTACCTTGTCTTTATTTGAAAAAATATGATTACCATTGCGCACGAAATTACCAGATTACTGAGTGTCCTGTTACAGTGTACAACATAAATTACTATCATTAAAAATAAAACTACCCCTGGCCAGTGGTATACAACAAACCATTTTACAATTGACTTCATAAATAGCCATTTTATTGCATTAAACATAGAAAGTTACCATTTTTATACAAAACTTTTTTTTTTTATTCATGCACTCTTAAAAAAAAATAAAGGTTCTTTATTGGCATTGATGGTTCATTGAAGAACCTTTAACATCCATGGAACCTTTCTATTCCACAAAAGGAACTTCCACAACTTTTATAGTAGAAAAAAGATTCTTACATTTTTTGAAAATGTGAAATTTTGTTCACATTGAGAAAAAAAATGGTTCTTTTAAAAACTGTTCACTGAAAGATTCTTTTGCGAACCAAAATTGTTTTCCAATGGCACTGCGGAAAAAAACCTTGTGAAACCTTTGTTTTTAAGAGTGTGAGTGTCACTTTCCTCTAGATCCTTGCAACGGTGAAACCTGTGGAATCGCTGCTTTCTCTGACATAATAGGTCACAGTGCATTTGAACTAGGGATGTCCCGATCCGATCCACGGCATCGGTATCGTGCCGATACTGGCCCAAAACGCTAGATCGGATATCGGAGGGGAGAAAAAAATTTATCCGATACCTATGATCCGATACCCATTAGGGGTAGAACGGTACGTATTCGTACTGAACGTACGTTCGGTGCATGGATTTACACAGAGAATACACGGTATAAAAATAAATAAATCTCGCGTGCACATTAATTAATGTAATACGGAACTAACGTTACTGTTAGATACGCGCATATGCAGGTTCTTTAGGGACACCTAATCTGTAGCCCACCTTAGCTCTGAACGCGCGTCTTTATCGCTTCAAACGCTCACTTTATCATTATACGCGCGCGGCGCGTCCTATTCGCTTTGGACGCGCGAATGGATTCAAACTGTTCAAGCATCGAACTAGACGCGATAGACGCAAATTTGCCGCTCTATTCGCGTTTGGCGTGAACGCAGCAAAATGAACAGGCTGCGATGTCAAGATTACAATGCTGGAGTGTGTGTGTGTGTGTGTCAGAGAGAGAGAGGCACGGGCGCGATCGAACAGTGGAAACATAAAAACATACTGGAACTTTACTTAACCTAGTTAAGTGAAAGTAACACAGAAAATAAGTAATTGTAACTTGGCTAGTAAAAGGTTGATTAATATCGATTTAGTTGAAATTTCCTTTGCATTACATTTCACTCAAACAATAATATTGAATTATACCAGTCATTTATAGTATGTGCTTTACTTAGATTATCTAAGTAATTTATACTACAGCATGTCAGATGTTAAGCATCATGTGAATGCAAAGACCTCAATACTTGGTAGACAATACACAATGACGGTAACATTTGATGGATCGGTTTTGTGCTTGAATGTGTCATTTTGAGCAGAAAATTTACTCGAAATGTCACAAAATGGCAAGTTACTAATCCTGACAACAAACAGTGTAAATACAGCTGGAAACCAGTGAAAAATTAACCTCATTAATTATTCAAGGTCCAGTGCATGATCGGAACCCCAGTATCAGAAAAGCTGAGTAATTTTTACTTAATTTTATTGAGTTGATATTTACGCTTTCATTTCTACTCGCTTGAATTAAGTACTGATATGGAATTTACTTCGTTTTTAAATTCTTGCCTGAACTAACTTTTTCATGTAAATTACATTGGGTTTTTTTCAGTAGTATTTACTTCACCAAAAAATAATTTTTACAGTGTGGTTTTTATTATTTTATTTACTAACAAACATTAGTCTCGATTGTGCAGACAAACACACTGTTGTTAAATTAAAGGACATTATGGATAAATCAAACGGTTGAGTTTCGTCTCACCAGTACTATATTGTTCATGCTTCAAGAAGAATGAGACAGACATCAAAGGGTTTGGTTGACCCACAATGTGATCCTTGTTTTGAATAGAGGTGGTAGTGGATGAGTGAACTGGTGCAATCGGAGTAGGAGAGCACAAGCTGCTTGAAACACGGCCAAATGTACCCGGTGCCAAAGGTGTCGTTTGAAAATGGCAGGTTGGGCAGCACTTTGATGTGTTGCATCTGGAGCCTATAAGTGAGTGTTTAAGACAGCCTCATCACCGTGTCCTGACCAGGAAGAGGATCACTTCTCCAAACCACTTAAAGCCACCATGAAATAAAAATGGACAATTAAGAACTTCCAACGATCTAAAAAATTCCTGATGGACAAATCTGTTTGTTTTTTTTCATTCAAGAAGTCGTTTCACTCGGAAATAGGGAAGACAATACAACCGCAACGCTTAAGCTTCAAAACAAAAACACATCATAAAAGTACCATAATCCATCTCACCAGCATATTAAAAATGGGGTGCCACCGATTATGTCAAACTTCTTTGATTCTGTAACAGAAGGTACGGTAACATTTAGGGCCCTATTTTAACGATCTGAAACGCAAGTATCAAGCGCGAAACGCAAGTAACTTTGTGGGCGGGTCTTGGGCGCTGTTGCTATTATACCCGCGGGATAAATGACTCTTGCGCCCGACGCAAATCTAAAATAGGTTGGTCTAAAGTAGCTTCATTATTCATAGGTGTGGTTTGGGCGTAACGTGAAATAAACCAATCAGAGCGTCATCTCACATTCCCTTTAAGAGCAGGCGCGCTTGTTCTATAGCGGATTCCTATTATAACGGCGGATTTGCCAGGTGCGCGCCAGGAGCGCTTCACAGCCGAGGAGACCGACGTTCTCGTCAGGGCCGTAAAAGACAGAGAAGTGACGTTGGGGATGGAGAAACACACCCAAATTAACTTCGGTTAAACAGGCGTATGATTTGGGTAAATGTGTAAGCTAGATGTATGCTTTTATAATAAACTGTCTATCTATCTATCTATCTATCTATCTATCTATCTATCTATCTATCTATCTATCTATCTATCTATCGTAATAATGTATGATTTGCAAAAATGAAAACTGCTGCTTCTGTGTGTAGATGAGAGAATCAAAGTGTATGCGCGTTGTGCACACGCTACATTGATTATGGCCAAGCATTGCGCCCTTAAAATAGCATATGAATAACATGCGCAACGCGCCACTGACTTTAAAATAGTTTTTTTCGGTCAGTGGCGCAATTGTTTTCTAAACCTGTAAAATAGCATGAGGGAACGTTTGCGCCGGAACACGCCTCCTCTTTGCGCTGAACCGCCCCGGGGAGCGCAAGTGTATTTCTTAGTTAACCGACGTGCATCTGTGGAGGGAAAAGTCCGCTGTGCGCGGGTGCAAAATAGGAATGATACATGCATCGGTGTACAAAGTCAATTGCGCTGGGTGCAAGATAGGGCCCTTAGTGTTGTTTGGTGAGTTTTCACAAGTGATTTTGCAGCAGCTTCAAGTTGCTGCATTGACCAACAGAAAGCTGAAAGGGATTTCACGAGGTGACCGCACCTTGTTTGGCATTGATTGTCAAACTTTAGTTTAACTTTCTTCCATTTCTGTTTCAGTGTCCCTTTGAATTGGAATATAGCGTAAAAGTCATATGGACTACTTTCGTGTTGCTTTTTGAGCTCAACAGCACCATGAAAAATGGCACATGGTCATTTTTGGGTGAACTCTTTCTTTAAAGTTTTTTTTTTTTTTTTTGCAAGGGAGATGCAGTTAACGGAACAACATGTGAGCTGGTCTGAGAAATTGAAATAAGGCCAGTATGTAGATTTGTTCTGCAATCATTAGCATATACAGAACATGTGTTTCTGCAAGCTTGCACGGATCTCCTTTTAATTAAAGCACTGCGACATTAAAAATGAATAGGAGAAATTATGTTTTAAATTAGCAAATAGGTGAAGCAGGCAGTTTTTACTCTCATCATTTGTTCTCATAATCATTACTTTCTATCCTCTGCCAGGGTAATTTTGGCTGAGCTTCCTAAATCATTATCAGTGGTGTTTATGTCCAGTCTTTCATCCCTCTTCAGTCTTAAGTGTCATCAGTCACAACCATCAAATATATGTAGAAGAAACTGCACTTTGCTGTGAAGATATATGTTTGAAAACTACCTGAAAAGTATAGTCGGGCAATACATGCTGTCACAGTAATGGCATTTAGATGAATAATTCACAACCCTGATCAGACAGATGGATGCGTACCTTGTGGAGGGATAGATTCAGTGCATCTGTTGTAGTGGCCGCAACACAGCATGGCCCAGATAAGCAAAAAGAGCCTTTTAAACCGCTTAAACATAGAAACACACACATGCCCACACATACACCGGATACATTAATATATAATGGACATCCCACTTCCTCAGAGAAAGACTACCTGCTGGGCTCCAAACTAAAAATATCCTCCCTTTTAAAAGATGGAGAGGAAAGAAAGGGATGAAGAATGGCACCTCTACTTATGGCCTACAGGAGCTCTCTGAAGAATCAAAAATACAAAACAGGTGTGCACAGCACATCCCAAACACCCAGATTGGGCTCAGGTGCAGGACAACAAAGTAACATAAACGAAAAAAAAGAAGAAGCGTGAAGTCAGCACACTGAAAATAGCTGCTCCAAATGAATGTATTAATAGCACAACGTCTCGACCATCAGTTCTTCATCAGGCACAATACCAATGTAGAGTAAGGTCAGGTAATCACTTTAATTGGACCCACACACACAAAAAACATGTGACAAATAATACAAGTCACGTGACCTAAAAAAACAAGGTCGTCCTATTGTGAGCGGTATTTGTAGTCTCACTGAGAATATTTCTGGATATTCTCAGTGGATTTTTATATCATACCATTTGTACCCATGTTGTCATCTTATGCATATGGATTTTATTGAATCATTATATGGTGTTGACTTTTCTGTTGATGATGTGCTTCTTGCCATAGATATCATATAAAGGCTAGATGTCTTAAGGCGGAGTCACTTCCGGCATCACCGGCGGCCATCTTAGGACAGGACTCTGTGAATTAAGGTGAGTGAGCAGCACGCACACAAATCCTCTTATCTCGCTGAAATCTGGACGGATTTACAAACGGTTTGGTTTCTTACAAACGTTATTAACGTGGCTATAATTCTGAATGCTTAAACATTTTTAACATAATTATTCATATGTATGCAGTATAATAGCTACATCTCTGACGTTTATAACAAACCAAACCGTTTGAAAATCGGTAGAAAATTGAGCAAGTTATGGTTATTTAAAAGTACATGCACCATGTTATGAGTGAGCGAGCACCCTGTCTTAAGATGGCCGCCGTGTGCGGATGTCGAGCTCCATTGGCCAGCAGCGCGGACGAGACATCTAGCCTTTATATGATATCTATGCTTCTTGCTACTTTTTATTATTTTGCTACTACTGAAGGTTTACTTGCTTTTAGAACAATTTCTAACACAAAGATCTGTGGATGTATTGGATTTAGCAAGTATTGTCTTGACTAACAATTTTTTTCGGTTTCAGGATGATTTTTATTTACAAGTGAAAGGTACTGCAATGGGTAGTAAAATGGCACCTAATCGAGCTTGTTTGTATATGGGAGTTTTTGAAAATGACTTCATTCTAAATGAGTCAAATTCTTTTTTTCCTAAGATTTTGCTTTACAAACTGTATATTGCTTTAAATTCAGACATTTTTGTGTGTAGTTTAAGTGTCCAAATAAAGGGGGCACTGCATGTGCACTGCAACACTGTTGTTTGCATTTCTTACACATTTCTTCCAAAAGTTTTCTGCGCAATTCCACAAGGAGGAAATGAAGTATTAACTATGTAAATATACTGTGGTAAAACAGGGCAGGCATTTAATTAAAAATAATTATGTCCCGTCAGTCTGTGAGAGACAGTTGTTAAATGATGTGTCTGGAGCTGTGGATGTTTGCCTTGCTAATGTTAGCGTTGTTCAGTCAGAATGTAAGCAAGAGAATGATGGAAAGACTAGTGTCAGAGAAGAAATGCTGATTGAGGAGAGTCAGTGTTTATACTAATTCAAAAGTGTTTTCATGTGCGCCTCGAATGTAATTACAAGATCTAAACACTTTTTAAATCATAGATGATATCCACCTCCTTCCTCCGGTAAAGAACTAGTCTTTTTGCTTGAAGGATGATGCTGTTTCACTCTTAGTTCAAGACTTGCAAGACAATGTTCAAAGAGAGATTGGCCTTTTATAATTGTGAAGGGTCTTTATATTAATGATTAAAAGATGTTTTTGTTGTCTTCCCTTATACTGTATGCATGTATAGTTTCTTACTTGGGCAACCAGATAAGTTTCAGGACAATATAAATCTTAGATATCTATTAGAATAGTTGAGATGTTTCCTGATGCTGAAGTGGAAATTTTAAAGACTAACCATGAACTAACATTTCTTTCTCTTTACAGGCCTAACATTTAACATTTGAGAATAATAATGTATCAGCAGTTTTTTTTTTTTTTAGCAAGGTTGTTGTTTCAAAAGAGTGGAAACTATAAATATATAGACAGTTAGACAGTTATTCTAAATTTAATAGTCCCATGACAGATTGAGTAATCAACGATGAACTGAACCACCAACCCCATGATTCTGATGATTCTAATATCTAAATAGGTGGGTGCTGTTTTGCATAAATTGAACCAATCATATACGAGAAAAATGATACAATGATCATGTGTATATTACACTGTAAAAAAATATCGTGATTTTAACGGTCAAAGACTGTAAAAACGCTACAGTGAAAAACTGTTTATTGGTTAAGAGAAAGTTTCCTTACTATATACGGTAAACAACTGTGATAGATCTAACAGTACGTTTAATGTAATTTTACTGTAAAATACCGTTAAATTTACAGTTTTTGGAAGTGAAAAAAGAACAAGTCATTGTATAATTTACATTGAAAAAAAACGTAAATTGACATTCCCACAATTCCCTGCGTGACACTTCACATTTGATGTATTTTTATTGAAATAACTATGTTTCGTCATAGTTTTCTTAGTTTTTTCTAATCAGTTATGACATTAGGGTTTTATGTTACATTTAATGTTGTTAAATTAATGTTTATTGTGTTACCATGACACTGTGCAGCTTCTATATATTAGTATTAACTCTCTTGTGAAAGAGCTGCTTGTGATGAGCTTTAATTCATCGTGATTTTCATCTCCACTGTGATTGGTGGTTGTCAGTGTATTACTATGGTACAAAACAGAAATAAATACTTCAATAGGTCAGTAAATTAAAGGAGTCATAATGTTGTGTTACCTTGGATACCCAAATGCTCTATTATAGTATTTTAGGCACTTCTAAAAAAGAAAAGTGGAAAAAAATCAACACAGAGCCCCTCAGACCCTTATTTCTAAAGGCATTATTGTCTCGCGAGATCTGATGCGATGTTTTGGCTGTCGTGGACGGTCATTATAATAATGCAAATGAGGGGCGCGTTGATTGGTTGCAGGAATGTATTTTACTACTTCCAAGCGGTACAAAAACATAGACAAAATACTGCAATAGCTCAATAAATGTGACGGTACTTATTGTTAGTGAAATTGTAATCACAACCAAAGAAAAAAGAAAAAATACACCATTGCCAGATACATTCTTACAGAAGCCCCACTAACTGAAAGCTATTTTCAAACTGCATGTTTTGCATGAGTTTGGCTAATAATGTTTAGTGGTATATTGTTTTCATACTTGCATTTAAACAGTTTTAGCCACTGAGCATGGACTCCTGTACCGTCACTACTGTAGCTGCTAGTGTAAAACAAAGTCGAAAGATGTGGCTAGCATTCGTAGAGTCCATTCCCCGTGTTTACCTCGAAGGTAACGTTACATACAATAGCCGCATTAGCAGTTAGCTGCTATTTGTTAACCACAGTAGAGCAATAAAAACCTTACCTTTTCAATTTCTGGCAAGTCCCTGATGGTTGGGATGGCACCTTTTCCCAAACGGAGCTTCGAGGCCAAGTTCGCCTGATACTGCCCCAAATTTGTAAAAGATTCCGGTGTAAAATGTTTAGCACACACACCTAACGATACGCCACTTGAAAGAGTTGTTGGGACAGCGTCATTAAAAATGAATTTCATCCACTGTTCCCTGATAGTTTCGTCCGTTTTTGGTAGATAAAACACATTTGCATGTTGTTTGTGGCAGTCACCCACAGAGCATCTCAGGTGTGCACTCGATTTCTCCATCTTTCTCGAGTCAACTAAACTGAATCTGAGGGGGAGAGGGGGAGAGGGGCGGGCTTCCCGCGGCATAGGTTTGCGGTGTCCATATTTGGTATATCCTCCCCCGTCTTGACGTCAAGAGGGGGAAGAAATCAAAATCTCGTTTTTTCGTGCGCGTGCACGTGGCCAATTTTACAAACCCCGAGGTAAACAAACGCTTCACTTTTAAATATCGGCTTCCCGGCCAGTGTATAATCATTATGCAATCATAACATACATTGATTCTCGTGGAAAAGTGAAATTTCTACATTATGACTCCTTTAACATTATGTCAGATAATTAAATACGGTTTATTACTGTAAATTTAAGTAAAGTCTGTAAAATCTAAAATGTTGCTACCGTATTTTGTACAGAAAATTTCTGGCAACCACAGCTGCCGGTATTTTACCGTAAATGTAACAGATTTTTTTTTTACAGTGTATGCTATTTTGCTGTGTTCTGTATTTCTATCCTTTATAAACTGTTGTATTTTTGATGGAGCTGGAATTCTCTCTGAAATTTGTCTGAGGTCATCTGGCCGATAATTAAAGCATGTTCGAAGGATTGTCTGGAGTCTGTGTTTGATTATTGCTGTGCAGTAGGTTAGACACTAGAGATCTTACTTCTATTCTCAAGTGATAGTGTTCAAAAAGGTTGAGACGTTGGCCAACTCGAACAGGTATTAAAGTATGCTTAGTAGAGTATAAATTCATAGGTGTCTGGGGCAGCCGGTTTAACTCAAGTCAGGTGCAGGGGAAAATCTACCACAATACTTTCGCCCTTTTTTTTAAATCCCAGTTTTGTGCAAAACTCGTCTTGTGGAACCAGACTTTTGACTCTTTTATCATAAAGCAGGGCCCTCACTAAGAAGTGAGTTTTTTTTTCTTTTCTTTTTTTTTATTATGTGTTTTCCATTAAAAATTTTCTGGATTTAATCCTTTCTGGAATCTGTTTAATTATATTGTAATAATCAAAAAGCATTGATTACATTTTAATCAAAATATATTTAAAATTTTTTTAAATGTTCGACACAATAGTGTTTTTTTAAACAGATATATCATAATTCAAGTTGAACCAAACTTTTATTTTGGCCGTTTGTAGTAAAAACTTAGAGTGAATGAGTGCCTAATACTCAGAGGTGCCGTTTACACGACACTGTTTTCAACTAAAAAAAACGTAACCTTTTTTGCGTTTTGGCCGTTCATGTAATCATATTTGTGTAAACTACAAAAACATAAATTCGTGAAAATGGTGACGTCATGTGCATGCGTATTATGTGTTCAGTCTATAGGCAGGGTTGCCAGGTCTATGCAACAAAACTAGCCCAATGACTTTAGCAACCTTTAACCCGTGGGAAAGAAAAGAAAAATCAACCTGCAGCAACAATTTTAGAGAAGCCCTACTTTGATTGATTAATCCAAAAATCGCAGAAATCTGTGAAATTCCGGTTTATAGAAAAATAGTTTTTAGTAGTTTACTACTAGTTTTTATGACTGGATTCCACAATATCTATGTTTTCCTTTGCGGCTTATCAGGCCAAGAGCCTCCAAATTAGACAGGAAGAGACTGGCGACTAAAGTGAACGACTACAATTTGTTTTGTTTATACATGTCATTAAAGGGTGGATTTATCTGGAAAACGTTGATACTGCAATAATAGGTGTAAAAAATCATTACAATAATTGTACAGCAGTATACTTGAGTGACTACTCAAATGTGTGTGTACTTGCCATCAGAATTTCGGCTGAAAAACCAGACCCATATGTTAGAGCAATCCTGCGCCTGTTTGTTTGGTTTGTGTTCAGATAAAATGATTCAGATGAATATTTCAGGTGTTTAGATGCAGGGGAGATCTCATTAGTGTGACTGATCAATAACATTGTGCAAACAGACAATCTCCCCATCTGTTTAGGAAGAGGAAGTGAAGCTCCGCTAAGCAAGAGCTAAGAATAGAAAGTCCAATAAGGACGTGCACACACACACAAAAAAAGTGTCTTTCAATGTTCCCTCTCTCCCTCTGTGTCTTTCCCTAGAGGTGGGCAACAATTCATCCAGCAATGCTGTGAGACCCTGGCTTCCTACCTTGTGCTGGTTTCTATGGAGATGCCAGTGGGCAAATACACAAAGAGTGACAGAGAGACCGAGATGAAGAGAGAAGGGGAAAGAAAAGCTAGTCCTCCGCGGAGAAGAGCTCTTGGCAAGCTTACAGAACTGGATGCAGAGCAGCGTTTATTTCCTTTCAGACATCGTCAGGGAGAACCGAGAGTATGTGAAATGAATAATAATGAGGGGCACTTCATGTAGCGTATTTACCTCTGCGAGGCACCTGTGACGGAATGAAAGGGAAACGAACTCCGATGGAAGGAAGGATGTGATGTCGCTTCTCAGTATCACTTGTCACAAGAGTATTCTGAGAGTATTACAAAGCATTTTTTAATTAGACAAAATGCTCAATTTTTTTTTCAATATTATTAGTTCTATATTTTAAGAACTAACAACATGATTTACATATACAATCAATTCAATATTATTTACTCTGTTATTTTTATAATATATAGATATAAGTTTTTAAGAGATTGGTTGGTACACTTTACTTGCATCTTCAAGGGTGAGTGGGGGGGTATGATAAAAAAAATAATTAATCAAAAATAAATATTAATTAATTTAAATGTTATATATTAAAATATGATTAAAATAATATATATATGATTAAAATAATAATACAAAAAAAATCTAAAATAATTTATATACACGAATAATAATAATAATAATGAAATACTTTAATAAATACTTTTTATATAAGTATAAGTATTTATTAAAGTATTTCATTATTATTATTTGTTTTTTTGTATTATTATTATTATTTAATATATATATATATATATTAATGATTACAAATTACTATATTAAATAATAATAATAATAATAATAATAATAATGAAATACTTAAATAATAGTGAGGAAAATATAACGCAGAAGAATTTTATTTTTATTTTATTTCTTTGCATAACTTTCTGAATCTGTATGCCTAGTTATCAGATCACATAATGGAATCTCCTGAGCTGGTCTTGCTCTCCAAACTGACAGAAGAACACCTGTGCCACTAGCAGAACATCTCTGGTGCTGCCAGAAGTTGAAAAGCCCACCTCATACAGTACATCCCGCGCCAACCTTTCTCTGGTCAGCCCAGTTTGCTGCTCAGGTTTGGATTGCTCCCCATGCTCCCCCTGGGCAGTTCCAGAAATTCCCTGATATCCCAGATGTCCAACACAGCCCCTTTGTCTTGCAGATGTTCAACAGTAGGTGGTTTCCTCCACACCAGAAGACCTCAAGCAGCTTTCTGTACTTTGACTCATGGACATTACTGATGTTATGTATATTGCAATAAGGAAGTCAACAGAAAACATCTGCAGGTGGTGTGACCTACTGTTATATTGATAGAGTGAGACTGAAAAAAAGTCCCATGGGCCAGTCCCATGGCCTCACAAACTGCTGCAGAGATGATCATGGTCTGGCGTTCAAAAGCTGGACAAACTTCTTTAGACATTATATGCAGGTTTGCATTTTTCATTTCATTTCTATTTTATTTTATTCTGACCCTATACGACAAGAAGTTTGGAAAATGGATGGATGTGTTTTTTATATTTATTTATTTAATTAATTTTACTTTATATAACATCTGCTGCTTCACTGTCCAAAAAACAGGTGAGCCTAAAAGTGAGCCTAAATTTCAACCTGCTTTTACTACATCCATAGTACTGTGTGCAGGGCCGGCTCTAGCCCTTTGGTTGCCCTAGGCAAGATTGAGTTTTTGCGCCCCCCCCCCCCCCCCCCCCTCCCCTTTATAAGAAAATAAGAAAATTGATAAGTGTCAAGCCTTTATTTGTTATAATTTTGATGATTATGGCTTACAGCTTATGAAAACCCCAAATCAAAATCACAGAAAATTAGAATTGATATGAATTGATATGTCATAAGCTGTAAGCCATAACAAAGTCTTGAAATATCTCACTTTGCATGTAATGAGTCTATATAATATATTAGTTTCACCTTATAAGTTGAATAATTGAAATAAATGAACTTTTGCACGATATTCTAATTTTTCGAGTTTCACCTGTAGTCACTCCAACACTTCAACAAGCAAAATATTACTTAAATGATACACTCTAATAAACTGCACATACAAAAATGCTACAAAGAATGTTCATTGATGAACAAACAAAAATGCTCTAATAGTCACTCCAACACTTCAACAAGCAAATTATGACTTGAAGAATCAACTGTAAATTGTTTATACACAAATTCTACAAAGAATGTTCAAGGATATTTACCAAATTGGATTAATTTAAGCAAATTATGACCATTAAACTGGTTTAACTATACCTTCTACAAACAAATGTGCTATTATGGATAATGTATGTACCACTACAAAATTAAAATATTTAAGTTCTTTTAGTTCTATCTCAAATAATAAAATATTAACAGTTGTTTCTGCCATTTCTATTCACCTTCAAAGTAACTAGCTAGCAAACTATAGCTTAGTGACAGCAATGAAACGTCCAATATGTGATGTAGGCTACAATACTAAGTAAATTTATCTCATTGGACACCTTAATAGCTAAGATGAGAAGACTTACTCTATACTGAGCTTTATTTTTTATCTTCTTCCTTTCTCCGTTTTCGTCCCTGTGCACCAGAGGTTTAGACCGCTTCATTTTCGATCAACGCGCCAGCAGCTGAGCACTTCCCTAACGTAACGTAACGCAACCCTCCCGCCCCCCGCCAATCCAGAAATGGTCGACAAAAATCATAAATTCAATCTAATAAGTAATTAAACGTGTGGTTGAGGGGCGCCCTTTGATCATGTTTAATAAACATGTTTTATTTCGCGTTTCGTTCTAATTTTATGATTAATATGGGAAGTAGATAGGGCGACACTAGAGTGCGTGCGCGCCCCCAACACATTTGTCGCCCTAGGCAACCGCCTAGTTCGCCTATAGCAATCGCCGGCCCTGACTGTGTGTATTGTGTGGTCCATCGATGACAAAATACCTACAGATGGCACTATCTCTAGAGTTACTGTAATAACCAGATTAATTAAAAAGAATGTGTAATGATGTAAGAATTTTGGACACAGTCATAATGACATCACTGTAAATGAATTTGAACCCTCTATGAGGGCTGCAGGAAGGGGTTTGCACCTCTCTCTCTATCGCTCTCCTTCAGTCCATATGTCCTGAACAAGCGTCTCTTTCATCCACTCGTTCACAAAAGCTTCCTTTCATTCCACTGAGAGATGGCTTCACACCAGTTCTGTTTCCAGAGTGATACCCAGTAAACATAGTGAAGGGAATGCCAAAAATCAGTGGCCTCGGGGTCAGTGTGTGTGTGTGTGTGTGTGTGTGTGTGTGTGTGTGTGAGAGAGAGAAGGAAAGATAGATCTAGCTGTTTGTTTACAGGCATGCACTTGTCAACCTCCATTAGAACACACATGTATAATACATTTATAATGAATGTCTTGAAGAGTGAGTCTGAAAATGTCTGCTGGGCTCTGGCTATGTCTTAATACTTGGTATGAAGGAGGGTCATGCTCCTTTTAGGATGTGTACTGACTCATAAATGAGGCATTTTGAGGCACTTATCCTTATTGAGATACACTGAATCCGAGGTAAAAAATATTTTTTAATTATAAAAAAATATTTGAATTAAAGATGAATTAAATAAATAATTTTAACTGTTTATTTGTTTGTCATTTTGAAAAGTGACTAATTTAGAATTTTTGAATTAATAAGTTGATTTTTGATTATCTATTCATCACTGCATGAGCTAAAAGGCCTACCTTTGAATGGAAAGTCTGCCCCAGCTTTTAAGAACCAGTGAAGTCAAAATAGTCTGGTTTGGTCTTCAGGACGTTTCTGAGGTTTTTGAACCTGGATAGAAATGGGTTTTAGAGGTTCCCTCCCATAAAAAATAAATAAAAAAAGGCACTTCACAACAGTACATTTTGTGAAGGCTATCTCGTTGTTGTTCAGATGTTTGACTGCAGGTGAAAAGCAGACCTCTAGCAGCTTGACACATAGCATGCATCAACACCGACTATCAATTTGAATACTGCTGTTTCTTTTACTGACCTTGCAATGGCTTTTAAGACTACTATATCCCATGTTCCTACAGCGTTATTCCACAAGCCTTTATCTGTGCGCCTACATAGGCACGTATCTTAAAAAAAAAAAGAAAAAAGCGGCCTTTTAATAATGGATCAAGTTCAGTCAAAAAGGGCATCAACAGAGAGTAGATGAAAGAACTGCTCAGAGATAATAAGCCAGGCTGTAGCCACAGGCGTAGCCAGAGGAACTGAACCGGCTCGTGACACAAACGCACACATACACACAAAGATCATCAATTAAAGACAGTGCGCCGCTATGCTACCAGACTGTAGATTAAATGAGTTGTTTTACAGAAAATCAAAGACTCAAATCTTGGTTCATCACTAAGCAGCAGTTCAAATTTGTGTCACTAAACAAATTATTAATTAGCGAAACAAAACCAACTACATCAAACCACATCTGATAACCATTCAGGCACTGTTGAGTTCAAAAAGAGACAATCAGCATGGTGCAAACGGAAGAAAATCGTAGGCGTATTATGGTGTTTGTGCGCTAAAAGCCATTTAAAGCTAGTAAAAGTGGGCCGTCACACTTCTGAGCTAGTGTTAAGCTAGTGTGTGTATCACCAGCATTTCAATATGAATTCTGTAATGTCATTTATAAAACATGTCAATAAAACACGTCATGTCAATAATTATGTTTGAAACCTGTGGGTGGCATTTTTTTCTCACTATTTTTATCCATCCCCTTCCCCAAAATTCAATGAGAAAGTAATAACGTCTCTCATTAAACGATGCAGTTTGAATGTATTAATGAATGTAGTTCATTAGTCCGTTAGCATTCGGGGCCAGTGATCAAAAAGCAGGGGACGATTTTAAAGGCCTTAAGGTTATTCTTATTTAACTTAACAAAATATTGCCAGTTACATTTGCTCCATCAGCGCAAATAGTTGAACTAAGTACTATGTCAATCTAGTCAAATCAAGGATACGTTTACACGACAATGATGTAGGCTACTAAAAATGGAAAATTATTTCCTTTGCGTTCCTCGCATACAGACGACAACACGATCAAAACGTGCCCCGTTCACACGGATCCGGTAAAACCACTAAAAACGCTGCCAGGCCAGTAGTTGGCGATGCCACTTTTTAAAGAAACACTGCGTTTCTTTAAAACGTGCCTATAGACTGAACCATGGGCGTCGGAAGCAAAAAAAAAGTGGGTGGGTCATCCCCCAGAAAAATGTTACTTACACCATTTCATGTATTCTGATGCCTTTTAATTAAATAAGTAAACTAAACTCGCCTCCACGTCGTGCATTAAATGCACAGCTATCCGTGGATTAACCTGCTGATACCATGGTCATTTGCCAGCATTGACAACTTAAAGCTGTTATTGATGTTTGCAACGCAATATTTGACTGGAAGAGTACAACGGGCGTTTTTTTCGTCAGTTGCGGCTTGTTGAGAAATATAATGTAGCTATTTCAGCGGAAATGGAGTTTAATTCATTAGGGCATTTCTCAAGTGGAATGGATATTTGACTGACGACGCTCTGAAATGCGAACAGACATATGCACTGAATGTTAAAGTGAGCGGGTCCAATATCATTGGTCTTAAAAAGTGGGTGGGTCTTGTCCCACCCATATACAATGGTTCCGACGCCCATGGACTGAACACGTAATACTCATGCACATGATATCACCGGTTTCATAAATTCGTGTTTTTGTAGTTTACAAAGATATACAATAATGGTATAGTTTTCAAAAACTCGCACATTGAAACCAGTTTTAAAACGCTGTCATCTTGTAAATGAATGGCCAAAACGCATATTAAAATTGTGTCGTGTCAACGGCCCCTCAGCCAAAGCAAAATCATTGCACATCTCTGAGCAACACACAGTGGTGGTGTTTTGCCCATGAGCGAATTTCCATTTTTCTTAATAAACCAATTTAGTGAATGAAGCAGTGATTCACTCACCAAGAAGCGGGTGACTTGTTTTGTTCCTGAAAGTATCTGTATTTTTGAATAAATCATTTGAGTGAGTGATTGATTAATTCACTCATAAACATGGTCAGTTGTTTTGTTCCAGAGCCTATCAGTGTTTTTGAATCAGTTGTTTGAGATTCAGCGACTCATTCGTATTGAACGAATCAATTAAGTTAACAGTTTAAATGATCATTAAGACACTTGTCGCCACCAAAATAATGCTTTTTGACAATTAATATTAGACTTTGGATTTAAATCATTATAAATATAAATATATGAATATATAAAGTTTTTTTAAAGCTTTTAAAATGGATTGCATGTCTTTTAGGCTTGTTGTGCTGCATATCAATTTAAAACCTGTAAATTCAAGTAATACACTTAATTTGTTCATATTTTCTGTCATCAGCCCTATTGACATTTTCACAGCTGCAGAATTGTTCTTCTGGCTGTATACGGTTTAAAATTCGTACTTTTTTCGTCAAAATGATCTGTTGATTTTAACAGATCACATTGGTGAATCACATTTGGTCATCTGACCAAAGAAGCAGTCTACAATCAAAGCTCCTGTAATGTTCAGTGAACTTCAGCTACTCATATTTGTGACTTTTAAAAATAGCATAGGCTTTCTTCCGACATGTGCAGCTTTGATAGTTTGAAAGTAGATTTTTGGAAATGTGGAGAAAATATGTATATGTATATGTAATATGTATATCTCTATATGGAGAAAAATATACCTGCGTCCTCTAGTTGTTTGAAAATTGTTTCTAAATAGTTTTCTAAATAAGACAGTGGCTTTATTTAAAAAAAGTCTTCTCCATTATCAGTGCTATGCTTTCTTTAAACACTAATAGTGGAGATATGGTGCAGTGATAATGGCTATAATAATGTTTGAAAACTAATTTTCCCTAATTTCAGAGATCTGTAGTAAATAAACTTGAATGCAGTTTAACATTTAATGTTATAAAAAACAAGCAGGCCTACATATTGCATGTTTCTTCTCGAGTGGCAATAATTGCGGAAGGTTATGCAACTTGCTGCCGTGGTGATGTGGCTTAATTTGAGGTCCAAGATGTGTGGAAACCATTGCACACATGTAGACCTTCAAAATGCTATGGGTTTCAAATCAATTTCAGTCCCCATCGCCTTGTGAAAATCACAGCCACTGTGAAAAGCTATTCATCTGGGTAATGCCAAGGTTACGAACAAGAAGACCACTCTATCTCAATGCACACTGTGGCGCTTGGCACGAATCTCCATATTTCATAAACAGATGTGTTGTTTACGGGTGGCAGGGGTGTGTAGACAAGACTCTCTCACCTTGTCAAGTCATGGTAATGGTGAAGGTAACAGCTGTTTGGCCATATGGGGTTTTAGAAGAGTCATTGGTAACACCTACTAACTTATTGATCTGTAAAATAATTATGAGTTCTCATATTGTAGATTTTTCAGGTGATGATTTGTAGTTTGAGGCATAATAATATAAGTGAGGGGAAGAGAAAAAATTCCAGAGCCAATTTTTGAGATTGAATGTTGCATCATTTCACTTCTTTCATGCTGTTTCATGCCCTAGGCAGGTTCTGAGACACGCGCTTACTTTGCCAGTTGATTTGCTTCTGTTATTTCCATTGGGTACGGTTGAAGATGAGTTGACGTCCTCATGGAGGCGGTCCAGAAGCCAGAGCAGGAATTCCAAAGCGTCATGCTGGGAATTCCCCCGGAACTGTGCACCATATTTAGATACGGTCATCTGCGGACAAGAAACAAGATAAAGGTCACACAAATACTAGTGTCAGATTGTCTATTAATATAGACATTACACAAAGAAGGTATTGAACATGATCCCTTTATTCAGTCAACACACTCCATATATAAAATCCTGAGTTGTCAATTGAATGTCGAGAGAAACAAATCCTGGAGTCACTGAATAACATGATCAGTGGATCTGACTCAGAACAGGCAGTTTGTTAGATACTGAGATACAGTGGAGACCAGATGGAGGATGTAAATTGCATTCTGCTATACAGTGAATAATGCTTCGCACTGCAGATCATGACAACAACTGTGTAAATGAATAACTGAAGAATCCTCATCACATCTGTGATAAAAAAAGTTCTGATGAAATGCATTGGCAGATAACAGCAGCAGTTTTTTTGTGCTTGTTTTGTTCGTTTTTTTTTTTTTTTTTTGCTTTACATTAATGTTAAAGATTTCTATTTAAAAAGAATGCTGATCTTTAGAAATGTCTATTCATCAAAGAATTCTAAAAAAAAAAAAAAAAAAAATCAGTTTTAACAAAAACGTCTAGGTTAGGTAACCCTCTTTCCCTTGAAGGAAGTAACAGAGATGTAACGTCGAAAGTGACCGACTGAAAGGGAACCCTAAATAGCACTACAAATGTTTTCAACATTGATTATAATCAATGTATGGAAGCTTGTTTCCACCAGAGAATAAAACATTTTAAAAGATAATTGCTTCTTTTTATCTCACAATTGCGAGTTTACATCTCGTGATATAAAAGTCACAATTGCGAGTTATAAAGTCCAATTCTGAGGGGGAAAAAAGACTGACTCCTTTTCTCCGAATTTCGAGTTTATATCACATAATTCTGACTTTTTAACTCGCAATTATGACTTTATATCATGAAGTCAGAATTGTGAGATAAAAAGTCGCAATTAACTTTTTTATTTTTTATTCTGTGGCGGAAACAAGCTTCCATAGAAATGTTTCTTGTGCATCAGATCTTCACATTAGAATGATTTCTGAAGGATCATGTGACACTGAAGACTGGTGTAATGATGCTACAAATTCTGCTTTGTCATCACAGAAATAAATTTCATTTTAAAAGTATATAATAATAATAAAACAGTTTTTACTGTATTTTTGATTAAATAAATACAACCATGGAGAGCATAAGAGACTTCCTTCAAAAAAAATGAATGCAGTATATATAGTAAGGTACTATATTATACTGAATATGATGTCTCATAAACTGCTTGCTTTTAGCTTAGTCTTTTTTCTTTAAAAGTCAAAAATAAAATAAAAAATAATGTTTATGTGCGCTAGTCTAGTAGAAAAAATCATAATTCCAAAGTAACTTGAAGTCTTACTAGTCCACATCATATTCTCAATTCAGTTAAAAGTAGTCTTGATTGTCAGGTACATTTAAAATAATAATTTTAATGCTGAGTGACATAAGGATTAATTACAGCAGCATTAACCATACGAACTCAATCTAGCAGCTGGAAGCAAATTGCAGATAATAATATGAAGCCGTAGGCCTAAGGACTGAGATAACATAATAATATTAACATTAGTCATATAGTGAGAAAGTGGGTCATGTGGTCACAGAGTTTAAACCCATGTTCAAAAGAATGAAAGTCTAGATGCCCAAATGCGTTGTCCTCAAAGGAGTTATTCAGAGGAACAACAATTCATTCAAAGCGCCTTCTATTTAAAAGAATGTGACAGAGAAACTGCTAGATATATTTCTATATAAACAAAGGTCAAAGGTCACAAGGCTTGTGTTGGGTGGATAAAAATGTAGCCTAATATTTAATTATATAACATTTAGTCATTATTTACTGTAGGCTATTTAAATTCTGGTCCTGTGAAATTTCTTTGGCGTATGTGAAAGCTTTGAGAAATGTAGGCCTCCACTTATAGTGGTACTGAAAGATAGGATCCCTGTCAGTTTTAAACTGTAGGAAAAGAAAAGCTTTCATTTCATCAATGAGTGCTCAGCCTGAAGAGGTTTGACTTGCACTTGAATGAGAGTTGTGTACGCAAAACTGGTATTAGTATGGAAGCAGATCCTTTAATGACAATGTGGCCATGCATTTTATTGGTGTATTTTTTGGTTTTTGATCCTCTTGTGAATAAGCACAACTGCTTTATAGACATTCACAGACTCTTTTGATTTTTCATTCATAGCCATATTCCAACAACAACAACCAAAAAGTTCTGTACTGCATATGGAGAAACATTTCAGTGTTTTTATATATTTCAAGACAAGAAGGAAAAGTACCCAGAACCATCCATTAAATCGTCAAAAAAATCAAACTAGTATTGGACAGTTTAAACATCAAAGCTTTGGTCTTCAAAGGCTCCTTTTTGCTTAAAATCCTGAGAGTGAACCCAAATATAAGGATAAAATAATTGTGTAAGATCTCATTAAATTATTTGTCAATGCAATTTTCTTTCCTGTGTTGTTGTTCAAATCTAACCATGGATTTCCATGAAAGTTTATTAAGACTGGATAAGGATTTTTAAAAATCTTTTTGAAGACATTGCGTGCACCATGAGTCATTTTTAACTGATAAGCATAACTAGGAAAACAGATTTGATTTAATATAGATATGTGACCTTTTAACATTTCATTCATTATCAGGACTTTCATAAAAAAAAAAGATTTTATTTCATGACAACTTTCTGTTGCTAGTTGTTTGCAGGTAGTACATATACATTCTTATCTCAGACAACATTTTATTTTTTTAGATTTCGATATAGCATACATTTTTGGTTTGCTGGAAAAGAAACAGTGTCAATTAGAAATCCATATTTCTGCTAGTTTCATCAACTTTTAGGAGTATGCTACTGTACACAGATTATGTCAGAGCCAACAGACATAGAGCCAGATTTACTAAACAGGGCAAATTAGCATGATAGCGCAATCCCATTAAAGCACTGATGGGAGTGGAAAGTTCTGCGCGTGATCTACTGACGACGCGCAAATTAAAGAACACAGACGCAGACGGATCATTTCCATAATGACCAACACAGCACAAATTAACGTCTGGTTTAAAACATGCTTTTTTTGGGTGGTAAATAACGGCGCAAATACCAATAAATTGATGAGCGCAAACCTTAGTAAATCACCTTGCGTGATTCATTTAAATACTCTCCTCCCATAAATTTTGCGTCTGAAAGGGAAACTCCAAATGCATATGCAATAAGGTCAGCCATGTCCATGCCTTTTCAGTGCTAATTCAGATTCAGATTTATTCTTTATTGCCCTTAAAGGAACACGCTGACTTTTTGGGACTTTAGCTTATTCACCGTATCCCCCAGAGTTAGATAAGTCCATACATACCCTTCTCATCTCCGTGCGTGCCGAAACTCTTTCTGACGCACCCACCGCTAGCTTAGCTTAGCACAAAGACTGGAGGTAAACGGCTCCAGCTAGCATACTGCTCCCAATAAGAGACAAAATAACGCCAACATTTTCCTATTTACATGTTGTGATTTGTATAGTCACCGTGTGTACAAATAACAAGGTCACATGAGACACAGCCATCTTCTAACCGTATACATACTGGGAACTATATTCTCAGAAGGCGAAGCACTGCTACTTCTGCGGAGTGATTTACTCCAACTCGGAGCGAACTCTCTTCCTCACCACGGGGCTTCTCAGGTGCTGAGAATATAGTTCCCAGTATGTATACGGTTAGAAGATGGCTGTGTCTCATGTGACCTTGTTATTTGTACACGCTGTACATTCCTTTACATTTGTACATTTCTTTAAAAGAGGAAAAAAAAATCACAGACTGTAGTAGGAGAAACATTCAATTCAACACGCATAATATGCACATACTACACAAAATATTGTACACATGAATAGACATATTGCACAAATAAATGGCACCAGCAACACAACAGTAAAAAAATTTTTTTAATTAGCCTATCCTTTAAAGTCCGCGTGAACCGGAAGTTGCAAACGACTTTTCTCCAGTGCTGTGACGTATTTCCCAGTGAAAAGGAATATTGAACAGAGGGCAGGGTTTTACTCTAGCGCTCCTCCTCTCCATCTCTCGCTCATTACAGACGAATGATTTGAGGGGAGTGGTTAAGCGTTTCCCAAACCAAGCCGTCAAACCTACGTCATCAGGGAAGGTCCTCCAATGCAGAGGGGAGGGGCATTTTCAGATTTTGATTAAAGATTACGAAGCCAAAAATGTTTTTTCTGTGTTTTAACTTGCACGGATTAATTGTTCACCACAAGACTAGTAATATGCGCTAACAAAGTAAATAGGGTCCATTTTGATTTCAGTTGGACTTTAACTAGCCTATAATTAGCCTGTGAATTCAATGCTCTTATAACTGAAAGTACAAAACTTTTCCCTAGGCGTGATTTTTGTTATGGGGTAGCTGTCTGTATCTACGGCCGGAGTGGGAAGACCAAATATAATCCATTTTACCGCCAAAAGAGGGTTTGTGCTAGCGCAAACTGTTAGTAAATCTGGCCCATAGAGTACAAATTTGATTCCAGTCATTTTTATTCCCAATACTAACTTGAGCAGACTTGATGACTCAATGTAGACTCACATCAACTATTAACTCTGCTACGCTCCGCTCTGAGTGGGATAGTTGGACATCAGTCAGGAACAGTACAACATGACCTTGTGATCTGTGAAATACCAGCCTGTCATCCATCAACCACATACCATCTCTATCAACAGCCTTTTTTTCCCTTTAACAACTCATTGGTTTGAGTTCCAACAAGGGTTGTCAAACGTACTGGTACTATTGGTTCCAGTCGGTACAAAAAAAAAAAAAAGTCACCCAGCATTTCCGAAGCAAGCATAGAATATAAATTTGATAGGTTGCATTATTCAACAGAACACCGGGTGTGTTTAGTACAAGCTGATAGACTCTCTGAGCATCAAAGGTTTCTATTTACAGCGTGTTTTAAGCATTGAGCATTGTAGCAAATCACAATTATATGTGCTGATTGCGTGAACGCAATGGCCTATCAGAGGTGCTAGCCAGTAAGTTAAGCCGGGTGCACAGTGTACGATTTATTATAGTCCTTTTACCACAGTTGCTTGTCAGACTGTGCGAACATGACCATGTCCATGTAAGCCATGTCACACTGTGGGATCTCAGTTGTCATTCATGTCTGACTATACGGCAGTCAAGACATGTTAAAAAAAGGACGCATGCAAGAAAGACTCGTCCGGAGATTTACATCAATCCGTGACATGTGCGGTGACAGTGAGCTGCATTTACATGCGGGACTGAAATGGTGACTAGCCAACAAAAACAATCTCTAGCACTAATATTGATCGTGGCTTGTCTTGAAAACTGGAAAAAAGAAGAAAAAATGAACACATCTATGTAAGTGTTGCTTTGTTGTTGTCTCACTAATTGTGTCACCAGGTTCTACGCTCCAATTGGTTTTAGATTTGACAGTTGTTGATGTAGGAGAAGTCAGGACTGTGTGTCAAAACTTCAGACACTGCCAGAATTTCGTTGGGGGTAAAATTTTATCGCAACAATCATTAATCAGCTGTCAGTAAACCATAGGCGGAGTTTGGGGAGCCAATGATTATGTCTGATCTACGAATAATTTTTTTAATTCTTTATTTTAGACTTTGTTTTTATAGACTTGCTTGTTGTTGGATGACAAAAAAATGTAGACTTCCTCAGCAGTCTAACAGCACTCATCAATGTCAAAATGATCGAGACGGCCAATCAAATCAAAGAAGGCGGGTCTTACTGACACAACACAAAAACTTTATGGAAAGATGTAAGTATTAGACAACTGTTTTATGATGGAAATGTTCAGCGACCGGCAGTAATAGACTATCTAGTGATGCAAACTATTCAACTTTTTTGAAATTTCACAGTTTTGAATTTTAAGTATGCGATCATGATTCATGTAATTCATAAATGAATGTTACGAGACAAGAAATGTTTGCGTTTTCGACTGTGTGCATATTTTAAAATAAAACATTATTTGCAAATAGCTTAAATTGGTTACGTCATAGCTACAATTAGACCTAGAACCAAGAATTTACCATTCTTATTCATTCATTCCCTTATATCCCTTTTAATCCTTTCATTATTTAATTCCTTTATTATTATTTATAAAATAATAAATTCAGCCTTGTGCGGTGAACATGTCAAACTAGTGATCAAAGACTTCAGATTTTGGCAAATCGTGGCCAAAATCATACAGTGTAAACCCAGCTTTAGTCAGAATCTGCTTAAGTTTTTGTTTTGTACAACGTGAGCCGCGCACACTTGCAGATCCTTTCATTATAACCATCAAAGTGTTAACAAGTGATTCATTGTACAATTAAGACAGGGTTTTCTTAATTATAACATGAGTTTTCGCAGAATGAGTGCAGAATTCCGTGAGCTTGCGCTTTAGAGATTGACAGCCTTAGTGATTATAAAGGGCGGGCTCTTCTCTTGCTTTCTGTTTATTACCCATTCACAATCTGAAGTTTAGTTTTTCATGCTGCTAAGTAGGCCTAATCTGCAAAGAGTCTGGGTTGACAACCGTAGGCCTATTTAAATGCGCAATCTAATTAGAAGCTGCGATGATTGACAAAAGCGGGCAAAAGATTGGCAAAAGCGGGACAACATTTTTTTAAGTACTTAATTCAACAGGTTTTGCTCTGGTACCGAAATTGGTACCGACTACCGAGAACCACGAAATTTTACTGGTATTGGTACCGACTACTGTAACTTTGGTACCGTGACAACCCTGGTTCGAACGCACACGTTCCACAAGATTTTGCTCTTGCAAAAATTGCACAAGTTGAACCAGTCACCACTTGTAATGCTGTCACTGTATAATTCGGGTCCTTTTTAGTCTAATTAGAAATAGATTACACTTTACGCTGATATTAGGCAAATGAAGTTAAGCACAGTGGGAGCCTTAAATTATACTGTAGAGCTCTTGATTGTTTATAGATGGCTCCCAATTTCTTCAGTTAGGCACTCATTAACTCTCGCAGACGTCTGAGAAGCAGAGCGAGTTTATTTATGCTGTCTCTAGACAAGATACTCTGGGCTCTGTCAACACAGGAAAACGCAAATGACGTCTCAGACAGCCTCATGTAAATTTACGACATGCAACTCATTAGACTCTGAATCAGATGAGGCTGTTAATGTTGTCTTGTGGCCCAATATACAGTATTGTTTCACATTTATCCATAAATGTGTTGGGGGTTCCCCCATTGAGTGCACATTTTACCTTGAGTGATCTTGTAATTCTCCATTCGTCTAACAGTCAGCCCAGACCGGGGTCCTTCAAGGCAATACCGGTAATTTCAGACTTTTGATAGTAGGGTGTGAATAGAAATGGGTCTCTGTTTCTCATACCTTATGGCTACACTCTCACCTCTTCTCGATGACGCTTTTCCACAGAAATCTTTTCTGGATTTAACGAGTTTGTTTGCCCATAAAATCTTTAAGATATTAGGTTAAACTTATTTGGCTTGCTGTCCACTGAAGAGGGGCTCGATGAAGCAGCTTCAACTCGAGCTTTGATATACCCCCCCAGTGGCTAAAAGTAGGATATGATAATTGAAGGGCAAGGTACCTGAGATGAAGGTGGAGTTTGGGGAGGTGGAGGGATACTGGAACAGCTGATGCAAGAGAGAGGTAAGCGGCTGCTTATATACTCAGGCTGTTGATTGAAAGATTAGATGGGCTCACTCCTCCCTAACTTGCGTTTAGGAACTTCATTTCTCACGCTTCTTAGCTTCCTCCTCCTACCTCAAGATAAATGGTTTGCTAAATGTGTTTTATTGAGCATGTTATTCTAAAAGTCTTAAAGAGTTAGTAGATGTTCTGTCATCATTTACTCACCCTCATGCCATTCCAAATCTGACATTCATGGAGATTAATTATTGATTAAGAAGATATTTTGCAAAATTGAATCTACTCTTCCAAAAAATTACTGTAAATGTTTTACTTTTGTGTGTGTGCGTGCATGTGTGTACTATTTCTTTAAGGTTTTTTTTTTAGTACAGGTCAAATCAGGGACACAGCAACTAGAAATTTCAAGGTTGCTGAGTGATTTTGTTAGCAATATTATTAAAGATGACACAGGCTGGACTAATTAGGCAACATAACAGTCATCGTGAAGAAATTTGTACTTCTACCATATTAAACCATTAGCTTTCTGCCATCTACCCTGTCTGTCTTTAAGACTGTAGTGGCAAGTTCTTTTGTCATCATTTCTCAAGCAAATGTATTACTCTAGTAGTAGATTTCTAAGAAAGCAGTGTTACATAAGACTTGCGTTCCAGATTGTACTCGTCTTTGTGGACAGTTTCCAGTGTGGTGATGTCTTATCTGAGAGTGCACTCTAGTTTTTACATTTACTCTCTGGTGGTGATAATGCTATCTGTGGGAAGTTTCTTATCCTGATCTATTTTTTGCTTGGGAGAGATCATCCTGTGGGAAAGCATTTGCTCGCATACTGAACAAAACGGTCACATCAGAGAAAGATTCAGCAGCTGATTTGAAGTTATATATGGGAAGCTAAAACGCGTCCAATAGATTTTAAGTTAAATAGATATATTAATGTAAAAGGAAATTTATATAATTTAGTTGCATGGTCACCATTTCCAAGATTTTAACCATTTTAATCACTCGCAGTCATCTGGTGTGACATTTATTTTTAAAAGTACAAATATTCTCGATAAATACTGTATTTGGTCAAAAAAACTGCATGCATTCTAATGATAAAAAACATAAAAATAGCATGCATACTAATTATGTATGATTTGCATGATCTTTGGAGACAGACATTAAAAAGGTTCTTCTGAAGTGGGCTATCAGGCTGTAAAACCTTTAGATTTTCAATTTGGAACTCACAAGACTTATTGTTTTCTCCAGTTATGCAAAGCGCATTTGAGCAGCTATAGGCTATTATATTGAAGTTCCTTGAATACAATAGGTTATCTGAGGAACCTTCACGCGATGCCTGTATAGGTGGATAAAAGCATCAGATAAGTGAAGAAACAGTAAACTTGAATGAGTTGAGTTTACCTTAAACTCAGCCGAGAGTTGAGGTGTGTATTGAAAAGTCCAAAGCGCTCGGACTAAAGACGCGAGCCGTTCCGTAACTTCTCCTCTCTCGTGCTGACCGTTCTCATCCATGATAAATCCGTTCATTCCCCTGTGACACAGATCCAGTTTATATCGCTCCAAACCCAGATATTCTGTGAGCATGTCCGTGTTGCTCAAGCACTGCACGACGGCGTTCATGAAGCAGGTGTTCCCGTGGTTCTTCAGACCCAACGCGCCTGGCGTTTTGTCCCCGTACAGCGAGAACAGTCGCTCTTTCGCGGAGGAACGGCAGGGAAGCGAGGAACTTTTCCTCACTTGGCTGCCGCTGTCCTCTTTTTTCACATGTCCCGAGTTTCCAGCGCAAGGTGCGCTTTCTCCAAACCCACCATCATCATCCTCAGCATCGGACCGTTCGGTTGTTTCTCCACCGCTAGCCAAGCTTCCCAAACTTTTCAAGATCTTACTCACCAAACTTTCCACAGATTTAAACGATTTCCTCCGAAACAGTTTCCCTGTGCGTTTAGTAGACTTCCCCGAATCTTTTTTCGCGTTCTTGTCGCGTTTATCCATGCTTCTTGTTTATTTCCCTCCGTGTTACTAAAACGTTCAAGCACACAGAGTGTTGTTATCCTCACCTGATGCTACGTCGATACACAGCATTGTGGACAGCAGTCGTTTCACGCGCACATCAGCGCTGAGATTTTTTCTTACGCTCGCCGTGAAGGAATGATTGACAGGTAGAGCGGTCAGTACGGAGACTCGTGTGACGTCACGCTGCCGGACGGTTAGGAGCGAATGAATGATTGACAGCTCTCAATAGTGGTAAACACGAGCGCTCCTGGAACTTCATACTGTGGCGGGGAAGCTGCCTTCGAGTGCGAGCAAAGATTGACAGGTGGAGCTGTCAGTAGGCTACGGCAAGCCTAGTGACCAGTGTGCGAAGTATATAATGACTTTCAAAGGGTCGACTATTTGAAAATAATTTTAAGGTGCTATTTTATTAAATGCTGACGGTCACTGTCAATAGAGGTCACATATCAAACCTCCAATAAATCATATTTTCCCACCTCAGGCATTAAAGACCTTTTATTATTTTCAGTGTTGCATTCATTGGCTCCCATTCCTAGTAGATGAAGCTAGTATTTAAGTCGTGTGATGTGATATTTACCTGTGATGTGATGTGATATGTAGCATATGTTTGCTTAGAAATAGACATTGCTAAATGTCTTCCCTATTTGTTTATTTATTTTTCAAAAATATCAATGTGGCAAGGTTGAGAATAGTGTGACGGGGGTGAAGACTGTAACAGGTAGGGCCTTCAATTTTATATTTTTTATTTGGTCTCCTTCTCATATTGTGCGCTTCTTTCGGTCAACATCTGCGTTTCTGCTGCTGCTGATGTGGCTGCCATTTCTGACATGCTTGTCAATGTTCAAGTGGACACATTACATCAAAAATTCTATTTATAACAAAATTATGAGTTGTCATAATTTTGGTAAGTATATATTTACTGAAACCATTTTTTTATTATTAAAATTATTCATAAATGAAGAGAAAAACTCAACCCTGTCACAAGTTTTCAACCCTGAAACAATGAGAAATACAGATATAGCTGAGTGTGATGGGGTTGAGGTTTTTGCTCAAAATGGCCACCTCTCCTCATTTAGTGTAGGAGACCATATACTGTATGTATGAAATAAGTACATTGTGTATATACTTATGGATTAAAATACAATTTTGAAAACAAATCATTTTCCATCTTCATTTTATTGAGTTGTTTAGCTTGACAGTACCCTCCCTGACTATTAAAAATATGAATAAAACGTATGATACTAATTGAATGATGTCATTTCTGGTAAATTATGTCACATATGGGAAGAGTCTAAATTATTATAAGCGGAAAATGGTTGGCATGACAAGGCTGAGTTCAGACTGAGGGACAAAAAGAAAAGAAAGTTACACAAATAAATACTTACAATATTGGCACAAATTTTAGACACTGTGCACATTTTGGTAAATATTTTCTAAGTACAAATTCAGTGAAAGATGATATTTTGAAGAATCTTGGTAACCACCCACACTAAAAAAAGGTACCAAAGCTGTCACTGGGACAGTACCCTTCAAAAGGGTTCGAATATGTACCATTTAGGTACTAATATGTACACGTTTGGTACCAATATGTACCTTTGAGGGACTTATATGCACTCTTTAGGTACAAAGGTGTACCTTTTGTAAAGGTACCGCCACAGTGACAGCTTTTGTACCTTTTTTTCTGAGAGTGCAGTTAACGGGAGCCATTGACTTCCATAGTAGGAAAAAAATAATAATACTATGTAAATCAATGGCTACCGTCAAATCTGGTTACCAACATTCTTTCTATTTATGTTTGTCTGTCTATCTATCTATCTATCTATCTATCTATCTATCTATCTATCTATGGGTTTATCTATTGTTCTGTCTATACTGTAGATCAGGCTTTTTGCACGGAGATTAACAATGCTGCAGTTTAAATGTCAGAGGTGTCAATGTCATTTTTATGTTAATGCTCATGTAGGTCCAGTGACCAGCCATTGACCTGATATAAAGAATAGACTGCAAAGATAAAAAATTATGAGGAAAAAAAATTCAGGCTGTTGTGCTTTGTTAAAGTTTTTCTCAGTCGCTTTGGTACATTTCTTGAATCATCCTTTTGCAAACCAGTATGTGCATTTCTCAAAACAAATGGATTACCTGCAAAAGCCAACTTACTCAAAATCCTTAGTTCATCTCTCAAAAGTAAGTATTTGTGTCAATGAACACATCAGTGCCATCAGAATGACAAGTCCTTGTGTCATAGTTCACAATATAACAAGATAGTTATATCTTATTATAAGTTAATAAGATTATATTTATATTGTTATAAGATAGTTATGAGATGTAAACGATGGCTATACCATTTTTATGACAATGATTGAAAATGCACTTTATCTGTCAGGGTTCTGCCCTGGCAGCCTTGTCTGTTGTCTCTGTTTCATGTCTCTATGTTTGTGTTGTGTGTCAGCACATGGCTTGGTCTTTGTTTGTGTTTGCCATGTGCTCTTCTTGTTCTGCCTCCCTGTTTCCTGTTATTACACCCCCATGTTTAGTCCTCTTTTGCTGGATTGTTTTCACCTGATCTTCATGTGCTGTCCCCTTTATATTGTGCCTTTTCCCCCTCATGTCTTTTCTGGTTCGTTGTGTGCGTGCATTCATTGTGTGTGTGTGGTTCTCACAGATATTGTCAGTCAGTGCTAGATTTAGGTTTCCTTGTTTGATTATTTCCTTTTTGTTAAATTCTAGTTTTTCTTTGGTCCTGTGTTTTTAGTCTAGTTCTAGTCTTTATTTCTCAATCCTTGTTTTTTTGGTTTCTCTTGATTTACATTTTTTGCTAAGTAATCTTTTATTTCTTTTTTCTCTAATTCTCTGCAAGGTTTCAGTCTTGTTTTATTTCTTTTTGTTTGTAAGTTCCAGTTACTTATTTCTAGAAATAATTTCATTTATTGTCCCCTTTGCTAGCTCCAGTTATTATATAGTCTATTTTTTATGTTCTCTAGTCATAGTTGTCAGTTTTTGTTTCTGTTATCTCTTGTTGTCTTGTCTTTTTGAGTCTTGTCATGTGTTTGTCTTGTGTTGGTTCCTGCCCTGTCCTGAATCCTGTTCTACCCTGGTCATCGACTCTCCTGTCCTGGCAAGCCACTCAGTGCTGGTTACATCTCCTCTATGTCAAGTCAAGTCAAGTCACCTTTATTTATATAGTGCTTTTTACAATACAGATTGTTTCAAAGCAGCTTTACCGAGATAACAGGAAAATAATGCAACAAAGTTTGTTTCTATAGAAGAAAATAGCGTCACAGTCCAGCTTAAGTTCAGTGATGTTTCATTTTTGTTGTAAGTTAATTTATATATATATATAGCCGCTTTTGAGAAAACCGTGATGTCATCGTCCAACTCAGTTCAGTTCTCATATAATGGTGTCAATGCAGGCAGATCAATATTATTGTTGAATATTAAATTAAATGTTAAATGTAATGTCCCCAACTAAGCAAGCCCAAAGCCAATGGCAACAAAGGTGAAAAAAAGCGACAAATGCGACAGTGGCAAGGAACCAAAACTCCATCAGGTGGCAGAATGGAGAAATGCCTTGATTTCCACCATTGCCATAGAGCCTGGTGTGTCTCATCCCTGACCAGCCTGTTCTCCTGCCCTGTTTGGACTGTGTTCCTGCCTGTGTTTTGTCTTTGTTAATAAATATCACTCCCCGCTCATTCTGCGCCTGGGTCCTCCTGACATTATCTGTATGGCATATACATTTCAACAGTATGTACTGTACATATTCCTCAATGTGGGATATTGATTGCAAGAGACTGGACAGGATTCACATTACACATTTACTGTTGGTCTGTCAACAAATTACAGTACAATGCCAATATATAAAGAAAAAGACAAGACATGTATATAGTGTGTGTGTTTGTGTGTTACATTATGTCTCTATAAAGTATATTTACTGTATAATGTTAAATGCAAGTGGACTGTAATAGCATTACAGTAAGTATACAGTGTTACAGTGTAGTATAGTGAACATTGTCTGATTACATACTTGTTCTGTCTACAAATGTTTGAATGACTGAGGACACGGTCGTTCTCCCAGCATCCAGCTGTACCTTTCGACCCGCCTCGGCCAAAAGGTCATGACTGAAAACATGGTCCACAACAGTGGCCCTTATTTAATCAGAAATATCTATACAATCTTGGTGAAGGGGTACGGAGATAAAACAGAGGAAGAAGTAAGAGGCACCTCTTACTCTGTTTTGCCTCCGTACCCCTTCACCACACATCTTTACTCCTCCTCTTCTTCCTGGCTAGTGACCACGTCACGTTGTTTCCTTGTTGTTCTTTCATTGTCAGAATTTGTAGCACTGTGTTATGCTCTGTCTTTCTAAATTAAGCTCCATGTACCTCTGAACTCTTTTAGAGAACTGGTTGATCATTGGTTGATAGGCCTTTACATTTCCCTTACATTTACATGTGTGAAATTCAAAATTCACATCTGCAATTCATCAATTCAGGACACGTTTACAAAAAAAAAAAAAACGTTCTCAACCATATAATATATATTGATCAACATGACATAAGCAATTGATAATGTAGGAAACAGCAGACACTTGTACATAATCAATTGCATGAATGTACCAAAGCATTTGCTATTTGTTCAAAACAAGGAGAAATTGCTTTTATGATGTGCACAAGTGACCAGATGAATTGGTTGAAATGAAGCTTTAGCATAAGTTCTGCCGGGAAGACTCAATTACTATGTCACCTATTGCTTTCACTTCTATCCAATCATATTCGTTGGCTCTTTGTATAAAAGCTCGGTACTTACACATGTTTGAGTTCGCAGATACTGAAGCGACGATCACCCCCATCCTCCCCACCACCACCAGGATGGTCCTGTCCATACCTCCCGGGGGGGTCGGCTGCGCCCCTGCCTTCGTCTTCAGGCAGGAATTGCAGATCCGATACCCTCGGATTATGCACTACGGACAGGGCCTACGCCAAATGACTTTGTATATTATCAGCTTGCTGAGCTGTCAATAAATGTATGGTTTATTGAAATAATTCTCCCGAGTCTTTATGGTAGAACTAGTAGTTTTGAAAATTTCAGTTGTGATCCGAGAAATGCACCAAAGCGACTGAGAAAACCTGTAATATGAATACACTGCTCTTCTCACACTGAATTGGTGTGAATGTTGTTATCACCTGTGACTATTTAATTCCACTCCATCACTCCCATGATGTTTGCACTGTGTCCCTGTTGCCATGTGTCCTTTACTGGACTTTGAGTAACCCCACACCTTCACTGGTTTATCATCACCTCTTGTGGAAAGAGAACAGACGCTCAGTCAGAGTGAAATCCACATCAACACGGTTCCCCGGTTATCTCGACTGCCACGGTGATGGAATTTTGTCTCAAAACCAGACCACCTACAGTTTTCCATTTCTACTGCATTCAAACCACCAAAGCACTGAGGTGGTTTTAAACTCATTCTGTCCTCTTTACATCTGAACAATCAGAGGAGATGAATGTCTAGGATAATGGCCAAAATGGTCTTATTTTTAGATTTCCGGCTCTTTGTACTTTTTTTCTGCTGAGATCTTATATGCAAATGACTTCAAAGTACAGAACATGCAGAGCTTAAAGACTTTTTGTGTGTATAAATGTCTCTAGGTTGGCAGCTATCGCTTTCAGTGTGGCAGCCCTTTGCAAAAGAGCAGATTCGCAGTTATTTTTATACATTTTATACATATTTTTAGGTTACCTTTCTTTTTTTGTTGTTGTTTCTCATAGACACAGAACAATGCAGAAAAGCATGACATTAGCTCTAGTTGGACTGTATAAACAGTTTGCATGTGGACTGGACTGGAAAATGAGAAGAGAAGCTACAAGTCTGGTTTTAATTTATCTACCAGAGGTAATTCAGTCTAGTCTGGTTTGCCAAGCCACAGCATCATGGTTCTCTAGGGTTTTTCATTAAGTCTTAATTTTGAACCTCAGCATGCTTACATTCTTCTTTGGGATCAATAATCAACATGATGACGGGGTCTGTTGTCTCTAAAAACAGTCATTATATCTAATGATAATATGCTGTTAACACAGCCTTGTGGTCCCCATACTTTGCTAGCAAGCTGTGTAGACCAAATAGATGTGATATACCTCACACAAAGGTATAAAATACTGAAAATAAAAAAAAGAGCTTTACTTTGGACTAGAAGGAATAGACCTTATTCAGAGCAGCGCTATGACCGGTATGAAAGCGAGGCTGTGAGGGATAGACTTGCCGTGTTTCCAATGGCATCCGCTGTAAAAAAGCTGTATAAGATTACTTACAATTTTCCACAGCTTATATTGTCTGGAGTTTTTTGTCAACTGAAATTTCTTGGAAAGATATTTTTCCAGTGTTTCATGAGCAGAACAATCCAAAAACACATTAAATAACAGTACAGCCCATTGAAGAGATGCATGTCTGTCCCTCACAGCCTCGCTTTCATTCCCATTAAAAAGCAAAGATGGCGCTGCTGTGAATAAGGTAGATAACTGTGAATTGTCCCTTTACACTTATACATTTACATTTAACATTTACATTTTATCATTTAGCATACGCTTTTATCCAAAGCGACTTACAAATGACGAGAGAAATAGAATAGCAGTTAAACTAGCAATAGGACAACAATATGTACAGTGGTGGTCAGAATTAATGGCACCCCTGGTAAATAAGATAAAAAATGGCTGTGAAAAATAAATCTGCATTGTTTATCCTTTTGATCTTTCATTCCAAAAATTCGCAAAAATCGAACCTTTCATTGAAGTAAAAGAATTGAAAGTGGGGGTAAATCACATTATAAAATAAATGTTTTTCTCCAAAACACGCTGGCCACAATTGTTGGCACCCTGTTATTAAATACTTTTTGCAACCTCCTTTTGCCAAGATAACAGATCTGAGTTTTCTTCTATAATGCCTGATGAGTTTGGAGAACACCTGACAAGAGATCAGAGACCATTCCTCCATACAGAATCTCTCCAGATCCTTCAGATTCACAAGTTCATGTTGGTGCTTCTTCTCTTCAGTTCAGCCCACTCATCACAGGTCAGGGGACTGGGACGGTCATGGCAGAAGCTTCATTTTGTGCTCAGTTACCCATTTTTGTGTTGATTTTGATGTTTGTTTTGGACCGTTGTCCTGATGGAAGATCCAACCACGGCCCATTATAAGATTTCTAGCAGAGGCAGTCAGGTTTTGATTTTTTATCTGTTGGTATTTGCTAGAATCCATAATACCATGTATCTGAACAAGATGTCCAGGACCTCCAGCAAAAAAATTATCCCTGTTTGCACCAAACACATCTGGTGGGTTTTCTGCCAAAAAGTCCTTTTTTAGTTTTATCTGACCATAGAATCCGGTCCCTTTTGAAGTTCCAGTCGTGTCTGACAACTGAATATGCTGGAGTTTATTTTTGGAGGAGCGAGGAGGATTTTTCTTGAAACCCCTTCCAAACAACATGTGGGGATGGTAGGGGTTGTTTGATAAATGTTTTTAGGCTTTCCAACCCCCAATACTCAAGTAATCTCTGCAATTCTCCATCTGTGATCCTTGGAAAGTCTTTGGCCACTCAAACTTTCCTCCTCACCGTGCATTAGGACGATATAGACACACGTCGTCTTCCAGGCAGATTCAGAACATCTTTAGTTGATTGGAACTTCTTAATTATTGCCCTGATGGTCAAAATGGGGATTTTCATAGACTTTTTCAATAGACTTTAGCTATTGTCTTACAGCCACTTTCTATTTTGTGATGCTCAACAATCTTTTGATGCACATCAGAACTATAGTCTTTGGTTTTACTCATTGTGATGGATAATTAAAGAAATTTGGCCTTTGTGTATTCATCATATTTAAACTCCTGTGAAACAAGAAGTCATAGCTGGACAATTTCATGTTCCTAGTCACCCTGGTGTGCTAAAAAAAAAGGTAAATATTAGTGGGAATATACTTCAGAGATATTTTACTCGTAAAAAATTCAAGGGGTGCCAATAATTGTGGCCGGCCTGTTTTGGAGAAAAACATTTATTTCATAATGTGATTTCCTCCCCACTTTCAATTCTTTTACCTCAATGAAAGGTTAGATTTTAGTGAATTTTTTTAATGAAAGATCAAAAGGATAAGCAATGCAGATTTATTTTTTTACAGCCATTTTTGATCATATTTACCAGGGGTGCCATTAATTCTGTCCACCACTGTAAGTGCTGTGACCCGTCTAATGCAGTATATAAACAAAATATATTTAAAAAAGAAATAGATATAGGGTAGAAGAGAAGAGAAAAGAAAGGTTCTTTATTGGCATATGATTCCATGTAGAACCTTTAACCTCCACAGAACCTTTCAAATGCAGAACATTTTTCTTTGTTGTGAAAAATGGTTATTTTAAGAAATGTTGACTGAAGGGTTCTTTGAGGAAACAAAAATGGTGGCATCGCTTTTGGAACCTACAGTAGTGTAAAAATAGGCATATTCTTTCTTTTACAGACACTGCTCATGTTTTTCTTTTTCATTTACATAGAGAAATTCAATCTGAATCCTACTATGAAGGTGAATGACAATAAGAAGAAAAAGAGCTAAAATAATTTTGTTTTAGAATATATATTTTATAAATATTATATTAAAATCCACAATCATTTTGAGCAAGATTACAGGTTAATGCTTGGATTAAAAAAATATATATGTATTTTTTTTCCTCATAGAAGTTTCATAAATGACATTTCTGATTATACAAGCTCCAGTAGGCTACAGCTTGATCTTGTTGTTTGACGTTGCCGCAGACAAATGCTTTGGTCTGTTATGGTCTTGGCTCATTGGTACTGGCAATGATGCCTGTCGAGTCGCAGACCCATGATGTGAATGTTTAATGTCAGTATCAGCATATTTCACTGGTGAAGACTTTAATCTAATCCTTTTTCCAGGCTGACAGATCTGAACGCTTCTAAATCCCACCACACAGATTGTCATGACATCCATATCAGCACTTTTAGATTACAGATATCGCTTTCATTGAACCTTTTGCCGATTATAAAATGATTATTGCTCTCATATGCAGCTGAATTCCGTGTTATATTCCTGACTGAGCAAGTCCTCCGATCAGACTCTGGCTAAAACTCATGGGACTAAATGTTTGACTAAACCTAGGCAGACAGGGTAAGTGCTTCAGAAACCAGTTTTAATACTGTCATTATGTTTGCAGCTCGAATTAGTACCGATATATCACTATCAAAATCGCTTACAGAAGCTTTCATTTAATCGAAATTGATCTAGACAGTGATGAGAGAGGTGCACTTGAGGATTGGTTAGCCTGGGGTGCCATCTAGTGGTAAACAAGAAAAATACATTGCTAATCTTTTTTTTAATGACTGCTCTCTTGTGGCTAACACCAATTGAGCACATCTGAAGAGCAAGTAAAAATTGCATTCATCTCTCTTCCCTTGATGGCCTTAAAAGCCCTTGTAGAAAGAAATCTGAATGCATAATGCCCTTTCAGGTCGTCAAGTGTTCCTTCCTCGCAGTGAAAATGGCTTGAAATTAATTTTGCTGAAAGAAGAACATTGCAGAGTGAACTTATATGGTTCAAAATATAGTTCACCCAAAAATGAAAATTCTGTCATCATTTACTCACCCTCATGTCGTTCCAAACCTGTAAGACTTTCGTTCATCTTCAGAACACAAATGGAGATGTTTTTGATGAAATCTGAGAGATTTCTGTCCCTCCATTGACAGTTTATTCAACTACCACTTTGATGCTTCAAAACGTTCATAAAGAGAGTTTAAAACGAATCCATATGAATTGAACAGTTTAGTCCAAATTCTCTGAAGAGACACGATTGCTTTATACGACGAACAGATTGAATTTAGGCTTTTATTCACATATAAACATTGACCATGTACATGGACAGAAAGCTCTCAATTTTGAACAAAAACATCTTCATTTGTGTTCCAAAGATGAACGAAAGTCTTACGGGTTTGGAATAACATGAGGGAGAGTCATTGATGGCTGAATTTTCATTTTAGAGTGTGCTAACCCTTTAAATTTAGTCTAATGCATTTTTGTTTACCAGTGTTGTTATTGCTAACTAAAACTAAAATGATTAAAAATCGTTTGTGAATTGAAATGAAGCAAAAATCAAATATAAACATTAGATGAAAACCCTAAACTTAAAAAACTTCAACTACACTGAAAAAAATTTGGAGTAGGATTTACTTGAAAAAAGCTTGCTAAGTTTTTTCACTCAGAAAATGCTAGTAAATTTACAAAGTTTGCCAAGTAAAAACCTAAACATATTTATCAGTAGCTTTAATTAGAAATCTTTAAATTTAAATTTACTTGGAATGTGGAATTAAGTAAACTTTACTTAACCTAGTTAAGTGAAAGTAACAAAGAAAATAAGTAATTTTAACTTGGGCTAGTAAAAGGTTGATTAATATCGATTTAGTTTAAATTTCCTTTGCATTACATTTCACTCAACCAATAATATTGAATTATACCAGTCATTTATAGTATGTGCTTTACTTAGATTATCTAAGTAACTTATACTACAGCATGTCAGATGTTAAGCCTAAAGCCTCATGTGAATGCAAAGACCTCAATACTTGGTAGACAATACACAATGACGGTAACATTTGATGGATCATTTTTGTGTTTGAATGTGTCATTTTGAGCAGAAAATTTACTCGAAATGTCACAAAATGGCAAGTTACTAATCCTGACAACAAAAGCAATGATAAAACAGTGTAAATACAGATGGAAAACAGTGAAAAATGAACCTCATTAATTATTCAAGGTCCAGTGCATGATGGGAACACCAGTATCAGAAAAGTTGAGTAATTTTTACTTAATTTTATTGAGTTGATATTTACGCTTTTATTTCTACTCGCTTGAATTAAGTACTGATATGGAATTTACTTAGTTTTTTTAATTCTTGCCTGAACGAACTTTTTCATGTAAATTACATTGGTTTTTTTCAGTAGTATTTACTTCACCAAAAAATCATTTTTTACAGTGTAGGCAACATTTACATTTTTAAGTACTAATATTGTTAAAGCTGAAATATAATATTAAATATTATATAATATATAATATTATTATATTTTATTAAAGGTATAATGGAGGATTTTCCCGAATTTTAGAAAAGAACCGCCCTCTCCACTTTTGCACATGCGTGAAAAAAATGCACATGCGCTATGGCAAGCCGTTTTAACATTTAATCATTTAAACCGACTAGTCTCTATTTTCATACTAGTACTTATTTTTTAGATACTAGTATCTATTCCATTAAGTACTAGTACTTATTCATTACTAGTGCTTATTCTTTAGGTACTAGTACCTTTTTAAAGATACTAGTACTTATTCATTAGATACTAGTTCTTATTTATTAGATACTAGTATACCCATTAAAAAGACACTAGTATGTATTTATTAGATACTAGTGCCTATTAAATTGGTACTAGTACTTATTCATTAGATACTAGTACTTATTCATTAGTTACTAGTATTTATTATTAGATACTAGTACTTATTCATTAGATACTAGTACCTAATAAATAGATACTAATACTCATTCATTAGATACTAGTACTTATTTCGAGAGTGACTAGTAACTATTATTTTGTTACTAGTGGCACATTTTAAATGTTCAAATTTTTGCCATTGACTTCTATGGGGATCTGTCATTCAGATATCAACTATTCAGTTCTGACTAGTATGTATTCCAATTGTGACTAGTATGTATTTATTAGATACTAGTAGTTATTCATTAGGTACTAGTACTTATTTTTTAGATACTAGTACCTATTACTAGATACTAGTATTTATTCAATAAATACTAGTACTAAGTCATTAGATACTAGTACCTATTAAATAGATACTAGTACTTATTCATTAGATACTAGTACTTATTCAATAGATATAGTACTTATTCTGTTCTAGTACGCAGTCTGCTACTCTGCTTTTAAGGAGTTTTTTTCCGTTCACGCTGCTTGAGCTTAAATCCTTTTGTTCTTTATATTTTGTTTACACATAGGCCAACTTTTTAATGTTTTCAACTAAAAGAAAACTTAAACATACAGTACCAGTCAAAAGTTTGGAAACACTACTATTTTTAATGCTTTTGCAAGAAGTCTCTTATGCTCATCAAGCCTGCAGTAAAAAAAAAAAAAAAAAAAAAAACAGTAATATTATGAAATATTATTACAATTTAAAATAATGGTTCTCTTTTTTAATATACTTTAAAATGTAATTTATTTTTGTGATGCAAAGCTGAATTTTCATCAGCAAGTACTCCAGTCTTTGGTGTCTTATGATCCTTCAGAAATCATTCTAATATGATGATTTGATACTCAGTTATTATCAATGATGGAAACAGTTGTGCTGTTTAATATATTTTTTTGGAATACTTTTTTCAGGATTCATTGATGAGTAAAACGTTAACAGCATTTATTCATAAAAACAGTATTTATTCAAAATAAAAACATTTCTAACAATATAAATCGTTACCATCACCTTTTATCAATTTAACGCATTCTTGTTGAATTAAAGTACTAATTTCTTTAAAAAAAAAAAAGTTATTGTTCCCAAACTTTTGAACGGTAGTGTATATTGTTACAAAAGATTTATATTCTAAATAAATACAGTTCTTTTTAACTTTTTATTCATCAAATAATCCTGAAAAAAGTATCTCAGGTTATAAAAAAATATTAAGCAGCACAACTGTTTCCAACATTGATCATAAATCAGCATATTAGAATGATTTCTGAAGGATCATAAGACACCAAAGACTGGAGTACTTGCTGATGAAAATTCAGCTTTGCATCACAAAAATAAATTACATTTTAAAGTATATTAAAAAAAGAGAACCATTATTTTAAATTGTAATAATATTTCATAATATTCCTTTTTTTTTTTTTTTTTTTTTTTTTTTTTACTGCAGGCTTGATGAGCATAAGAGACTTCTTTCAAAAGCATTAAAAATAGTAGTGTTTCCAAACTTTTGACTGATACTGTATATTGTAAGCTTGTTGTGTATATTGCCTAATCGTAAGCTTGTTAAGAAATGGTGACAAAAACTTTTTTTATTTATTTACTTCTCAAATTTAAATAACCGAAAATATGAAAACAAAAGCTTATGAAAAATACTAAAACCAGGAACAAAGCAATCCATGCAACAAATATTTTAATTGAATCTTACTATATGTACTTTTTTTTATCACTTTTTGTGCCATTTAAGAAGTTTGAAATAGCTGTATACTTCTAAAAAGTGTTTAAAAAGTATAGGAATTGCAAAGCTAATAGTTTATCTACATTTTGGAGTAGAAAAGTGATGATAGCAAGTCATTTTTAAATCATAGGTCAGTATCTAAACTTTTTTTTTCTTTCTTTTTTTTTTCTTTCTTTTTTTTTTGATTAAGTAGCGGTGAAGAGTTGACAAAGTTGGATGACAGCAGCTTAACTGTTGCAAGCCACTTTTGCCATGTACCTTATACCTTCTCAAAATGACCAAACTTAGTTCATATTTCTGTACAGTAGGTAGTAGCTTATCTAGCTATTTCTTGAATACCTTACACTGCTTCGAAAGAAAATAACAAAAACAAATGAAAGAAATTCAAATCTGATTTGAAAGCAGTATCTCTTTTGTAATGTTTTGAAATAGTTATGTTTACAATAATTCAGAATACACAGTCTAAGAAGCGTGTTATAGAGGAGTTTACTGTATACGCAGTGGAGAGTTATGCATAATGTTCATTGACCATTCGCCCTCTGACACCTCTGTCCAGTTTAAAGTTCAAATTGCTTAGAAACGGGCAATTTAAGGGTCAAACCGGGGTCATATCCGGCACGGACCACCCATCCGTATGCACAAAATCCATTCAAGTCAACATGTGGTTGAAAGAAGACCCCAATATGCATGTGTGATAGATGACCATAAAAAGAGTCACAAAACAGACTCAAACAAAGCAAGCGCTTTGCTGTCCTGTTGAAAGAAGGATTTTTTTGTTGCTGACCTTTTCCAGCGTAGGAATCAGTTTAACAGTAAATGGCTCTTGCGCACAAAGAATCACTTTCAGCCGAGAGAGACCTTATGTTTCAAGATTCCCCTGTGAGTGGGAGAGCAAAGGACGAGCCAGACTATTAGACTTCATCAAACAGATCTCTGTTCAACTGTGTCTCACTCATAACTGGAATACTCTGACCCCAATAAATCATGTGGAAATATTTGTTCTTCTCTGTACATTTCAAAAAGGCTTGATTTAAAGGTGTAGATCACAGTCGATTCATTGTAAGTAAAAGGAGATTCTTCTGATCAAATTAGAGCGCCAACCAAAGATATGATTTTGCAGTTGCAAATTGCATTTTCACCAAAAGAGGGCACTATTCTGAAAGAAATTGATTACTTTGGGATCATTTAGATACTATAGTGTAGAATTTATAAATATTTTTTGTAGGTTTTTAGATTTCGTTTTAATTTTAGTTTAAGTTTTAGCATGTTGTTTTTGCCATTTTTATATTTCTGTATAGCTTTATCTTGTGTTTTAGTCATTTTAGTAATTCAACTTAAAGGCCAGGGCAACATTTCTAATCTATATTGTTTTTTAACGTTTTTAAGCTTCACCTAAAATGTAGCTTAGGTTTTATTATATGTCAGCTTTATTTCAATTAAATAAGTTGTAATAGTTTTAGTTAACAAAAACAACCCTGGTCAATCTTATCATATCAGATTTGACAGTTGTTTTAATAACTTTGTTGCAGCATCGGAACAATTTGTATTGTGGATAGCACTATACAAATCAACAGAAGTGAAATTCAATTATGGCTACTAATTAAACCGTTCAAACAAAGAAAACAAACAAATATGTTTATTTCATCCTGTGCATTTCAACATTTCGGAATTGAAACTCAACCCATTTCTATTATTAGAACAACACGGAGTCAACGTGGAGAATCACAAGGTGAGTAGAGCAGGTAAGTAGCCTAGTCTGTTAACGTGACCAATGACTGTATGCGAGTTGTGTGCTTATATGACAGATCTGATTGCTGATTGTGAACAGGAGCAGAAGACGGGTAGCATTCGGGTGAGTGAGCGAGATCGCTGTGTGTGTGTGTGTGACAGGAGCCTGGTGAAACCGTGACAGTTGTGTTGATTCCACGACCTGTAAAAGAAAAATCTGTGTGTGCACACTCAAATAATCAGTGTTTAAACTGAACCATTTGAACAGAACTGTTTGCAAATGTATAAGCCAAGAGATAAAAGAATATTGAATTGGACTTCCCCATTGGCTTCTTTCCTGCAACTCTATTGTAAAAAGCCAAAGTAAGCCGGACCTATTCAGATGGTGTTAGTGGAGGCTCAGATGCACTTGATTGGTTCAGTGAATATCCACAGGTACCACATTTTTAAATTAGCATTCGGTTTATATAACGTGGTAACAGAGGGTCAATGTGAAGTCAAATAGATCTGTAAGTGTGGAATAGGTGGTTGTTAGTGTATGGGTGTATTGTGCTATATTGTATAAGGCAGGTCTTTGGGTTTAGACACTATACGTGGAACCATAATCATTATATTAATAACCACATAAGCTCTTGCAGCTAAAGACGTCATTAAAAGACTTTTGTGTAATGTGTATGTGTGATCTTCAAAGACACATGAGTGCAGCACATGTGAAAATGACCCATGCTGCAGAGACAAATGTTAATGTAGCAAATTAACAGTTCCAATCATTCCATCATTTTAGCATTAGGTCACTGTAATATCATTCTTAAACGTTGCCCAGATGTTCCGTGTTGGCCTTAAGAATCCCATGAGGAGAGATAATGCATACAGGTTTGCTGTTTGGCCCGCAGTAGCAGTGCTCTCTAACGGAAAATTTGTCTGTACAGATTTGTCTGTTATATAATTTAAAGATCAGCAAATAATCCCATCAATTGTAAAGATTTATGTTTTTCCTGTGAACTTTTTGTTTTACTATGCTTTTTTTGTGTGTGTGTGATATTTTAATGGTTTAATCAAACTTGTTGGGTCATTAAAAGCAAATGTCCCCTCCAGGCATAACTTTTGGCAACTACTGTATGTGTGTATATATACTTCTATTATTAAAAGTGACAGTAAAGACCGTTATAATGTTACAAAGGTTTCTATTACAAATAAATACTGTTCTTTATTAACTTTTATTTTGTTACCTCTTCCAATAACCTGTCATATAGTGACCACTTTTACAATCGGGTCAATTCCTGATGGATAAAATCATCTACAATTTTCTCTATACTTCGTTTAAAAATGCATCACATTATAACAGTTAAAACTTGACTTTAAAGGGGTGGTATAATGCCCTTTTCACAAGATGTAAAATAAGTCTCTGATGTCCCCAGAGGGTGAATGTGAAGTTTTAGCTCAAAATACCCCACATATATATTTATATAGCATGTTAAAATTGTACGGTTTTTGTGTCTGTCCCTTTAAATGCAAATGAGCTGCTGCTCCCGCACAGAGGGAGGGCGGAGCTTCAACAGCTTTGGTCCTTTTACCTCACACAGACATGCACTGAAAATTTCTAAACTTTTAGCCTTTTATGTTCAAACCAGAGTCAGACAATGAGAGACTCAAGAAGAAGTGACAACATGTAGAATGCAACAGGGCATTTCTGAATGGTTGATGAATTTATGTAGCTTAATAGAGATGCGCGGTTTGCGGTTACAGCCGCGGACTCCGCGGATAAACCGCGGATCGGGCGGATGACGTGACGAAAAATAATATTTTAATTAAATTCGGGCGGGTGGCGGGCGGTTGAACCAATCAAATGAAAAATATATGTATACACCAATCAGCGGATGGCAGGCGGGTGCGGTTTTGAAAATTGGTCAAAAACGTTGGTGCGGATGGATGGCGGACGGATGATGAGTTTTGTGACGCGGTTGCGGATGAAATAATAGCCCATCCACGCATCTCTATAGCTTAAGTTATGTGTAGTTATCTTCTAGTCATTGATTAGCATATTTTGTCATGATAATCTATAAAATCGCGTTCCGGGGGTGGGTTTATGTAAATTTTAGGGTTGGTGATGTCACTAACCCGGGAGGAATGTCTTGTAGTCCCTATCAGCATTTTGTTGTAGTCCTTAAAAAGCGATTTCTGTAAAAGAAAATATCTCCCTTTGCTTTGAACTTTGAGCATTGTAACTTTGCAGATGTTGTTTATGCTCAAACAGCAACATTACACACTAACTAAAGTTAGAAAAGTGAAATCATAATCAACCACACCTTTAAACGTATATCCTTAATCATCATTTAGTCCTTAATGCTCTTTCATTTTCACACCTTTTTTAATCTTTCATCTATTTTTATTAGTAATAATAATGAGTCTGACTCCGACTTTTTTTCTAGCACAGACAACTCTATCAAACATATTCGGAATGCGATTTGAAATGTATATAGATTATACGAATAAACAATTTGTGAACATATACAGTGTTAGGATTATTTTTAAGGTGACCAGACATGTAGCAATTGTACCTGGTTTACAAAAAAAAAAAAAAAAAAAAAAAAAAACACAACTTAGAAACAGAAAAATGTAGGAAATGTAATCAGTCATAGAGCATAATTAGACCAGTGCAGTGAGGTCAGGGTAATTTGGCTAAAATAGGCTGACAGTGATACGACCCAGACTACTGCAAGTATCATTTTCAACACATTTCTTCACCCTTTACCCTCCAGAACACTTTACAAAAGAGTAAAGTAAGCGCGAGAGTCTTTACATATGACGTGAGCTTTGACCTTATAAAGCGGGCTTTAAAGGAAGTGAAAATTATGATTCACACAGGACATAGACACATTATATAAATGAAATATATTTGTATTATTCTTCAGGCTGCTCTTCCATTAATGTGTTTTGAATCACATTTTCTGGTATAATTTGAACCTCATTTAGGTGAATAATGGAGGGCACCACTCAGACCCAGCTGAGCAAAACATTATGTTCTCAAGAGGACTAATTCAAACACTGACCAAAATATAAATACTGATTTGCTTAGTTTAAATAAATGTGTGCTATTGGTGAGTACAAATTTGACAAGCTAAATGACAACTAACCATTAAGGCTGTTTTCCAATTTGTGCTAGCATAAATTATTTTGTTTTTTCATGGCATTGCAACTGACTGGAAATGAGAAATGTATGCAACAATATCTATTTGTGATTCTCCCTTAATAAAGCTCCTCTCTTTTTGTGATTAAAAAATAAAGTTTACAAAAGTGATTGGAAGGAGATGAACAATCCAGTTTTTAAGGCATAAGATTTATTGTCTACTTCAGAGTATGTCTGCCAGCAAGGTAGATTCGAAGAACAAGTTATTGCATTAGTCTGTAGTCTAGTTTTTCATTTCATTACCAATGTTGTCTGTATGAATTTAGCATTTAAACACAATATCCCACCTCAATGTATTTTGTAATCCTATTTTCACATTATTGAGCCTGAAGCAGTGCATTCATGTTGGGTAGAAAGTCATACTGTGGCCTCTGCAATATACAGTATGCATGTTCAAAGCAAGGATGGAGCAGCTTTGCCTTACTCTTGACCTTAAAAAGCCACTTCAGCAATGTCAATGAGCTCTTATATTCTTCTGAGACAGGTCTCAAAGCCATGATGTATCCCAGAATACATCTCTTTGGCTGCTCATGGACTCCAATTATGGAGTGATGTAACTAAGGATGTCCAATACAAGCCTGGTTATTCTCTGTCACACTCACTCCAGATTTGAAGCAGGTCTTCAAGTACTTCAAGCAGTAGTCATCCTAGTGAAGAGAGGACTTTTGTAAATAGTCTGCAAGGTGATGGTATCCTAATCATAGTTCACACTCCTTGTATTCTGTTGGTGTGCCACTAGCTTTAAATCCCAGGGAGAAGCTTCAAGAAGGAGATCGATTGTGGACATCAAAATCCTGTCTTATAAATCTGCATTGGTGGTAGTTGAATTTATCATTCACTAGTTCACATGCAAGTTTTAAATATTATTTGATCATGTTGTCAGTTTCTAACAGGAGTGTAGTGAAGTCAATTGAACATAGTTTGCCGTGTTTTAGAGCATTCCGCGGGATTCCAGTGCAGAAGATGTGGAAAAAGTCTGCAGATTCTGCTCATGAGTAACCGCAAAAAGGAGTACAGCTATATTATTAAATAACTAGTTGCTGAAGGAAATACTGGAAGAAACACATTTCTTTTCATGGAGATAGGGTCACATGATCAGATTCTCTTACGCTTATGCAGGGAAAATGCCTGGGTGTGTGTCAGGGACTAACATTCCAATCAGCATGAGCCAAACTCCTCTGTAAGAGCACTTATTACTGTTAATAGCAATATAAAATATATTTTACTTTTAACTTTTATTACTATTTATTTAAGAAGTTATTTTAGCTGGAATCACAAGAAAAAACAAAACCATGTCTGAAAGTTTTAAATAATTTAAAAATATTGAAGGTTTTACAGGACGTACGTACAGTCAGACAGAATACTATAAAGAAAGACCACAAGATAAGTATAGATGATTAAATAGATCTTGCTAAGGCATTGCTAGTGCTCTGGATGTTGCTAGGGCTTTGCTAGTGTCTTCTGGGTGGTTTCTAGGGCATTACTTTGAGGTGCTAATGTTTTCTGGGTGATTGCCAGGGCATTGCTCAGGTGTTCTGGGTGGTTGCCAGTGTCAGGCCCGGCCGTTGGCTTTTCCATCCATGGGAGTTGTTTTATGTTGTTTTGTGTTTGTCAGAGCGTGGTTTTCGGAACCCAGCTCTTTGTTCTAGTTTGGTTTCGGTTCTGTCAGGGTTTTGGCTGATCATTTACACGACAACTGAATTTTGGGGTTTCAAAGTGCAAGTTTTTGAAAATGTTATAGTCTCCATGTAAACAACAAAAACATGAATTTGTGAAAACGGTGACGTGTTCAGTCTATAGGCGCACAGTTTCTTTACAAAGTGACATCGCCTACTACTGGCCTGGCAAATACAGCGTCTTTTAGTCGTTTTTGGCAGATCCTTGTGAACGGGGATCATTTTTATCAACGTTGTCGTCTGTACGCGAAAAAAAAAAAGTTCTGTTTTTAGTTCATTGTTGTCATATAAATGTAACCTTATTTTCCCTGTGTTCTCAGTTCTGTGGCAGATCATCATCATAACTGTTTTGTTTACCTGCTCCCCGTTGTTCCTCCGTTGTCCTGCCAAGTCCATCTCCCTGTCCTGTTTCCCCCCATATGGTAGTTTTTGTTTGTTTTATTTTGTTTTTTTGATTAAGAGCACATACTCTGCATCTCTGAATCCTCACCTCATCTCTTGATCAACCTGACAGCCAGGTTTTTAGGGCATTGTTTAGGGTGCCAGGGTTTTCTATGTATAGTTGCTATGCTTTCAGTTTCTACTCAGTTGCTAAGGTGTTGCTACAGTGCTACAATGATAGTTTTGGAATTATTTACACTCTAGAACAAAGCTTTCTCTGAATGTTTACAGTAACTTTACAAGATTTAAGTAGGAAAGTTTTACAGAGTGTAAAGTCAGTCAAAAAGTAGTCAGAAAAACCATGAGATGTATGAATAGATTCTGCCAAAGCGTTACACAGTTGCAAAAGGGTTCTGGGTAGTTACCAGGGTGTTCTAGGTGGTTGCTATGGCATTCTACAGGATTTTCAGTGTACTTCTAGTCTGTTTCTATGGTTGGTTTAGATAGATCCTATAGATAGACAAGCCAACAAATAATTCACATTATTCTATACGTTCATAACTCTGACTTTGTATTCACTATAATGGATGACTGCAGTCATGGTTGTGCAATGCCTCTTTCTAGTGCTTAGATGATGCTTAATGTTGCTCTTTACCCTGCATTTAAGTTATTCCGAGAATGGATGAGAAGTAAGAACAAAGAGTTGAGTGAAAAAAAGGGCAGAAAGTAGGTGACGGGAAAGAAATGGCTATGTGTGAGAATGATTCAATACGTCAGCTCCTGGCGGGAGTACAAACCCAAGCGGCGATTGGCTCCAGGAGAAGTCTGTACACCACGCTCATGCATATTCCATTCTGTTTCTTTACAAGTCATGGTCTGTCAACTCCACGTGTCTCCTTTTGGGTGTCGATGTAGAGCAGGAGAGTTGGAACGCCACATTCCACCTGGGTGATCCACTGCTGTTATTTTTACATCCGCGAGGTTGTGTAAATCAATGGGCACCCCTTTGCAGGGACACACCAGTCCAACCTGAGTCTGCAGGACATTCACACTCCATCTGTCTGTCGGTTGATGATGCATTAGTGCTCAGCAAGACAGTTAACACTGAACGAGTCAGTTATCATTTTACTAAGTAGTTAGCTCATACTTTTTATCCAAAGTGACTTACACTACACTTATTAAAAGTAACAACAGTTGTTCATGGCTCACATCAGATGGAGATCAAACCAGCCACCTTCTTTTTATACAGAAGTTTGTACTGTTTATATGGAAGTTTTGTACAGTAACATGTCGCTCCAAACCTGTATAATTTTCATTTTTCATTTATTTGATTTTTTTAATTGATACACTTTTTAATTGGTACACTCCTCTTTTCCATATGAAAATTATTAAATTATTCAGTTCATTTTTATTGTAAAATTCAGGTACTTTTTATAGCTTTGTGTGAGGAACCTACTGAAATTGAAGTCGTTATTTACTTCAACTGAGCTCTCGAGTCTCATTTGTAACCCATAGAGAGACACCATCATTCCTATTCACAAAATAAAAAAATTATACGTTTTATGAAAACGTGGTGTGTATACTTTCTCCGGAAAATCTCCTTTTGTGTTCCATGAAAAAAATAACAGCATACGGGCTTGAAGAATGAGGTTCATTCTTCTGTGTTATGCAGCACATTTGAGCTTCCACAAGAACCAGTCAGGTTCATTCTTGTTACACAGCACATTTAAGCTTCAGCAAGAACCAATGAGGTTCTTTTTTTTTTTGTTACGCAGCACGTTTGACCGTCAGCAAGAACCAATGAGATTCATTCTTGTGTGTTACGCAGCACATTTGAGCTTCCACAAGAACCAGTCAGGTTCATTCTTGTATGTTACACAGCACGTCTGAGCTTCCACGAGAACCAATGAGGTTCATTCTTGTGTTACGCAGCACGTTTGAGCTTCCACAAGAACCAATGATGTTCATTCTTGTGTTACGCAGCACGTATTTGAGCTTCCACAAGAACCAATGAGGTTCATTCTTGTGTTACGCAGCACGTATTTGAGCTTCCACAAGAACCAATGAGGTTCATTCTTGTGTTACGCAGCACGTATTTGAGCTTCCACAAGAACCAATGATGTTCATTCTTGTGTTACGCAGCACGTATTTGAGCTTCCGCAAGAACCAATGAGGTTCATTCTCATGTGTAACGCAGCACGTTTGAGCTTCCACAAGAACCATTGAGTTTCATTCTTGTTACTCAGCATGTTTGAGCTTCCGCAAGAACCATTGAGTTTCATTCTTGTTACTCAGCACATTTGAGCTTCCACAAGAACCAATGATGTTCATTCTTGTGTTACGCAGCACGTATTTGAGCTTCCGCAAGAACCAATGAGGTTCATTCTCATGTGTAACGCAGCACGTTTGAGCTTCCACAAGAACCATTGAGGTTCATTCTTGTTACTCAGCATGTTTGAGCTTCCGCAAGAACCATTGAGTTTCATTCTTGTTACTCAGCACATTTGAGCTTCCACAAGAACCAATGAGGTTCATTCTTGTGTTACGCAGCACGTATTTGAGCTTCCACAAGAACCAATGAGGTTCATTCTCGTGTTACGCAGCAAGTTTGAGCTTTAGCAAGAACCAGTGAGGTTCATTCTCGTGTTATGCAGCACGTTTTTGAGTTACACAGTGAGGTTATATTTTTTATCAAATTGATGCTGATTAAGCTCCATCCACACACAGAATAGAATAAACATCCATTAACTGGCATCAGTTTAAATAATACTCTTTTGGAGTATTTGCCTTTTATTATGATAGAGAACAGTATGTCAAGAAAAAACTCAAGCCGGGACTTGAACTCAGGTCGCCCAAAGCCCAACATTACCAAATGTCAGTACATCGACCACTTGGCTATCATGGACAATAAAACAGCATACGTTTGATAAATGTTAGAACCTAACTGTGTAAGAAAAATGGGGGGAACAGAATCCGACTGCAAACAATTCAGCTGTCAAAATTATGAGAGGCAATTATGCCAGTTAAGCTCAAAATAATCTACACACAAAATAAAATCAGCCTTTTTTAAACCACTACTACATCAACACCTCTCATAATGGGAGTGGGGGACCAGATTTCGACAGCTGGATTGTTTTCCGTAAGATTCTGTTCCCCCCATGTTTCTTACACAGTGAGGCTCTGATATTTATCAAACTGATACTGATTAATTGGCTCTGGCTTAATTCAAGTTCCAGCTCGTGGATTTTTTCTTGATCCCATACTGTCCTCTATCATAATACAAGGCAAAAAAAAAAAAAACCTTCTTTAAGTAGCTTGTTTGAGCTTCCGCAAGAACCAATGAGGTTCATTCTTGTGTGTTACGCAGCACGTTTGAGCTTCAGTAAGAACCAATGAGGTGCATTCTCATGTGTTACGCAGCACGTTTGAGCTTCAGTAAGAACCAATTAGGTTCATTCTCATGTCACGCAGCACGTTTGAGCTTACACAAAAACCAATGAGGTTCACTCTCGTGTTAAGCAGCACGTTTGAGCTACTACAAAAACCAATGAGGTTCATTCTCATGTTACGCAGAACGTTTGAGCTTCTGCAAGAACCAATGAGGTTCATTCTCGTGTTATGCAGCACGTTTGAGCTTCAGCAAGAACTAATGAGGATCATTCTCGTGTGTTACGTAGCAAGTTTAAGAACCAATGAGGTTCATTCTCATGTGTTACACAGCACAGTTGAGCTGCCGCAAGAACCAATGAAGTTCGTTCTCGTGTGTTACACAGCTCGTTTGAGCTTTCGCAAGAACCAATGAGGTTCATTCTCATGTGTTATACAGCACGTTTGAGCTTCAATAAGAACCAATTAGGTTCATTTTTGTGCTACGCAGTAAAAGCTTAAATTCAATATTTTCATCATATTAGTTTTACTATCTCTTTATTAAGTTTTTGAAGTGTCAAATTGGTAGTTGCACAGACTGTCAATGTAGGGACAGAAATCTCTAATTTCATTAAAATAATTTTTCTGTGTTCTGAAGATGAACGAGAGTCTTATGGCCGGGCTATTCAATTGGAGGCCAGATCCACCCCGCCAATCATCTCAATCCGGCCCGAGGGCACCCCAACCTCCCTCCTCTCTTTTCCTGGCAGTGCAGCTGTTACGGTGCGTGTCCACTACAGCGGTAAAACTCCGCTCAGTTCCGCTGGCAATGCTATAATGTCTCCGCTTTGGGGGGTGTCTATTGCAACTGTGCTTAATCAGTTTTTTTCAACACACGGAAAAATATAATCATCAGAGATGCACGCGATTTGGAAATAGACAAGTTTCCAAATGCCCCAAGCAAAGATATCCTGTCAGTTTTATAAACTTTTGTAAACCCATGCCATAATAACAATGAATACATCCAAACTGAAATATTTAATATAATAACTGCAAAGCGTCTAATTTGTAAACAAAATGATTTACACACCAAATCCAGTATAAACTCTGGCACAATCTGCATATTTTTTAAGCTCGACTTCCATAGGAATTACTTGAAAACGCTCGCTCCCGTGCCAGTGGACGTGCACTGTGAGATACATGGTCGCATTGACACCTGTAGCTGTACGGCTATGTGCACTTTGCGTTCCATGAGCGCTCTGACTGACCTGAGAAACGTTTTTCGTGTGAATATTTCAGCAGTTTTTATGTGCCCCGTATTTCTGTCGAATGAACCAGCGATACCAATCATTCGTGAATTAATCATTCTTTTGGTTCGATTCTTTCCTTTCCATGAATTGGCTCAATGCACTTGTATAATGGTCTAAAACGATTCGGATTCGTTCGAACCGCTCTGTAACCGAATCATCTGAAGCGGTTTCTCGGTCATTAACAACAAACCGCAATGTTTTCAGTTGTTTCACTATAGTTTACTTTGAACTATGCAGCACGGCCCAGTGGATAACGGAACGCAAGCTTAAAGGAGTTGCGTTTACTCCCGATCCCGGTGTGGTGAAGAGTCCCAGCTTAGGACCGCAGTAGTATGCCTGATCAAAAGCTGCTCTCACGATTCTTAATGTAATCAATCAAACTAATTCATGTACTAATCTTTTATTTTTATCCCGATTATTTATATAGTTTAAGTGAAAGAAACTGCATTTTTAGGTATGTTTTGCGACATTGTTAATTGTTATTAAGCAATAAGGCATAATCATGCCTTATTATATAGAATAATAATTCTATACTAGTATATGAAACATATAAGTTAAAAGACATTGGTGGTCGTTATAACGTACTATAATATAGTGATATCTGATTTGTAACCAGGCACTAAAGCGATTACCCATAAAACGTGCTTTGAACCAATCGGATTGCTTGGGTCCTAAGCTGGGACTTCGCTGGGACAGAGCCGTTAAATATGACATTTCTACGGCTCTGCGCTGGGACTCATCTCTTCACCACACCGGACACCATTATTAAACAGCTTTGCGACATCCAGTGAGAAGCATTTCAATTCGACACACCTCTCTGTTACAAACCACAAATCAATCAATGATTTAACTAGTTTAAATCGGATGAAACAGCCTCAACATTCCCAACATGACTGATGAGGAAAACAGCAGAAACATTGTGCCATGAACGAAGTTAGAAGACTTTAAATTCCCTAATCACCAAACATTTACCATGAATGTACTGTAGTAATTTACCACGGTTTGGGCAGAAATGTGGAATATTTATATTGAATACTATGTTATAGTAATTTATACTGCATTTGATTTATTAGGTGGGTAGAGGTTTCTTTGTGAGGTTGACACCCTATGTATAGTTTTTACCTGTGTTAAGGCATTTTTTATACAGTGGTAGTGAGTGAGTATCCATGCATGATTTTACCTGTGTGGTTACCAAGTCTCACTGTCAGAATATTTTTATTTAAGCCTATAACTATAAATAAAATAATTCTTACCAATAGCTATGAGCTTGTAAAATTCATATATTTGTTCCAAGGAAAATTGTACACAGCTGTAAATAAGGTATTTATTATGGTCTTATAAATCTGCATATTGTTGGGTACCACATTTCCAAGTAAACACAATACTTTTTTTAGGTTTACTTTAGCTTATTTATTAATACTGTTATGTTTAAATAATACCGGTAAATAATGTTTCATTAAATAAGCTAAACCCACCAGCCCACCTCAACTTTCCGATTTAATAATCCGGCCCTCGAATTCAGCTAATTCAATAGCCCTGTCTTACGGGTTTGGAACGTCATGAAGGTGAGTAAATTAAGACAGATTTTTCATTTTTGGGCGAACTAACCCTTTAAACTTTTTAATAAGTGATTCACACATGTACATAAATGCAGAAGTGAATTGCACACTGGCAACAGTGAACAACACTAAAACAGCCATTCCCTTGGTTGCAGACACATTTGGTTGAGGATTACCTTAGTTGTTCCTATGCTTTCATCATTCTATGTATAATGTTCTCCCAGGGAGATGATGTTTGCTGTTTGATCACTCAGTGTACCGACAAACCAGAAGCTGCCAAAACACATTGTGGTTTGTCATGTCATTCTGTGGTGTACAGTCCATCTCTGTTTGCTTCACGTCTGTAGTATGCAAGGTTTCAAATAGCGGTAAGTAAAAACAGTATCTGTCAGCCCCTAGCAGCCAAAGTGAATGATGCAACTAAAGAGGTTATACTTTATTATTATTATTATAATTTTTTTTTTTTTTTTATGTCAGGGTTAGTTTAAATATTTCTAAAATAACAATAACTAAAATAAATAAATAAATAAATAAATATTAAATAATTTGTAAAAAGTCAATGGAATGTCCTAATTTTGATAGTTACGTAAATGTGTGTGCTTGTGAATGTTATAAAAGTGAATGACTAGAGTTTAAATTGTTCTAACAGACATTGTACTCAGAAAATCAGAAATGATCAATCAGTTGACCACAACAGACACAAGGAACAGTGATCAGTGACCGAGATCATATTTCCTTATTACTGCCATTTTATGCCCAATGCATACACTGTACGTCACACACAATATTGGAAATATGGCTTGGAAATCTGCCCTGTGAATTTAATGAACTATTAAATGACAGTGATGATTTTGAACATGCACATTTGTGAGAGCTGGCTTCCTGTAAACACACAGATGTATTTCTGGGTGGCCGTGTGTGATAGAGGGTCAGCGCTTCTGCGCTTGCGTGTATGTTGGTGTGTCTTGCGGTAAGACCTTGGTTTCCTCTGTTGACTGAGGGCTTTATTGCAGAGCTATTGTACCCAAACATTTTCTTTGGCCTCTGATTTCAGATCCACCACAAACAGGCTCTCATTGCCAACCTTTGTGTTTCCTCAGCTGGGGACTAACCTCTATTAAACTCCCTTCTATTATAAAGAATCTTTCGCTCTCCCTCTCTCAGTTCTTTTCCCTTGATCATTCGGTAAAATGCACATTTCTGTCTCCATATTTCACACGAAATGGCTTTCTCTCTGCTGTAAAAATACAATGTCTACTCTTGCGTGTCTGAGACCGATTTGGTCGAAGGCTTTATTCTTAAAGGAAACTTAATGCTCGTAATGCCTGAGTAATGTGGTTCAGGGATCCAGACTAAAAATAACTATAAAAAATACTATGGGCCACTGGCTCCTAAAATTAAAGCATTTAAGAGCCAAATTACTTTTTGAGATGCCAAATTACAGAATCACTCAGTATAGATGGTTATGAAGCAAATGTTCTTCATGTGGACATAACTGCATAACTGCAATTGTGTGACTCATAATTCATTGAGTCAGTTGTCAGCTCAGTATCTGCTTGAACAGTGAGCAAGTGGTTAAAGTGATTTAAAACCGTCGAGTTCAAGACTAATATGCGAGTCTTTTTGACTGATTCAACTAAGAGTAATTTGTTAGTTACAGGTTGCACTGCGTTTGCTGTTATGTGCAACAAACCAGGGGGGGGAGTAGACGCAGTCTCGTGGGTACCCCCCGGCCTGCGAGGGGTGATGGGGGTATGTGGCGAGCAGGACGAGGCCAAGGGCCGTGGGAGAACTGCGCGAGGCCGTTGGCATGAAGCCTTGAATTGCACCGTGCAACTCGGATCAAAATCAATGTGAAAATAGATATGAAACTGAACGTGTCTGCTTAATAAATAGTGAGCTGAACGAGAGTCGCAGCACAGATCAGCAATCAGATCAGATTTCATTTATCACGAGAGTAAAGAGCTGACTGACAAGATGATATTTGGTGTCAAAGCGAAATGTAAAAGCGTCAATTTAAGCGAATTTGTCATTGTACTATTTTGTTGGTGTTTTTCATTAAGAATAATAACTCAACATTCAAGCGATCAGACCCCAAATTGGCGCTAATTTGAAAGCGAAACTAAAATGCGCATGTCCGTACGGGCATTCATAGCAGTGTGTGTTCAAGGGCGCGAAGCAGGCAGAATAGAGCACCTATGAACCTATGGTAGGAATTAATTGAAAATGCTTGCTCTACTCCGCACCATTATGAAACTCCGTGTGGACGTGCACATTTTAGTTTTGCTTTCAAATTAGCAATTTAAAAGCCCCCGTCGGTGATACCTGATACCTGGTATTACTGGTGTTGTCACACTTTGATTAAGAGGTGGGAAAATATCCTTACTGCCATATCCCTACCAACCTTCCGAACGTATGACTTACAGAAGGTATACTTAACTAAGAATGTTTCGGGAAACACGTATTAACGATAAGGTTCAGCTTAAGGTATAACTTAAGAACGACTAGCGTTAAGAAGGTTTCGGGAAATCCAGCCCTTATCGTTAATACGCGTTTCCTGAAACATTCTTAGTGTTGCACTTTTATTGAGCAGGTCATCCATTAATAGAAATTAGTTATTTACACCAATAATGCGATGCGGCTGCTGGGCAGTCTGGTGAGATTTGGAGGCGGAGTATTGAAGAGAGGGGTGTGTTTGTTTGGGTTGATTCCAAATATCAACAATGTCCTTTAGCGTTTTTGAAATATCGCTTACCCCACCTTAATATCTGACAGTTTTGTGTGTCCATCTATAGTTGCCATCATCTGAAGTCTTTGTGAGTGTTTGCATCATCTGAAGTCTGAGGCTGGATCAAAACTGGAGCTGCTGTAATCTCTAGTCTAGTAAACTTGCTGAGCATCCTGAGAAACAGGGAAGCAACAGGAGAAAGATTAGCATAGCTGCTGTCATATTATTTCAGACAAAAGATGATCATGTGCACTTTTTACCATTTCATCACATATTAACTGTAGAACAAGATTATGAGATTTGTTAATTGAATGCTTGGCTAAAGAGCTGTGTCTTTCTTTAATCTAGATTTAAATTGGGAGAGTGTGTCTGAGCCCCGAACATTATCAGGAAGGTTATTTATGAAGGTAAAAGAGTAGCAAAACTCGAGAGCATATAGATGTGAATCTGCCCAGAAAATGAGCAAATGAGCCCAGAATATATACGCAGCACGTTTAATTATGTTAAACGTTTTCCTCCGATAGAAGACCGGTAGAAAACGCTTAACTAGCTTAATGCTAAAATTAAGACAGTGGTATTAAAAGACTAAACTCAGTAAAACACCATTCTATGTACAGAAAAGCAGATGAGCCCAGAATGGCGAAAGAAAGCAAATTTGTGTTCAGGGTGTAACTTTTTTGACCCTTCGCAGAGAGTTTGATTGACAGGCGATCTGACCAATCATATCAGCCATCCACCAAATCCGCCATTTTTGTCCTACAAAGCAGTCTGGAGAGTTAGTCGTAGACAGTAAAAGAAATGGACACAGCGACCCCATAGACTTCAATTGAGAAATTAGAAGCACTCACTTCCTGATGGCTGAGCGTACTGCGCAGACTCAAACTGAGCTTGATGACGCAGATGTGACGTGAGCAACCTGTCTGACAGTTGTAAGTCTTCTAGTAGCTGTGCCAAGAGAAATCTGCATCATTCCCTTCCGATTCTTGCAGAGACGGAGAGCGTGAGTAGGAGCTGTCCATGAGCTAGGAGCAGGAGCAACTTTATAACTCTCTATGGGCTTCTCCCTTGACTTTATAGGACTTTATGCCTCCACGTCCCCCCGATTGACTGCGAGCTTCTCCTCCTGTCTATACGGTAATTTCCAGAGAGTCGTGTGGTTATGACGCAATCGTTAGCATATTTTTACAAAAACTGCTTCTACGGGGCCATAACGTAAGATACAAGGTAATGGAGCCTTTTATACATTGTTGTGTTTCTTTAGAAATAAACAATGGACAAATAGAGTCTTTAAACGCCTCAGATGTAAAGTTATTCGTTGTTAAAGTGACGCCAAAATGAATGGGAGTCAATGGAATGCTAACAGCAGGTGATGGCTTGTTAGCCAATGGCGGCCCCCGGGGATGGTACGCTTTCCGGGTGCTGGATTACCCCCCTGGAGTTAGTAGATTAACGTTGGAGGATTTTCACTTGAAAAATGGTGTGTACTGACGTCTTTCCGCAGTTAAAACAACATTCTCTCTTATGTTCATTCATGTTTATTTGATGCTATATATGAACTAGAAGGAAGAGATGATCGGTTCACGAGCAGCTTTAACTGAGGCTCTACAGCGATCTGTCAGACACATTAAAAAGCTACAAAACGGTATTTATTGTTTAAATTTCTTTACAAATTGACCAAATTTGAAAGTTGAGACTTTGTTTCAGTAACGTGGTCTGTCCTGTCTGTCAGCGTGTTGTCAGTGTCCTCTCTGCTCTGCGATTGTATTTTTCACTGTGTGAGAACTTGGTGTGACGTGAGAGCGGCGTGGCTTGTTGGACATAGCAACAGTAACTAAAGGGGGCGGGTCTTTGGGAACGGTCAATTAAGGTTGTGAGAGATGCCTTTTTGGAATAGATCTCCCTCTGTGTTTAGGACAATCTGTGAGTACAAATTTAGTTTTTGTAAATCACCCAACCTGCTGCCTGTGCTTTAGTAATAATGTATAACAAATTTTGTGTTTTTTTATAACTGTTGGTTATTAAGCCTTAAGTGTTTAGTTGGTTTTCTATGGGAGGAAAACGCTAAATGTATAATCAAACACGTTGCGTTCATATTCTGTGCTCGTTTGCTTTTCTGTATGCTTTATTAGTATAAAATATATTCTTTATTTTAAAGAATATACAGAAAATAATTTCTTAATTAGGATAACAGAATTTATGTTTTTAGGTTTACTTTTTCATTTAATATTGCTCACACAGTGTCACTTACGTTTGGATGTCAAAACCTTCTTGAAATAAATAAAACAAATAAAAAATGTAAATTTGAAAAAAAAAAAAAAAAAAATAACAGATGCATGGTGATATCCACAACTTTCCTGCGAGTCTTAATGGGCGTCGCCATGACACTCGATACTTCCTGTTGCCGGTATCTCAGTTCCGGTTTAGCGTAACGCTCAATGAAGCTTGCACACAAGGGATACTTGCGTCGCGGTACAAACGGGTGAAACTGATTACTGACAAGTAGTAATGCTGACAGATAAGCAATGGCTCCTTGTGGCTCAACGTGTACCGTTGTCAGGTGCACAAACAACACGCGAAAACTGAAGGATTTTATGAATGGGAGTTGTTTCCAACATAAACGGACCCTCTACGCAGAAAGAGTGTTTCTTGTAACTCTACTTAGAAAAAACTGCAGTACAACTGTATATATTTTTAAGTGGTATGTTTATTGTTTTCAATAATGTGAAAATTAATTCGAGAATTAACTTGAATGTGCAGCAATTTGTACAAATAGAGAGTATGTAGGCCTACTATATTTGTTGTAGCCATTAAATAAGAGCATTTAGTTTCATATTTGTTCAAATATTATAATGTAATTTTTTCCATCTATGTTGATTATGAAAAGTGAACACCATGATCATCTTCATCTTTGCAGCAGACACTGACAGAAAACACTAGTTTATTAATAAAAATCAATGCACGCGTGTCACTGGATTTACAAATGCACATCTTGCTTATTGCACGCACACTCGGCACACATTTGATGTCGAAATAACGAGATATTGTGTTGAAATAACATTATTAATAATAAATCTTTAATAATATTTGATTGAATGCCGAATGTTGTGCTTGTTCAATTTAATAAAATTAATACTTTAATTGTGATCATTAAAATAATTGAATATTAAATATTAAGTGGCCAAATTTTGCACATTTATTAAAAGTATTTATATATATAATATATATAGCACCCCCTCAGCACACGTTAAAAAATTATCTGGCGCCGCCCCTGGTTATAACGGCCCACGTATTAAAAATGATTGGGTCTAAATTGGGCTCGGCTCATGTGTCGGGCCGGGCTCGAACACAACGTGCTCAGGTAGGGTCGGGCTTGATTTTTTGGGCCCGATCTAAGCTCTACTCCTCATTATCCAAGCAAATTGTTTGGGCTTGTTGAGGCTCTCTGTTAGCGGTATCTTCAGGATAACGTAAACCCATAGACAGTAAAAGAAATGGACACAGCGACCCCATTGGATTCAACGGAGACAAAGTGACGCCCATTAGAAACTTTTACTTCCTGGGGGTCCAGCGTACTGCGCAGACTCAAACTGAGCTCGACGACGTAGATGTGACGTGAGCAAACCGTCTGTCTTCTAGTGGCTGTGCCAAGTTCAATCTGAATCATTACCTTCCGAAACTCGCAGAGACGGAGAGCGTGAGTAGGAGCTGTCCATGATCTTGGAGCATGAGAAACTTTTTGTAGGTGTTCTGATTAATTATTTTGTCATTTTGCCTCGACGTCCTCCCGATTGCCCGCGAGCTTCTCTTCCTGTCCATACGGTAAATTCCTACTGTGCGACAGAGAGTCGCGTGGCTGTGACGCAATCGTTAGCCTACTTTTACAAAAACTGCTTCTACAGGGCCATAACGTAAGCTACAAGGTAATGGAGCCTTTTATACATTTTCGTGTTTCTTTAGAAATAAATAATGGACAAATGGAGTCTTTAAACGCCTCAGATGTGAAGTTATTCGCTGTCAAAGTGACGCCAAAATGAATGGGAGTCAATGGGAGGCTAACTGCAGGTGGGGTTCCGTTAGCCAATGGCGGCGTCCGGGGGTGCTTCAAAATAATACAAATCGCTGCACCCTTGCGTAAACCGGAAGTTCGTTACCGGCTTGTTCTACGTTGCCATAGCGATCACGGGAAAGGTCAGAGTTCGGGAAAGTCGTGGATAGGTGAAAAATATTGTGAGAAAATGGATATGAAGTTATTTAATGAGCTTCCTCAGTTCACCTGTGTTTCCTACTTCTCTGGCAGCAGCTTTCTTCAGAAATGTTGAAGTCGCAGAGCTTTCCCTATGTTATGGGTTATTTTGTTGCAGCTGAAATCACAGAACATTTTTGTTATCAATATTTGTTTACCATTGAGCTAGTTTTCAAGCTCCGTGTAAGTGACGTCACCGATTAACAGTACAAACGTTTATGTTAAATAAATTAGCTCACTTTCAAGTAAAACATTTACAAAACTATCAAAACCTCTCGTCTACACATAAGAGGTGATTAAAAGCCCAAACTTTCATAAACAAAAGCTCAAGCGAGTTAACCTTAGCTTACCTCTTCTGAAAACGGTTGAGATGCTAACGGACTTTTCGAAGACAATAAAGTAATTCAACAGGAGCGTGTCAATTACAAGTAAGAGAAGTGCCAAGAACAGTTGTGTGTATTATTTGTGTGATTTTTAGAGACTAATCTCACCTGAAAGCATTGGTATTTCCAAATATTTCTGCATTTTCCTGTGCGACAGTGGAGTTCTGCAATCTGCAACCCAATTCGACAGGGCGCTTATTTGGAGAGCGAGTTGATGCAACCGCCATCTTTCCTGCATCTGTTTTGAAAGCCTCGTCACATAACGCTACGTCGTTGCAGGTTGGTTATGTCTGTGTGCACAAATCTTATTTGATCACAGTGGTGCGGACAGTCCGCCTAAAAAGAGCTGATTTGCCTGCAGTCTTAACATAGCCTAAATAATCTGTGAACTCATCTAATTAAAAATAATATTTTTCTCGATATGTGCCAGTGTTAAAAAAAAAAATCATTAATTAATTTTAAATTATTTGCAGTTGTGGTCATTTTCTTCTCTTGACCCATCTACTTGATGATTGCCGCTTGGTTATTTATTGTTGTAATAAATAAGGTCTTATGAGGCTTTGCTTTTGAGTAAGGGTTGATTTGTATAAATCACATGAATGTTTCTTAGTCTGAAAGCTGGGAAAAGTCTGGATTTATATCAAAGTTTATAGAAAAGGTCAAGGTCACAAGCACTTAACCTCTCTCATATAGTGGGGAAGTGCACATCTGTACTGCAGCTTTCCAGCTGCACTCGTCTCCTAACCTTTCCTTCTTCCCTTTCTCCACGTTTGGAAATTTACAGGTGTCAGCTGTTTTATGTTGTTATGATATTGTTGAAAGGGAGTTTTGAATTTCCCATGACTTCTTCAAAGAGTATCATAATGAAAGCACTTTATGACGCTATGTTCTCTTAATATTGTTTTAACAGACTTTATGAGAACAAAAATTCTTAAAATTCCCTTCTGCTTTTTGGGAATTTGTATAAAACTCAGATTTACAAACCAACAGAATTTTTATATTTCACCAAGCTACTTGTAACAGTTGGTGGTTTTAATATAAACGCTCTCATATATTCTTGAGCACGATCTTCAACTCTGAGCAAGGTTCAATGTGTCTAACTTTTGAACTGAAGGAGGAGGATAAATTTACTTTTGGCTATAGGGATATGAAATGGGGCATGGGAGTGTGGAATCAGAATGAGATGTTGCCATGGGGGAAACTGTAGAAGTGGTAAAGATTTTAAAAGCCCCCGTTGTGAGTCATGTGGAGAAATATGAGGGTGTGAAGATGGATGAAACAAGACGTTCAGTCAAAAGCATGACATTTTGTATAAAATATGAGCTCAAGCTTGTCCAAATTAAGCTGCTTTGGATATAGATTTATAAGGATTTTAATTGAAAAGAAAGTAAAAACAGGTTTGTTTCAGAGATAATGATGACATGATGACAATAATCATCAAAGTTATATTATCTGATTATTAAATTTGTATAGATATTTTTTTTTTTTTTTGGGACTTTTTATATCAGGACTTATTAACTGGTTTTGCATTAAGACTAAAATTTCACATTAAACAAGTGGTGATTGATAAAATATTATTTATTATTAATTAAATAAATGAATTCAATTATTTAGTTTCATGCTTTCGGTCGCGAATAATTCACAGCACAAAATACATTGTGGTCGACACAATGTTTATTGTGTTGACTATATTAAACAAATGAGTTTAATATAGTAGGCCATATTTTCTTTTATGCTGTTTTATTCAGGATGAAGACATTTCATGTTGGCATCTGCCTAATTTGATATTTTGTCTAGGTACAGAATCATTTATTTAAATATTTAGTGTAGAATACTTTGACTGGACACATGTCCTTTAATGGTAACAATAAAAGATATGGAAAGCTTATCATTCCCTATTTTTTGTCATCCTAATTATGCACAATTATATGATTAGCTGGATTTTATTATTTTTCTGTAGCATAATTTTAATCGGAATAGATCTGCAACTCATTTTTATGTTGCGATCCACTATTTGAAATGGAGCTCATGTGTTATCAAGTCTAACAAAAATAGATTAGAGATGATCTGTGTTGGGCATTACAACGTAATCAGATTACTTTTTTGATGTAAAGATTAAAGTAAAGTAACTTTATAAATGTTCACATTAATATTTGAGTTACTTTATTAAAAAGGAATGCACGTTACTTTTCAGTTTAATTAATTTAAAATTCCATTTGAATTCTCTCTTCTCCATAATGTAATCGCTTAGAGATGCACAATCATGCGTGTGCAGGAACAGACAAAAAGTACAAAAGTAACAAAACATATTTCAACTTTCAATAAAGAGTTTTAGGTAATTTAAGAGGTATTTTGTATGGCATACATAGCTCCAGGGGTCAGGAAATATGTGTTTTTTTTAAAGAAAATGAAGTTGTTTGTTATTTATGTTGATGAATTACATTACTGTTAAACTTGCAAAAAATTACCAAAAAAAAAAAAAAAAAAAACACCTGCAAGGCTTGAAAGAGAGCAAGCCTCAGCCAGGTGAGAAAAGTAGCGCAAAAGTAATGCAGCACATTACTTTCCATAAATAGTTACTAAGTAATGTAATTAGTTACTTTTTAAGGGAGTAACGCGATATTAGCCCCTTTTACAGTCTTTACTGGTAAATTACCGGTAACAGATCATGTGTGAAAAGGACCATTTCAAATATACCGGTAAATTGGTTCTGGCAATTTACCAGTAAGGGAAGTTGTAACATTATCAGTAAATAATTGGTATATGCTCTATGTAAACGCGAAATTAAGATTACCGATATTTTGCACATACGAGGTCAGAACGCACTGACATAAGAAGTGATTTGGGCCAATCAGAAGCCGTTGAAAAAGCCATTCATTAATTGTGACGCAGATGACGCGTTTAACTCAGAACTGTTTACAAATGTCTTCAAATTGTATAACGAAACTAAAGCGCTTCTCCTTGTCCGGGCGGATGAAGAGATTTGTAAACAACTTTAGAGGTCACTTCGGGTTAATGACATCATCACAGAGTTTACCGGTGTTTTGAAACTGATATGTGAATGGTGTTTTACCGGTAAAAAGCCAGAACGCTGTTGCTTGTGTGAACAGCACATTTTTCAATTTACCGGTAAAGTCGTTCTCTCAATTTTACGGTAATTTACCGGGATTGCTGTGTGAAAGGGGCTATTGTAACGCATTACTTTTGAAAGTAACTTTCCCCAACACTGGAGATTTAAATAGTACAATTTTAAAGACTCCAAGAAAATGCGTTATAAAGAGTAGTTCCCTTCTCAGAGTAGCCTACTCTCTTTAGTTCAAAGAATATTGTGTAATTTGCTGGTGTAAAGTGAGCTATTTGTCCATGAAGTGACTGATGGATGAAGTGCTTGTGGTAAAGCTCAGCAGATCCTGGCCCCGTTCCCGGTCACACCCTCACATCCAACTTTCCTCTAGCTAACATCCCGTTTCCTGTTCTAACACCTCACCAACTCCGTCTTCCCCTTTTTCTCCCACACATTCCCTCACTCTCACTCTCACTCGCACTTGTCATTCCTCTTTTTTTCCCCTCTGACTATCTCTCTTGCTTCCCTCGAGGTCAGTCGAGACGCCACAGCAATAACGCAGAGGGTGACACACAGAGCTTTGAAGTGGTTTTTCAGGGACAGAATCACCTGGAGTTGTGAAGTTGTACGTAAGGACTAAGGTATTTGTTCTGGTGCTGCTGTGGTTATGGGTCTCTTGGGTGGCCCCCACGGGCCCTTGAAGATTCCGGAGAGAGGGAGCAAACGGACAGGATTAGGGCCAGGTCCAGCCAGAAGTGGAACTAATGGGTCCATGTGTGCACAGACACTTCTGAAGACCAGATGCTGAGGGGAGAGGGGGGTCTCATTCTCTCACACCATTGTTCCTCAATAGAGACAGGAAGTGAGAAGGAGAGTAAAAATCGTTTGAAGTAGTGTGTAGTTTCATAATATTGTGATGTTTGATATCACCTAGTCATCACACATATATATATATATATGTGTATGTATGTGTATGTATATGTATATGTATATGTATATGTGTATGTATATATATATATATATACTACCAGTCAAAAGTTTGAAATATTATGATTTTTTTAAATGTTTTTAAACTTTCTTATGCTACGTATAGTAACAGTAGTAAACAGTACTATTGTGAAATATTATTACAATTTAAAATAGCACTTTTCTATTTTAATATATTCATTCATTCATTCCTCCAAACCGCTTGTATCCTATGGAGAGTCGCAGGGATGCTGGAGCCTATTATTTCATTTGAAATGTTATTAGCTGAATTTTGTCAGCATCATTACTCCAGTCTTCAGTGTCACATGATCCTTCAGAAATCATTCTGATATGATGATGCTGAAAATTCAGCTTTGACATCACAGGAATAAATTGCATTTTAAAACATTCAAATAGAAAACAGTTATTTTAAATTGTAATAATATTTCACAATATTACTGTTTTACTGTATTTTCGATCAAATACATGTAGCTTTGGTGAGCAGAAGATACTTTCAAAAACATAAAAAAATTAAAATTATTCCAAACTTTTGACCAGTTGTGTATTTTATACATTTTTATGGGCATGAAATGTAAATTAATGGTTGCATGAATGTATGAATGTTTATTAAAGGTATAGCGGAGGATCTTTCCGAATTTTAGATAAGACCCGCCCTCTCCACTTTTTTAATAAGTTTGATTGATTCACCAGAATGATTGACAATTAGGAGGACCAATAGTATAGGTGATCCACCCGGAAGTAAAAAATCCTCCGCTATACCTTTAATTTTACAACTGCACTATCCAGCTTATTTGTAACGCAAAAGCGGATGTGGCCATTGAATGTGTCTGGCTTCCGGTGTCATTCGCTTCCAGTTATTTTTAGCTTTACAAAACAGCTTGTTATTATGCATTGCAAACTGGTATCTCTTACACTTGGCTAGAAATGTCAGTTTGCAGTACAAATAGTTTTACCGTTTACTGCAATTTGTTATTCTTAGTTATTTCCCTATAGCGGTTAATGAATCACAAGTTTTACAAATTCACGGAAAATAGCTTACTTCACCGTTTAAAAATAAGGTGGATAAAGCTGAAAAGAAAAAGAAAACTGAATGCGAGATAAAATCCACAGTAGGAGGAACAGTAAACATTCACACAAGTCGCAAGTGACCTTCCTCTGTGCCTTGATTATTGAAATGAATTTGTGTATATTACATTTTAAAATATGATACAGTATTGATTTAGAACAGATGATGTATCGTATTTTCCTGGATGAGTCAGGTCTTGGCTGGGACGGGGATTGGGAGGTGGTGTTTTTTGGCTGAAGGGTTCTTCTTTCACTTGGATTAATCTCTCTCACCTTTTCGAGGTCCTCAAAAGGTCCTGATAATGGTTTCTGATGTAATGGCCTAGAATAAAAAAAAAATAGAATAAAAAAAAGATGTATTTTCTAAGTGCAGCCCAACAGATTTAACATTTGTAATCTACCAGCTGTTGGAGCGTCTTGAACGTGCAGCTTCAGACTAACAGAGGGCAGCGTCTTCCTGTGGTAAAAAATGCTAAGTGTTAGTCATTCGAATGATCATATAAAAACATTGATGAACTTTCTCAGTGATTAATACAAAATGTTTTTCGGGCAGATTTTTTTTTTAATTGATGTGGTAAAAGGTCCTTTTGCGGGACTTAATCTACCTCGTGTACTTTGTTGGCAAGGAACTTGATCAGAATCCATCTGATTTTTATGCACTTCTATGCGGTCATCATTTTCCCATAATACTTGTCTTAACACTTTGTTTTAGATCATAGTTCAGGCTTGACATCAAATCCTGAAAATCTGGGAGCTTTTAAGCAGAATTGGGATCAATCAAAAGGTTTCTACATTCTGGCTTGCAATGATCAATGCCTGACTTGTAACACTTTACAAGTGCAGACTTTGGCCAAACAGGCCCGGAATCTTCTCTTAAAGCACTGTAGTAGCTAGTAACAGTTTTATATTGACATTTAAGGCATTTTGCTGGTGATCTTATCCAATATTTTGCTTGCTCTTATCCAGAGAAAATTACAAACATCTTTTAGTGTTTTCATGATAAATCTGGCATAGAAGGAGAGAGAAACTCTGACACATTTCAAACAGGTGTCTTATGATTATGTTTTCATGCATCTTGGCACTTAATGTGATTTTAGCAAGTAGGACATGTTCCTGGATCAATGTCCTGGTCCTGGAACAAAGTTCCTCTCGACCAATCAGAATTTCGGGATAAGGAAGGAGTTAGACCTGGGATTAGGAACTTTAGGAACATGTTATTATCAATTATTTCCCAATAAGTTTAGGGAGGGGAATCTTGTTATATTCAGTCCTTTTCAGTTCTTTCATCATCTACAGGTCGATATCATCATTTGATTATGAAGCATTCAGGAAAACGCTGCTAAATATGCAGTGTTTGTTTCAAAGTCATGTCATGCATATCTCAAGCTCTTTGTTTAGGAGGGATGTGAATGGGATGGTGATATTTGTCAGGCACCAAATGGAGATGCGAGCGATCTGTTCATCGTCAGCTAGCAGAGGACATCGCCTCCCGTATGTGTTTATCAGAGTCTATCCTCCGTTACGCTGACAGAGAAAAAACTGAGGCAAGGCCAGATGGGAACTATTACTATGCCTCTCAGTGTTTCAGTCTGCTTTATTGGCATTACAAGATACGCTACATGTGTACTGCTTAAGCAGTTGCGGGTTAGCTGAAGACAATAAAAAGCATAAACTGTAAACAAAGCAAGAAAAAAATATTAGTAGTAAATCGAGGTTACAATAAGAAGTCAGAAAAGTAGTCCACAGTACATTCAGAAACATGTTAAATCATTTAGGCACTAAATGAGAACGTATTTATATAAAAAAAAAATAGTTCATCCAATAATATTCATCATTTACTTGCCTTTAAGCCATTCCAAACCTGTTTGACCTGGGTAGTGAGCAAAAATTAATATTTAATAAGTATAAAATTGAATCCAAAATTGTAAACAATTGTAAAATATGTATAGAAAATGATAAACAATATATAAAAAGGATAAAAAAAACAAATTTTTAGTAATTAACTATCAGTTATGATATTTTTATGATGCTTTTCCATACTAGCAAGTTATTATTTTTCTTTCTAATTGGTCTCTGTGTCTTTTATTTTTGTACTTTTAAATTGATCTGATTGCTGACTGGTTCGCATAGTCTTATGATGGCTAGTTCTAATATGATACAATGTTTTTATGGGAGAATTTTTTCTCAAAACGTCAGGAAATGGGTAAATTATACAATATAAAAAATATATATAAATGACTAAATTATATATGCTATTTTGAAGTTTATACACTCTTAAAAATAAAGGTTCTTTATTGGCATTGATTGTACAAAAGGTTCTTTAGATTTTTAAAATGTTCTTCACACTTAGAAAAATGGTTCTTTTAAGAAAGGTTCTTTGTGGAGCCACAAATGGTTCTTATATGGCATCGCTGTTTTGGAACCTTTATTTTTTTAAGAGACGACTGAGAGCGAAATGTTTTGACAGGTTTGTGTTGATGCTAACAAGTTTGCATGTGCTTCTTCTAAATGCTAGCTATAGGATGAAAGAGGTTGATAAGGATGAAAGTTTAAGTAGGCGTTGAATTTCGAATCTAAACTCGTTCAGCAAGTCGTCCAGAGGTCTCTCGTGCTGATTTAGTATTCATCGTTTGAGATGTCAGTCCCGCTGAGAGGATATAGTGTGAGTTCTGATGTGATGGCCAACATCAGGTGAAAAGAAGCATGATGCAATATGACTCACCCTCAGAGTTGCCCGAAATGAATTCAACAGCAACAAGCCAGCCTTCATCTAGTGTTACACTCCCTCCATCATCCAGAAGCGCTGGCAGAGAAGAAGAAAGAATGATGTAGGAATGTCGGAGAGTGAAATCCTTTGGCAGAACTGGGTCTTGTTTGCACAGTAAACCTCACAGTCTTGTGTAGCGCCATGAAGGGAAATGCCCACATTGTTGAGTTGGGAGACCCTGGTTACGGTGGAGCGAGGGGCCTCCACCAGGCAAGTTTGGAGAAACAACAGGATGAAGGTCAGCTAATATAGCAGTTAATTCCACTTCCCTGTCCCCATGGCTCCCAGCTGGGGTTTATTTGAAGATCCCAGACGTCAAAGTCACCGAGTACTTTGTTCGGCTGGTGAGTGCCGCAGGCCAGTGCCAATACTTGGGAATATTAATGTATTCTGATGAAATGGGGGTCAATAGGGATTGCCTGTGAAGGATGGAAAATTCCATGCTCTCACCGTACTGTTGTATTTCTGTCCGCACTTTTGTTGTATTCCCATTGGGCTGTTAATCCAACAGCGCTTGACAGTGGACTTTCCTTTTTTTCACAGGGAACACTCCGATCTGATATTTTTTAATGTCCGATGAATCAGTGCGTTAAAGTTTTTATCTTCTCTGGACCTGCGCTGCATGCTCTTAAGTAATGCGTGGTTTGATTGGTTAGCTTTTTTTCAGTGGTTATATTCTTTGAAGATCTTTCAGAGAAGATCTTTTACTTGTACTATTGTGCTACAGTCATGAATGTCACCTTAAATCTTAAAGGCTTTTTGAGGAAAGAGATCAAACCTTTTTTGCCTCGTGGATGATAAAACGGGTGAAGAAATCCCATAGACTTACACTTAAGAATTCATTATTTAAATTTGTTGTGTGATTAAAAAAAATATTTTTGAAATGTAGCATATTGGCAATTTTTCCATGGGCAAGCAGCACTCATGTTTTTTTTTTTTCAATGTACAAATCTTTTTATTTCAGTATCAGAGTTAAAGTAATTGTGACTTTTGTACTTGCAGTTGCAAGTTGATTCTCTTGTTCATATTCCATGTAAGGAATAATTGACTCAGGGCCGAGGGTGTGCATTTTTTTTCACTAATTCAACGGCCCTGAGTCAATTATTCCGCTTATACTACTGTAACCACACCTTAAAATTCTTCAGATCATGTATTTCAAGACATTTGTTAGGTTTTTGTCCTTAAAACGCTCTTGTGTATAGGACTCATTTCTTACACATCTAAACCAAGCATCCGTCGCTAATTCCAAAATGTCATTGTAGAGCTAGTAACGGAGGCTTGAGACACTGATATTAATGCAGAAATGAGAGAGAGAGAGAGAGAGAGAGAGAGAGAGAGAGAGAGAGTATGTGAATTACCTAAGTGTGTCTCTCAACATTGTTTAGCAGCAGCATAATAGCTGTAATAATAGCGGAAGTGTACGTTTATCTTCTCCAAGAACAGTGCCGTTATTACCTCACTAGTGAGAATCATGTCATGTAGATTTTAAGTTGTTGAACTATTTAATCAGAGCAGCGCTGACAACACTTTTCTATGCGAATGTGTGTCCGTACTGTATGTGTGTTTGCGTGTTTGAGTGGGAGAGTGGGAGAAAGAGTGTGTGCTTTCCGGCTATGTGCTTTCCGTACAAAATAAAAACGTAATTTTGTGGTAAAAAACAAGGAAAAAAACATGGAAATAATTTGTCGTTTTTATCCTATTGTTTACTACATTTATTTATTTGGTCAGTGTCACTGTGGGTTTCGGTTCTTTTGCTGTTGTTATCTGTAAAGACCTTTGAAATAAGTGATATGGAACTGTAGTGCGGTCAAGACCTGCCTGGAACTACTTTAGCCTACATTTCTCTGAAAATAAATGCAGACCTTAGAACGTTCGTCAGCCAATCAGATTCAAGCATTCAACAGCCCTGTGGTATAAATGTGCTGAAGTTACAGTTTTGTAAGTTATGTATAATTGCCCTTAAAGGGTAAGTTCGGTATTTTACACTTAAAGCCCTGTTTACAGATCGTTTCTGATGAAATAGAACGGTTAAGATTAAAATTTGGACACATGCTGCTGTCCCGAGAATTTTAGGTTTATTTCGCTTTCCCCAAAACCTCTAGAATGGGTGCATAGGTGCACTGGAACAATCCTTCATAAAACGCATTAAACTTTCGTTTACAAAGACGTGAAACTCACTGAGTGGTCAGGGGTGTTCACTGATATGCTCACACAAAAATCGCTGCAAAAGATGCTTTCCAACAGGTGTTTTACCATTCGTTGTAAAACTGTGGATCTATTTTTCCAAACGTCTCACACCCGTAGATTCTTCCGTTGAGAGCTTGAATAATAGACACTCCAGCCCAGTTGGTGGCGATAATGCACCTTTGCCAATTGCAAGCAAACCGCTGGCATTTCATTGAATACACAGAAGAAGCAGAAGAAGAAGCGGCGGAGTAATACCGTACCTCACACAGCACATTCAATACAAGTCAATGGAGTTGGACAAAAACTACGATAAAACCTGTTGGAAAGCATCTTTTGCAGCGATTTTTGTGTGAGCATATCAGTGAACACCCCTGACCACTCGGTGAGTTTCACGTCTTTGTAAACGAAAGTTTAATGCATTTTATGAAGGATTGTTCCAGTGCACCTATACACCCATTCTAGAGGTTTTGGGGAAAGCGAAAGAAACCTAAAATTCTCGGGACAGCAGCATGAGTCCAAATTTTAATCTTAACCATTCTATTTCATCAGAAACGATCTGTAAACAGGGCTTTAAGTGTAAAATACCGAACTTGTCCTTTAAATGTTGTAATGTCATATTGTAAATTTCAATTCACCACTTTGTAGCAACAGTACTGGGTTTGCCACTGTTATGAAATTATAAGGCAGCATAAAGATATTGATATGACTGATAACTACAGTACATCAATAGATACATACAGTATATCAATATTTACATGTTATTTCTCATAACTGTGACATGACATCTCATAATTGTGACTTTTTTACTGTAATAATTTAATATAGCCATGTCTGCATGCTGGTCAGATCAGTTTTAGCCTACATTCTGGTTGAAAATGGCAATTATATAGAATTATTTTCGGTAAGTAACTGAGAAATTTGATCTTCTAAAGTTTTAACAAAAGGAATCCAATTAAAAGTGTATGTAGCATCCAACTCGTGCTTTCAATCAGGTGGAAATGACATAAAATTATTTAAAAAAATGTTTTGAGGTAAAACAGTCTTCCCTAAATTTTAATTGATTAAGTATAAGTTGTTTTAATGTTGTTGTTTGTTTTATAGCACTAACACTTAAGATTGTATATTATGGCCTGGAATGTGAAGAGCACATTTTAGTTGTCGTCCCACTGGCGAAACAAGAGCATCGAGCTCACACCTGCCTTTGCCCTTTCTTGACAGCGTGTGAATGAAAATTAAGAGTGCTTGAGCATTAGCCAATTGTCTTTTTCGTTGTTTACTTGCAGCTGGCGAGAGCTTATATCCCAGGGAATGGCTGACATATATAACATACAGGTCTTGAGGGCCAAGTGGCTTAATCCTGTATGGAAATGTTAATGAGATAAAAGCAACCCAACCTCACATTCCTGTGCACGGTGAGGAATCCCAGCCACTCTTATGCACATAAGAGGCGGCTTTGTGCCCGTGTCTCGTAAGCCAGAAATTAGTACTGAAAGAGAGGGGGAAATGGAGAGAATGAGTGAAAGGAATAAGGGAAAAGGACAGAGAGAAATGCCAAGGGCGTAGGTGTCAAACACTTGGGCCCCTATTTTGTGTGCATGTGTATGTGTGGCTGGGTGAAGCGCTTGATATTGAGCACCTCTTTGAATCCTGCTCTGATTTGGACTCCATTAAGGCGCCTGGGCATTTGTTTCTCATGGAGCAATTCTCAAAGGCTTTGGGCCATTCTGTGAAAACGATGTGAGAAGAGAGAGCGAGAGACGGGGAGAATTAGAGGGGTGGGAGAAGGAGAACTGGGAAGTGCACATGCTCAATGTGTATTCGCTTTGTTTCCAAACTGGCAACAAGAAAACGCTGAACCCTGATGCTCACGAGACAAGACACCAGAAAAGCATTGCGACTGTTTGGTTTGTTTCTTAAATGAACATTTGTATGGGGTTTAAAGAGGGTTGATGGCCTGCTTCTGCCTTACATGATTGCTGGGGTGAATTAGGGTAATCTGGAACATTACTGAATAAAAAGTAAATAATAGGTTGAAAGTGCAAAACGTCCCAGCTAGGTAACCTTAATTCCTCTTGTAGTATATCTGCCGTAGCTTTGCATATAGATTTCTGTGTCATAAAAAGAAATCATTTGATTTTGGGAAAAGTATACTCCTATACATTCAAAACGTGATATACGACTTTTTGCTTAGCTACATTTCAGAAAAAACATGCCATCCTTATATTGAGGTGAAGAAATTGCAACCGATGTCCGTTTTGTGAACGAATCATTCTTTGGAGCCGATTCTTGTCAATGAACGGACTGAACCCATTCACAAGTAGCATTGAATGATTCATTTATGAATCCGACTGATTCGATTGCATCAACTCACTGATTCAGTGATCCAGTTGGAGCGAGTCAACAATTCCAAGAATCGGGAGTCATACAGTATTATTCCTCACAGCTCAAGTATAACAGGACATTTTAGTTTAATAATATCTCTATCTCTGTCTTAAATAAACATAAAGAATTAGAAAAGAAAGCGTATGTGAATCAGTATATTGGATCTGTGCATTGGATCTTAAAGTGAGAGCACAATAAACTGCTGCTACTGTCTGTGTCATTAATGTTAATCAATCCTAGTGTTGGGTGAACATGATGTGTTATTGTAGTTCTAGACTAATGTGAACATGCATTTACTCATTTCACTCAAATTGAATAAAAACAGTGAAATGCAAACTCAGAATATTAGGAAAACCTGCAATAATTAAATATGTTAAATAATACAAATTTACTTGTATTTGTATTTAATCTCACTTTATTAACCCATGTCTTTGCTGCCAATTCAACCATACTAATGAGAAAAAATTACTTTAGATAAACTAATTTGTTTTGTTGTTTTTATTTATGAAGTACAGTACAGGCGTGAATTAGCATTTCCTTTTGCATTTGCACTTTTGGTGTAAAAGGGCCTTTGCATTTGCCAAAAACAGAACTTTTTTTGTTGTTGTTATTAAAAAACAGTATGGCAAGCCCAGCCCAGGTGAGGACAAAGTTACGCAAAAGTAATGTAATGCATTACTATCCATAAAAAGTCCATTTAAAAGAGCAACACAGTATTGTAACTACAGAAGTCAAAGAGAAAATCACTCACTGCTCTTGGCTAAATAACTTGTGGCTTTATAAGAATCAATTTACATTCAATTCAAACAGTGAAGTCTATGCAGTGATTTATTTTTACGTTTGGTTATTTAATTACTAGTATTTCTCGCTGTAGTTAGTATTACTGTTAAATAGAGTGTAAAAAGAACTCTTCATTTATTGTATTTGTCCTGTTGTTTTTAACATTACTCATATTGTGAAATCAGATTTTGGCCATATCGCCCACCCTTATTCATAATAATAATAATAATAATAATAATATAAAATATTTTTATTTAACTAATCTTCTATCGCCTTAAAATCCATCATCCTCTTTAAGGTCACAAAACTCTGGGCTTTTGATAGTACCTAGAATATCTAAGTCCACTAAAGGAGGGAGAGCGTTTTCACACTTGGCTCCTAAACTCTGGAATAGCCTCCCTGATAATGTTCAGGGCTCAGACTCACTCTCCAAGTTTAAATCAAGATTAAAGACGCATCTCTTTAGCCTAGCATTCATATAATGCCTCTCCTAACCTTATACAGCTATATCAGATCAAATGCACATGATTATCCTTGATTAATGTTATGAACAGCAGCTACGCTGATTATTTTCTATTTGCTTCTCTGTTTTATCTTGGGATGCCCATCCTGAGTTTGTCAGCTCCAGTTTGGATCCAGCCTATTATGAAGACTTCAGATGCCCAACACCTGTGAAGAGACGGTTCCAACCCCCGCGAAGACTTCAGATGACGCAAACTCTGAATCAACATGCACCAATGCTATATTTTCTAAATGTCATAATCATTTGTTAACAAACAAGTATTCATTACTTCAATGAGCTCATTGTATCTGCATTAAATTACTACATTGTTTAAAGTAATACATATTTAGCTAACTGTGATTTTGTATGTACATTTCTGAAATACATAACTCAGACAGTTACCTGATAACAGAACACTCTAAATTGTAATATGGACTCATGCACTTTCTGTAAAGCTGCTTTGAAATGATGTGTATTGTGAAAAGCGCTATACAAATAAACATGAATTGAATTGAATTACTTATCTTTGAAATTGAGTAACTTTCCAGCAGGGTGTCTGTACTTCAGCTAAAATATTTTGAAATTTTGGTTGCAGTCTTCATGATTATAGCATAATTGCTAGCTTAATCACTTTATTTGTTACCAAGTTGCCCAATGATAAATTATAAAGTTGTTTTGTGTTACATAGCAAGATATACAGTTGTAATCGAAATTATTCAACCCCATTTAAAATCTTCCGTGAATTTTTTGCACTTTTCTTGTGCTTTTGGGTCAGTAGTGGTGTACGTCTTGGAGCTCTGGCATGCATTTAGTACGTGCCTTACTGTGGAAGCTGAACCCCCAGTAGCTGGGTTTCCATCCAAACGTGAACTGAATCTTTTCAAAGTTTGCAAAAAAAAAAAAAAAAAAAAATGAATGCGAATTATTTAGAATTTATTCGGTAAATTAATTATTCAGAATTTATTCAGTAAATGCATTTCCATCTCCAAGCCGTTGATAGCTTCCTTTTTCTACCCCGTCCAGGTAATGTATAACCACTGTTCCTTTAACTTCGAACTTACGAACTATGCTTCCAACGATGTCTCTAGGAACATTAAGTGCCTTCGCTATCTTTTTGTATCCTGTTCCTTGTTTATGAAGGGCGATGATATCTTCTCTCAACTTTTTGGACCATTCTTTTAACCATACTTCTAACATATCAGTCAAACGTGACACTCAAAAAAACCTAGCCAGATCATGTATTTCATGTGTTCTAGCTCAAGCACACCTGGTGCAACTAATGAAGCCCTTGATTACTTGCATCCGGTGTGCTTGAGACAGCAGATTTGTGCAGTTGTGAGGGATTCTATTGATTCTGTGAGGGTTGAATAATTTTGAAACTGTGGAAGTTATTAAATTATTGCATTTTCAGTTGAATTTGGGGAAACCACTTGAAACATTTGTTGTGTTGAGCTATTTCAATTACTTTTGTTTGATTCGTTCATTGCAAACAGCTGAAAGTCTGTACATTCTGCCAATAAACCTGGTTTGCAATGGGAGTTGAATATTGTCGATTGCAACTGTAGATGACATCTGCATGTCTATAAAAAAAATAAAAAAAATCTTTGCAAATTAATGGCAAAAAAAGGAAACTCAATAAACTAGACGAGATGTTTGCTGAGGGTTAATACTGTAGATGAAAGTCCAAGGGCCCCTCAGGACTGAGAGAGATCAAAATTGTAGATAGAGAGAAAGGGAATGGTTCTTCATACTAGAACCAAATTAAACATTTCTCCTTGAAATGAAAGCAGAATGAATGTGATCTACAGTAAATGGGCAATGTTGACTAACCTCAAGAAGTTTAATGAGGTTTCATTAGGCTTCATTAGGCCATAGGCTTCAGAAGCTGAGGCTGAGAAACCCAGACAAACAGCGTTGATCCGTCCTTCCCGTCACAACAGCACACGGCTGAGGTTCAGCTACCCATCTGATGCTCTGAGAACAAGATATGCTCTTTGGTGCTTGCGCTGGTGTAGTCGTGTCTTGGGGTGATCTGAATTTGACCTTTCCAGCCCTACACACACTTGCAGACATTCCGGAAGCCGTTGTTTTAGGAGGTGCCTGATGGCTGTTAACAGAGACACAATGGTGGGAGTGTGTCTAAGATAAATGTTTTGAGAGCAGGCCGGGGAGTTTGCGTTTAACTGGTGCTTCCCTTAGAATATCCCCCTAAATTATTGGAAATGTACACTTTCCATTTAGTCATATCTGTTTAAAATGTCACTGTCTCCTCTATTGCTATTGGTTGTCCTGACACTGACTGACGTAATTCTTTAACAGTATATTCAGTATATTTGCTTGATTCCACCATACATCCACTTTAAGAAAATGCCTTTGTACTTTTATACACCTGCTGTATTGCTCAAATGGATGTTTAGGACAAATGGCAACCTCCTCAATGCAGAAGATTTCTGAAAATGGCTTAGTTTTCATTTGAATAAGAACCACCAAGTGCCCACCCTGTTACCAGTGGTCTGTTTTATGTGTTTGATATATCACTGGGTTAGTTAAAGCTGAAATACACGGGCCCTGACATTTACATGTTGAAGCCCTTCTGAAAGGCTCTGGTCTTTATTGAGGTCCAGAGAGCCAAAGTAAATGATGATGCAGCTTATCGCGTCTGCTGCTGGGTTTCGTCGCAAAAACAGAACTGTATTTTACTTCCATTTGACATTTATTGTTCACACTAACTCTTCGCTTCGCATTTAACAGGACCTCCATCCGTGCGGCACTTGACGTACAGTATTTGGTTGTGTTTAACTTGGCTTACGATTCTGGCTTTCGGAATTGTTACAATTATAATTTTTTATTGTTATTTAGTTGGTACTGTTAAATTAGCCTAGAGTGCTCATCTGTGTAGTCTCTTTCTGGCCATGAGGGAACAAAATAATATCACTAGGACATTTGAAATTTTATGATGTTCTATTACTACTACTATAGAATAAATAAATAATAAGTATTATTATATAATATATATAATAATATATATAATGTGTGTGTGTGTGTGTCTGTGTATATATACATTTTATTTATATAAATACACACACACACATATATATTAATCTATTATATTATTATTATTTATCATTATAAGTTATAATAAATTGTATAACAATTTCAATATAATAATTACTACAGCAATAATAATAATAATTATTATTATGAAATTAAAATAATTATTATATAATTATAGTTTTTAACTACGTTCATCCATATAAAAAATGTTGGGGTTTATAAAGTGCATTTATAATTATATACAATAAAATAACTGCATCTTAGAAATTATTTTGCTACTATTAATGGACATTTTTTATTATTGTGCCACAATATAATTGAATATAATTACAAGTATACATATATATAGTTTTAAAGTTTTCTTTTTTTTATTAGTCATTAGTGGTTGTACTAAAAAAAAACGGAGATAATATATAAAATATCATATTTGGGACCAAAAATAAACACACAGCCATGTGAGTTCATGTATCATTAAATATGTTCATTTATGAGAATCATAATATATTAGTATGCATTACAGGACAATACACAGCTTTTGCAAAGTACACAGTAAAACATCATATACAGGAGGACCATGAACATTGTAAATGTCTTCATCAAAAAAAAAAAAAAAAAAAAAAAAAAATCTGTTCAGAGTCATTTTCCAAAATGTCTGGAAAACTGGTCAAAGTCTACTTGTGAGGTCAGGGTGTCTCCAAAGACCTAGACCATCTGTGAGTTTTAATAAACCAAAGTCACTGACTTTCAGTTCGTAGTCGCTGTCAGAGATTCAGAGCTGGACAGTGACTGGATGTTAAAGTGTGTGTTTGTGTGTGTGTGCGCGCGCATATTTTCATGTCACATAGACATAGTACATCCCTCTCTCTACACTATCAACTCGTGTAAACAAAGAAAATCTAAAATTCCTTTTTCTTATTTTCAGAATATTCATAAAATAAAAAATGGTTAATTGCATGTGAATATAATCTACTAAATATTGTACAAAAAAAAAAGAAAACTATACAACTATACAAAAACAGTAGAGCATATCACTGTAGTAAAGTACCAGAGCAAAGAAAGGTCCCACACAAGTGATAACACAGAAAATTGTTTGTTTCTCTAAATAATAAGAGTCATTTTATCCTATTTATTTTGGTACGATGTAACCTTACGTTTGCATACACTGGTCAACATAGCCATGAAGACCAATCAGGCTTGTGTTCATTGATCCATGAGCAATGACTTACAGTATGTCTCAATTTTAGTATCTAGAACATTAAAATTTCATCAAACTCTAGTCATCTTGACATGCTGAAGGACATTGAGCTTCTCTGATGACAAATCTACTTTTGGGGAATTTTGTGATTATTGCATGATCAATATCTGGAAAATCTCAGATTTGTTCTGTATAATATAAGTTGGAGTCTGCAGTAAAGAGGGAACTTGTTGTTCATAATGAAAATACACTTTTGTTTTTCAAATCAAAAATCATAGTGGTTTAAAAAAAAAAATCATACTCTATTTGTATTTCTAAACTCATACTACAGCTAGTTATGGAAGAGAAGGTAGACTTCACACTTGAAAGATCACCACAGTTATCAAAGAATCAAAGGCCAAAAGTATCAGCATAGCTTTTGGCACGAAGTAAGCCTTATGGTGTCGTGCAATTTTGAACCAATCACAGTTCTTCCAAACAGCAACAGAGGTATTGTCAACAGATTTTCTATCTGAGAGGAAGGAATGTAAAGGATGTTGTATCTAATTTTGGCATGTATTGGCTTAACAGATCTTCCCTCATAATCACGTATGCTGCATTCTCATAAAAACTGTACGGTGGGGCCCAAAAATCTGAGGGAGATAATGAAAGTAATGAATTCTTTTATTTTCTTTGAAAGAATGGGAATGGGATTGCAACGTCATCCCAACGAGTCAAATGTGCACCACAGGTCAAATCATTTTTAATAATAAATTTGCAGATTCGTGAATATTTTGTCATTTAAATTCTTCTTTGTGTTACATTTCTGCAACTACGTATAATTCCAGCCCCCAGACCCCACTGTATGCGCTTTGACATGTCGACCGCCAACACCGTTCCTCTGAAGTGAAACGTTCGTGTAGATACATTGACTCAGTAGCTTGTTTCTTTTTATATTTGTGGAAAAAGGCAGAAATCATAAAGGATCACACATAAACGACTTTACATATATGTATACTTAGTAGGTGCAAATTCTGCAAAATTGAAGATATGAAAAAATAAAATCTTGATGGGAACAAAAAAAACAAAAAAAAAACACTAAATGACGGAAGGCAAAAAAAGTGGTTGTCCTTCACCACGGTTCTGATCAATCGTCAATCAACCTGCTCCGACTTGTAGGTGCTCGGGTCGTTATTTTGTCTTTCCTTCTCTCCTGTTCTTCAATCCCTCTATGTTTCCTCCTCTAGCACTTGCCCCTCTTGTCACGCTGCTGGAATTTCCGAAGCCGACGGGCCCACAGGTCCTTCCACGGGATGAGCAGGCTGCCCTTGTCCGCCACCACGCCGCTCTGGCCGCGGGAGTCGTCGCCGTCAGAGCCCATGAGCAGGTACTTCCTCCCGGGTTTAATTTTGTGGCACTTGCAGGCCACGTCTTTAGCGCGGACCCACAGGGACTGGTCTCCTCTGCGAATGCGGTGTCCCCCCTGCTTATAGACGGATATGATGTTGATAGTGAATTTCCACCATTCGCCCGCCTTGTCTCCTTTTAGTACGTGAACCTGGACCACTGCAGAGAGAAGTGGGAACAGCGAAATGAGGACGATTCAGACCACAAAATATGTCAGCAGGGAAAAATTCAAAACATATACAGTGTATATATGTATATATGTATATATGTATGTATGTATGTATGTATATATATATATATATATATATATATATATATATATATATATATATATATATATATATATATTTATTTATATATACAGGGTGGGCCATTTATATGGATACACCGTAATAACATGGGAATGGTTGGTGATATTAAAGTCCTGTTTGTGGCACATTAGTATATGTGAGGGGGCAAACTCCTCAAGATGGGTGGTGACCATGGTGGCCATTTAGAAGTCGGCCATCTTGGATACAACTTTTGTTTTTTCAATAGGAAGAGGGCCATGTGACACATCAAACTAATTGGTAATGTCACAAGAAAAACAATGGTGTGCTTGGTTTCAACGTAACTTTATTCGTTCATGAGTTATTTACATGATGTGTCACATGGCCCTCTTCCTATTGAAAAAACAAAAGTTGTATCCAAGATGGCCGACTTCTAAATGGCCACCATGGTCATCACCCATCTTGAGGAGTTTGCCCCCTCACATATACTAATGTGGCACAAACAGGACTTTAATATCACCAACCATTCCCATGTTATTACGGTGTATCCATATAAATGGCCCACCCTGTATATATGAGCGGAAACCTATGGAAGCTTGTTTCTGCCACGGAATAAAGTCGGCCATTCTAATGAGGGACAAAACACTGGACAAATCTATTTGAGCTTGATTTTGATAAAATATTAATAATATAATGACACATGCAAATGTCTGACCATGTAAAGCCACAATATAAACTTTGACAACACAGTGTTTAATTAAGTATTTTTCCATTTCCTGAAAAGTATTGGTTTTGAAGATGCAAGTTTTTTGCCCGACAGTGTCCGTCCGTCCGTCCGTCCGTCCGTCCGTCCATCCATATGTATATATAAACAATTATATGTCAGTATAATGCAACAGTATTATAAATAGTCAGATCCTTTTTTATACACAGAGAAATAATAAAAGAAAGGAACACATACACACACAAAAATCATAACGTATTTTAAAAGATATACAATATTTACATTATTTATATATAATATTATCTTTATAATTTTATTTTTAATTATATTAATAACAAATTATGGTTAGTATAATTAAATATATATTTAATTGAATAAATATATTCAATTTTGAATTTTACACACACACAAAGTTTACCTTTTTAAAATAGTTTTCTAAGATTAGAAGTTTTGGGACTAGGAAGAGTCATTATTTGTTGTCCAATATAAAATCTGGGTCCTGAAGCAGACCCAATTTGAGCCACAGTTACCATAGTATCATTTGGTAAAACCACAGTATATTTAAAGTGATGTTTGACCACAATGGAAGTTGCCATAGAAATGCTTTCCTTCCATCTCCTGACACTGATAAAACGGAAAAGATGGAGACCCGCCCATTCCGTTCTCTTCATTATCTTTAGTGTGAAACGTTCAGCTTTTATGTGACTTTAAGAGAGGGGTGGGGAACTCATTGGCCAGAATATCACATCCGGCGGGCCGAGAACAGTCAGAACAGTTACAATCTAATACTGTACATTTAAATAAAGTGTTCAACGTGACAGCAGATGCACAATAGAAAAACAATGAGGATCTAAGATTATCAGACAAATGTTATTGAATGAGTATACATTAGTCCCTATATCTGTGAAAAGTGTAATAATAAGAATTATGCAATCATAGAAAACCTATATGAAGCTTTACTTGTAAATATGAAGATATGTATTTTCGGCCACCCTTGAAATGGGTCATTCCATTGACATTACCTGAGCACTTTTGAATGTTTTAGGATTTTATACCAATTGTATTTTAACTTTTCCTTGTTTTCAATTGTTCAAAATCTTAAAACATTCAAAACTTTTTTTTATTGAAAATTATACCATCATAATCATTTTAGTTTAACTAAAAACAAATAATTATACAATATTATTCCCAGGAAAATCATTCAAAGTCCTAAAATGTACAGGTTTATTTACAGGTTTAAATGAAGAAGAAAAAGATTTGATGTGTTCTCAGTATTTTGGACACTAGGTATCCACAGCTATGGAGCAAACATAAAAGTTCTACATCAGATGTTAACATCCAGCCCATGTGGTAACCGCTAACAAACCCAGTCGGCAGAAATCCCCTCGGGTCATGCATTTTAACTATCATCAGACTCGCAGATTGCGAGCTAATCTGTACTTGACATGAAGTGTTTTCACACGGGGAGGACGCCCAGAGGGGGGGGAAAGACCTCGATTACGCATTTAGCATGGACCCGGTGTGTAACGGGGAGGCATCGCTGTGCTGCCCTGAAACACTCACACACACCCAGCAGCCAGTAACCCGTGAACCAGTGGCACATCATGTTTAAGAAATATGCCATTACAGCATTGTGTGAAAATGACACAGGAAGTGCTCTTTCTTTCCTAGCACTCTTTCTTTGCGCTCTTGAATGTGAACACTCTCTTTAGAGAGGGAGGCAAGGATCGCCCCGATCGCTGAATGGAATGTCCCAATTGAGCAGCAGGGGGGGAGGCTGCGAGCAAATTGCACCCAATTTGAGAGAACGCACTCCCACAGCCCCTCCATTCATCGCCTGTGTTTCTCTGGGCCGGAGCCCGCTTCGCCATCCAAATAACAAGAGATAAAAAGAAAAGAAGGGTGTGCGGAGGGTAGCGCGGCTGAGAGAGGAGGGGGGCCACTGTTTATCATCCCAGCCACAGAGAAGTTGCCAGAAGAATTGCGGATGTGTTTCGACCTCATGAGCTATCTGAGCCCGGCCGGCGGTGCCCGGTCCAAGAGCAGCGTGAGAATCCTGCTCCGGGTCTCGCTCTTGACCTGCTCTCGTTTCTTCACAGCGGGAGACGGCAGCGAGCCGAAACCTGATTCAAAATGTGTTGTTGAGCTTATTTAAAAAAGGTTGAAAACAACTGCTTTGACTCATTAGTGGTGTTTGCTAAATTGTGTTCAGCTTGTATTAGAATTGATACTAAAAAGGATAAAATTGCCTAAAAAGTTCCATTTTGAAAGTGAAACTCATACCATATACTTAATTGACTCTTTATGCTTGTTTCCAAAAGTAACCACTTAGAAACCATCCAGAACGCCTTTGCAGTCGCATAGAAAAATCCTTGCAACCACTTAGAATATGTTAGCAACCACACAGCATTGTCCTTGTGATCACCTAGAACCAGTGTTGGGAAAGTTATTTTTAAAAGTAATGCATAACAATATTGCATTACTCCCTAAAAAGTGACCATTTGCGTTTCTTATTTAATATTTATGGAAAATAACGCATTACGTTACTTTTGCATTACTTTTTCTCACCTGGGCTTGCTTATTTAAAAAAAAAAATTAAGTTGTATTTTTGAAAAATGTTAAGGCACTTTCACACCAAAAGTGAAATGAATAAGCCTCAGGCTGAAGGAAATGCATTTTTATGCCTGTCCAGTAGAGGGCGCAGCTCAAACAAACCTTTCAGCTCTTCTGCCGTTCTGGATCACTGAAGAATATGACGCAATAATCTTCAGCAATAAAAAAATGAAACACAAATGTGATGATTAACTAAACTACTTTTTGCTTATTAGTATGGTTGAACTGGATCATCGAAGGTCAGCAGCCAGAAGGTCATTAAATTAAAATGTAATTATTGCAGGTTTTCATAATATTCTGAGTTTGAATTGAACTGTTTTTTATTCATTTTGGGAAATGCTGAATCTGTTAAGTGAGATGAGTGAATGCCTGCTCACATTAGTCTGAACCTACACTAAAAGCAATCTGATTACGTAACTCGCGTTACTTGTAATGCGTTACTTTACTTGAAAAAATTATCTGATTACATAACTCACGTTACTTGTAATCACGTTGCTTGTTACTTGAAAAAAATCTGATTAAGTAACTTGCGTTACTTGTAATGCATTACTTGTTCCTTGAAAATAATTATCTGATTACATAACTCACGTTACTTGTAATCACGTTGCTTGTTACTTGAAAAAAATCTGATTAAGTAACTTGCGTTACTTGTAATGCATTACTTGTTCCTTGAAAATAATAATCTGATTACATAACTCACGTTACTTGTAATCACGTTGCTTGTTACTTGAAAAAAATTGATTAAGTAACTTGCGTTACTTGTAATGCATTACTTGTTACTTGAAAAAAGTAATTTGATTACATAACTCGAGTTACTTGTAATGCGTTTATTTGTTTCTTGAAAAAAGTTATTTGATTACATAACTCAAGTTACTTGTAATGCGTTACTTTACTTGAAAAAATTATCTGATTACATAACTCACGTTACTTGTAATCACGTTGCTTGTTACTTGAAAAAAATCTGATTAAGTAACTTGCGTTACTTGTAATGCATTACTTGTTCCTTGAAAATAATAATCTGATTACATAACTCACGTTACTTGTAATCACGTTGCTTGTTACTTGAAAAAAATTGATTAAGTAACTTGCGTTACTTGTAATGCATTACTTGTTACTTGAAAAAAGTAATTTGATTACATAACTCGAGTTACTTGTAATGCGTTTATTTGTTTCTTGAAAAAAGTTATTTGATTACATAACTCAAGTTACTTGTAATGCGTTACTTTACTTGAAAAAATTATCTGATTACATAACTCACGTTACTTGTAATCACGTTGCTTGTTACTTGAAAAAAATCTGATTAAGTAACTTGCGTTACTTGTAATGCATTACTTGTTCCTTGAAAATAATAATCTGATTACATAACTCACGTTACTTGTAATCACGTTGCTTGTTACTTGAAAAAAATTGATTAAGTAACTTGCGTTACTTGTAATGCATTACTTGTTACTTGAAAAAAGTAATTTGATTACATAACTCGAGTTACTTGTAATGCGTTTATTTGTTTCTTGAAAAAAGTTATTTGATTACATAACTCAAGTTACTTGTAATGCGTCACCCCCCCAACACTGCCTAGAACACCTTAGCAACCACATAACAACATCCTGGCATCAACAAAGAATATGTTAAACTGAAATCACACAGAATATATTAGCAACATAGCATCATCCTGGCCTCCAAATAGAACACCTTAACACCCACATAGCAACATCATGGCAACAACCTAATACACCTTAGCAACCACATAACAGCATCCTAGAAACCAGACAGCACACCTTAGCAACCACATACTGTAGCAACTAAACAAATAGGTTAGCAACCACACAGCAGTGTGTGTACTATTGTATGACTTTCAAACAAACACGAGGAGAACCAACCTAAACGCTTTGTGCTGAAAATATATTAAAAGTGATGTCATCACTGTTTATTTTACACATACTGCATGAAGTGAGCTTATATTGAGAGTATGTTACTATAATATATCAAATCTTTCTCTCTCTCTCTGCACAACGCTTTAATGCTGTGATCACTGGCACTGGTTTCATCGTACCCTGCCAAACTGGCACATTTCCTGTCTGAATCCAGTACTGAGCCTCAGATACGCCATGCGGGTGGCAAACGCTTTCCAGATTTGTCCAGGTACTAAGAAAGACTATTTTCTGCGGCAAATTAAAGATTTTGTTCATACGTTAGTTGGACAACTTTGTTTCTGACCATGATGCAGCTATAGAGAGAAAATGGGAAAGAGAAAGGAGATCTTATTAGTAGACAGATTCTCCTAGTCAGCAATGAAATTAAAAGGAGAAAAAGAAAGTGTCTCCTTTAGAGTGTCTCTCAGAGTGCTAATTTACATCAACTAATTTGTAAATATCAGCTCAAACATTTCTCATCACAATCTTCCAAAGTCCTCTTCATAAATTATCCAAATGATGCTATATAAAAAAAATTATGTACATTTTTTTTCTCCTAACATATTTTAGGTTGACAAAGTTTATATAAATTAAATGTTTAAACATTGATGAAAATTAAATAGGACTTAAATGAAAAATAACATAGAACTCCAGGAAGTCCTGTGACCTATGAAATAGCAATAAATATGCAGTTTTGAGATGAATTTGAGCAATAAAATATTTCTCGGAATGAATTATTTTGTAATCATTTTATATTAGTGAGTAGGTTACAAGAAATGCTTTCACCTGTGGTTTGACATGCCATGGTCCATCTAACATGACTTTAAACCACATTTTGTTAATTATTTTATAATTAAGCATATTTTCTTTATGAGCTCATATTAACTGACTGACTACATGGAATATTTGTATTTCAAAAAAAGTAAATATGTATTTGTCACACTGCAGGACAATAGAAATGTAGGCTACTAGTGATATGAAACGGAAGTTGTAATAGTATTTACTTCCCTATTGTGACGTATATTTGAGTGAAACAGCTTCTCGAACAAAAAAAATAATAAATTGTAAACTTGATTTTGTCTATATGGAATTGATTGGATGGTTGTAGTTTGCTATTGCTGTGATGTCATGTGAGTGACAGATTGTCCCGCCCTCACGCCAGTGAACACATCATAAGAGAAGTTATTGTGATAAAAGATTGAGGACACATTAAAATAAAAATGAAGATGTGCACAGCCAAATGATTTATAATAAACTCTGCACTATTCCATAAAAGACAAAATAAGAATTGTCAATTTTTATTTCAATTGTGACTTGAAGAATAATGAAAAAAAAATTATTTATTTTTTTACAAAGATTTAATATATATATATATATTAAAAATATAAAAAGAAAACATACATTTGAATCTAAATCTTAACGTTAAATTAAAACGGTTGACCTTTCTATATTATGTGGCATAAAATCCTGACATATCTTGGTGATAATATAGAATAATTGGCTAAACACACCACAAGCCAAGATGCACAAGATAAGAATAGGCTATGTTAAAGTGTCTATAGGGTCTGTTTAATCTGGCAAGTTAAACCCTCTTTTGCATGAGGCCACACGGCACAGGCCAGCAAGACAATCCATCTCCAAAGCTCCATGAGATCAGCTGAATGGGATGAGACCACTTTTATTTTCTTTCATGACAATGCAAAGAGAAAGAGAGAAAGAAAAGAGTTAGAAGGTAAGGGATTTCTCTCCTGATTGAGAGAGGGAGAGAAATGAATTTAAAAAGAGGAAGAGGCCCCTAGATTTGCCAGGTGTCCCGCTGGTTTTCTGTGTGTGCAGTCAGTGTGCTGGAACACGACCCGCACGCGGTACACAAGCCGAGCTCTAATCTAATTAGTGCGCCTGATTACCACACTGAAGCTCCTGCGAGCTCCCCGCTGGGACGCCCTACGCCCAGCCGCTTACGCCGGGGTACTGACTGCTGCCTCCGCCGTGTGTGTGTGGCAATGCTAAGCAGCTCCATACACACACTGACACACACACATACACAGTTCTTTGATTCATTGTCATTCTCCCCCCACCCAAGAGTAGGAGAATGCGACCCTTTCGGACCGCTGTCTCCGTAGCGACGCCGAACAAAAGCGGATCGACGGGGAGTATTTCTTCCTTTCTCGCCACACTGTCGGTCTCATCCGCCAGCGCTGGACAGATTTAAAACTTCACCAAGGCCAGGACTGAAATGTCGAGCTGGATGCAGCAGCACTGACCAGTAGTGTAAATGTCCTGGGAGTTCTGGACAATTTGTACCTCTTTGATACAAGCATTCACTGCAGTTTCACTGAGACTCATTGCACAAGGTGGTCTGGTCTGTCGTGTGCTATATGAGCCCAGGTCGAAATGTTTCTAGGAAACCTTTTGTCCAACATCTTATTTGAGGTTGTAGAGTTCCCTTAAAAATTTCCTATGGTTTTTTTTTATTATTTATGAGTAAAATAAGGTCTGTGGTAAACTTAAGTCGATGATACTTGGACATTTTGTTCTACAACAAAAACTGCACACAATCACCGCCCAAACATTCTTGTCTAGTTACTTATTAAAAACACTTTTTTAAAAGCTTCAAATTTTGCGTTTCCGATATGGGTGTGTAATTTATATAAAAAGTTGCCGCCTTAAATTTTTAAGTACAATCAACTTAGATGTTTAAGTCATTTCAACTTAAATGACATCAAACTGACTTTCAAATTGAGTTGAATCTTATATAACATAAAGTTGAAAATTGCTTAACTTATTTTGGTGAGTTAAAGCAATGTAAAAACATATGTTGTCATAACTTATTGATCACGTCATTTTTTACAGTGTAGGCCTACTGTAACGCTAGCCAATGGATGCCAGAAAAAATGGATCCTGTGTTAATAAAACATTATAAGTCTAGGCCAGACTTGCAAATATTGCTTATGTTGTGTTGTGTGAAAAAGAAAAATTGGTCACAGTTTAGTGTCCAATTCTCACCTATTTCATAACTATACGACTTTTGCCTCAACAAACTCCTAATTACTGCTTATTAATAGTTAGTAAGGTGGTAGTTGAGTTTAGGTATTGGGTTGGATTGGATTAAGGCATGCAAAATAAGGCATTAATATGTGCTTTATGAGTACTAATAAATAGCCAACATCCTAGTAATATGCATGCTAATAAGCAGCTAGTTGATAGTAAGAATAGGACCCTAAACTAAAGTGTTACCGAAAAAATCATTGGGTCTCTCTCGCACATGGGGGCCGGTTGAACGGGGACACGCCATTAGCCCTTCCATACACCCCACCCAATGAGATTTATACTGCAGTCAGGACACTCGCCTTAGCCAATGTTACCTGTCCTATATAACATCAACATGATGAATGACTTCCCTAAGAGAGCAACCTTTGTGGCTGAGAGTGAAAAACGAATGAAACTTAATATCACAGCCTGAACGATAGCAGCTACAGATGACCAGCAATGCCATTAATAGTTCGTTCTCTCTCTTTCTTTGCTTCATTTTTATTGTTCAGTTAGTCTTCGTGGTTGCTAATTCAACCTGTGGATATTATCTATATTAATATTATCTGCTTCGCCCCAGGAGATGCCTAAAAATGTTTTGGGAACCAATGTGATAGCAGAGAGGGATTGTAAATGAGTCATTTAAAAGTAATGAGAAGTACAGAGATCTTAATATAGATAAGGTGCTGTATTAATGAGGAAATTGCACTTTAGATGGCCTGTGTGATTGGGATAAATTGGAAATGTGTGTTTCTCTCTGTGTGTTTATAACCCTAATTCTGTGTGCAATAGTTTTAGCCGCAAATTCACATTTCAGTTTGTACTAGATGCTGCAGACATGCTGAGGCCTTCATATACGCTGGGGTCCCAAAACTCTGAAACCACATTGACAATCTGGAATGTTTTTCATTTAAAGGTACACTGTGTAGTTTTTTAAGTATTTTATTAGCTAAAATCAATGTCTTTTTTTTTCATAAATATGTCCTCATCGATATAAAATTACCTCTGCCAATGATCTGACTTATCCTCGTAAGCGAAGAATTTCTTATTTTTATTTACATTTGACGGGTAAGTCCAAGGAGGCTTCCATGTCGTTCCGCCATTTTGAAAAACTATAATAGCAGAGAGGGACAAAAAGCACTAGCCTACCTCAACACGTTTCCACAACGCGTTTTCGTTCAGAGCCAGCGTCACGTGACTGAAACCAGCTGAAACGTACAAATGAGAGGCGCTTGTCACTGCTCCGGCAAATTTGAAAGGCTGCACTGCACGGTACTTCATAATGCAGGATCATACTTATGCCGAGCCACAGGAGAAGGAATCCTCGTCGCCAAAAAAGCAAAAAAATGTATTTAAAAGGAAACGTGACCGACGAATTAAAAAAACAAGGGTAAATATCGGGATAGCTTTTCCCAGGTGGAAAGAGCTAATGAAGGAGAAAGACTTTGAAAGGGACGCTGAAGTAAGTCAATGTTACGGTCTAAATTACAAGATTTTTTTCATTGCTTGGTTGTGTAATTCATTATATAGGCAGCATAACAGTAGAACATGTATAGTTAAACTTGATGAAGTGCTATTGGAAGACATGTTGTCATAGCTTCTTGGTACACAACGGCTACCGTAGTTGCAACACGCATTTGAAAAAACGATGGCGCTAGAGAGCACTATTCGTTTGAACGCAAAATACAATTTCACCGCTAGATGGGAGAAATTCCTACACAGTGTACCTTTAAGGAAATAAAAAAAGTTTTTGCACATTAAAGCAAAGTTGCTTCTGCACTATTTCTAGGTCACTAATCAAATAAGCAAATTTGTACATGCGAACTTCTTTGTGCAGATGTTTTTACTTCCACTGAAGCTCAAGATGCTCTTTGGATCATTTTCAAATCATGCTGGAGAACATGATCAGCGAGTTTTGCACTTTAAACTTTCAATTTCAAATATAAAATGTAATGCTAACTAGTGTTGGGGAAAGTTACTTTTAAAAGTAATCCGTTACAATATTGCGTTACTCCATAAAAGATAGAAACACATTTACTGAATAAATCCCCCCCATGCACAACAAAAAAACTCATGTGACTTTGCCTCAACAGTGGATGTGAGAGGATAACTTGACTAACCAGCGACCAATTTATTGCACAGCATCTCAAATGTTGGTTTGATCGTTCTGAAATGCCTGAGCCAAAGTCTGTCATCAGAATAATTCGGTTTAATTCCTTCCCAGAAGCATCTTGCATGATTGCGGTCACAAGCACCAGGCCTCTGAATGCAAGATAACATGACGCGTTTATTTACTGCGTTTCATCTATGCGCTCAGACGCAAGTCATTTATGATGTACAGTAGGATAAAAGAGCTATAGTTTCTTCCGCAATTGCAGTAACTTCCATTTTAATTATATATTTTGCACCAATATCCCAGGAAGTTATGATTTTGCTCTCTTGAACACATGGAAACGCTGCATTATTCACAAATGTTTAAAAGTTAATTTCTCAGCTTTGGGTGGAAACCTAGCTACTGTTTGTTTATAAATTTTCCGGGTTCAGTAAGGACAGAAAAATGACTGCATTGCACCATTTTAGGACGTGTGTCTGTCTGTCTCTCTTCATTTTAGTTTTTCTTTCTAGCTTGGCAGTGTGTTTTTGCAGAGGCAGTGCAGTCCTCACTCTTGGACACCGCAAATCTCAGATGTGTTTCCAGACCTGAGGCCAGTAAGGAATGAGTTTATGATATCACACTGTGAAATCAAACATCTTTTCTTTTTCTCATCTCTGCGAACAGCCAGAGGACATGTGTACAGTCAAAGACAGATTCTGCCTCTACCGAATATGCATGCAAGAGCCTTTATATTGGGCCCTCATAAAAGGTGAAGTATAACAAATACAGTTTGTATGTGCATTTATGAATTTAACAGACAATTTGATTCAGAGAAACTTAAAAAAATTTGTAAAATAACATTCAAAGTATACAATTTGCCATTATAACTATTTATTTACTATATAGATGAGCTGTGCAAAGGATTGTCATCATCAACATCGATGGACTACCAAGAACTATATCAAAAGTTTGGAGTCAGTAAAATTGATCAAAAGTAACAGTAAAGTAATTTGCAAATTATGTTACAAAAGATTTCTATTTTAAATAAAAGCTGTTCTTTCTAACTTTCTATATCAAATAATCGGGAAAAAAAAGGGTAAAATGATTTTTACAAAAATAACTTCCTATATAATAACAATTCTTGATCACCAAATCAGTATATTAGACTGATTCATGAAGGATCATGTGACACTGAATACTGGAGTAATGATGCTGAAAATTCAGCTTTGATCATAGGAATAAATAAAATGTTACATTAATAATTTAATAATAATATTTCACCATATTCCAGTTTTTACTGTATTTTTTATCAAATAAATTCAGCCTTGGTGAGCAGAAGAGACTTCTTTTAAAACATTAACAAATCTTACCGACCCCTTGTTCTACCAGTTGAGCTACTTTGGTTTACTACAGTTGAATAGAGTTTGAAATTTAGTGTATGTGGAGTTTTTTGTATATTTTCTTTTCTTTGTAATCTGTTTCTCATGTGTGGTACTACAACTTTCACAAGAAGACGAAAAAAAACTTGCATTGACCAGATTTTTAAGAATCTGTTGTGCCACTTAAAACCTACAACTACATTCTTGAACTTCTATAAGTCCTTTATTATATTAACTATATTAGTACTTAAACTTGTGAAATCTCTGCTCTGAACAGGAACCAGCTGTCCCCTTTGTCCTCTAGATGCTGCGAGGCAGTTTGAGCGTGTCCATCTGGAGAAACCTGCTGAGTTCACACGCTTTGATGCTATAACATAAACCTTTAGCCTCTGAATAAGCTGTCCGCGCTATGAGAGAGGGGGAGCACATAGAGAGAGAGAGATAGAATAGACCTAGAAGAGAAAGATGTCTAGTGACGTGAAGTGAAAAGACAGCAGGCGTTTCTAAAAAAACAGCTACTTACCGAAATCTTTTTTGCAGTATTTTTTCATGGTGACCTTCATCTTGCCCTTGGGGCTCTTACAGTGGGAGTCACAGTCTGAGGAAGATAGCAAACAGATAACTAGTGAAACACAGGTAAAATCTTCTGTGAGAAACAACAAAATTAGGTTTTCAGAAGTGTTTGCAGGTGGAGAAACATCTGCCATTTCACCATCTTTGGTACTTTCCCTTGTAAAGCCTGACATAAAAAAAAACATTTTTGATTGGAAGAATTTATTGAACCTTGAGACAAAATCTAAATAAATAAAAAGTATGCATATGCTATTTTTTTGTTTTGAGTATCACATTTGATACATCAGGCTTTTATGGCTCATTTAGTATGATATATGAGAATCTAAAGATCATACTCGAGGAGGAAAAAAAAAAACACTTTTATTCAGAGGCCCAAACTGAGCAAAAGTGTGCAATTTGGTGCAGTTGCTGATATTTATATTACCAAAAAGTTAGATGAAATTCTGATGGCTTGTAATGTAAATCAATGAGTTCTTTATAACAGTATAAGAGACATAAAAGGAATATAAATATCAATTTATGTTTTACCCTAAATCTCCCAATAATATGTCTTAGTAAGAAGAAGCTCTGTAGTTTTTAATTTTGGGGGGTAAAACATATTGCAATGCAATACAATGATGATTGAGAGATGAACAAATAAACGTTCTTATAAATCATCTTAACATGTTTTTTCTAGAAAATGACGAATTGATAATCAAGTAAACCTATGTTGCTGCAGTCCAGTAAGTGTTCATCTAGAAATATTACTAACAATATAAAAAATTATTATTATATTTACTTTATAAAAATCAATAAAGATTTCACAGCAAAAAGACACATGTACCACAACCTTAAGGGGGAAGTTTTTAGAATTATATTAAAGTATAATATTTTTTACTTTTTAATAGTAAAAAAAAAAAGTATAAACTATCAATTGACTTGACTGTGGCACTAATGTATTAATATCATTGCATTAGATAACAAAATATCAAACCAAGTAGCATTTAAAAAAAAATTTCCAAGAAAAAAAATTTGATATGCTATTTCCGTTTTCAATACATGCACTAAAAGTCATCTTGGGACTCATTGGTTAAAAGTTACTACAAAAGCATAATATGTTTGTCAGTGCCACTTGTTTTGTATGATATTGTCTAATGCAATAGCATTCATGCACTTTTAACTGCGACTCAAGTGTCCAGATGATTTTGGGGCTGCTGTTTCATTCACACATTTAAAGAGAGTTACGTTAGACCTAATTAAGACTTAATGGGTATTTAATCATTTAATCTTTTCTTCACTTAACCCAGTCATTTTCTCACCCTAATTATCAAGCGCCTCCCCATATCCCCCCACTTACTCAGCAATGTCAGGGCAGGGGGTTCACAGGTCATTTAAACTTCATTCAGACACAGAGCACCCCCGTCACAATGCCCACAATACCGAATCCTCATTTAAACGCAGCTTTCCACATATAAACCTCAGGGACGGCATCCAGCGCGCAATGATTTATAGCTCTAGCGCTCAGCGGATCTATTCGACACCACCATGGAGACCCGAACCCCGCATTGAGCCCTCGGCGATGGAGTCGCTTCAACGCCAGGCAACTCTTGGACTGAGACCAGAGTGTTAAAATGGCTCAGTTCTCCTGTTGCAAACCGAAACCCGAGAGTCTCTCGTCGCAGCTACTTCACATAGCGTAATAACCTCGAGATTTCTGGTGGACTGGAAGAGATGGGAGCGAGAAGACCTTTCAGCTTTCGCCTGAATATGGACAAACTTCATTATTTTCTCCAGCCCTCTGTCCAATCCACCCTTTTCATGTCCCTTTATATTCCGTCTGAATGAGGTTACCTGGGCAACGGCGAAGCAGGAAAGAACCACCAACCCGAATATAAAAAAGTTTGAAGGGGAAAGTAAAAGGGGGGGTGCTAGAAGAGCGAGATGTCTGGCAGCTTTTGGGGGGTGGTGGTAACACAAAAAGGTGGTGCGCAGAATTAGGATGTGAAGGACCGTGGGGGGAGAACTGGAGGCAGGGAGTGAGAAAGTGCAGAGAAGGGGGTGGAGTCGCACAAAGTAAATGATTCTGACGAGTCCATATCAGCCACGCCTGATTTCCATGTTAATGCATGAACGGAGGACGGGGCGGCTTTTGTGTGGCGATGGCCCTTGTCCGCCTCATCCTGCTTCTCTTTGATAAGACTGGGCGTCCATTAGGCATGCAGCACAATGCCTGACGCTGCCCATTACACCCACGTCCCCCAAATAATGGATGTACCCTGTGGAGGGACAAATGTCTGCTTAATAGGGTCCCTCAAGCACAACTGTGCTGCTCCACCGGGCAGCCCCACCGCAGTAGAGTTCTTCACAGTAGAGTACAGCAGGACAGGTACTTGAGAGGTTAAATTTACTAATACATTTAGGTTTTGCCCTTTTGCCCTATATTGTATGTATGATTTCATGAAAACAATTTTGAAAACATTAATATCTTATTAATATCCTTGTGGAAACCATGATACAATTTCTTTTTTTTTTTCAAACATTTTTAATGAATAGAAAGCTGAAATTACTGCATTTATTTGAAATAGGAATTTTTTTAACATTATATATGTCTTTACTGTCATTATTGTATCCTTGCTGAACAAAAGTATTAAAAGTAGTAAAAATCTTACTGACCCCAAACGTTTTAACAGTAGCGTTTATCTATTATGATAGTGATGTTTCAAGTCTTATGTTGTCATTCTGTAATTCATTTCCTTTATAATTTTTTTTCTTCTTTTTTTCCCCTCTTTAGTGCTTTTAAAAATAAGTATGACAGAAAACCTAACGTATTAGCTGATATAAAAAGAGAAAAAATAAGTGGTCTGAGTCCACTTACAAGGCCAATGTCAATGTGAATGCAAAGTGAACTGTTCTTTTTCACTCAGTGTGAGTTTAGTTATTTTGAAGGACATTCGAGATTTAATGCTTTGTACAATTGTAAAGGCTGGTGATGAACAGAGAATTTTATACACTTACCAGCCAATTTTATTTTCTCAATTAATAATATGGTCACAATGACCACCACCACTGTGTCTGTTGCATGTGCGCTAACCCGGGGAAATTGAAACACTCTTACTGAAACATCTCAGAGCCAGAAAGTGTTTAGCAGCTGAGTTTGGCTCCATGGGACGACTGCACGTCACGGGCGTTACTCCCACAGCGCAGACAGTGATCGGGCAGCTTGGGTAATTGAGTATGAATGAAAGTACAAGGGTGTATTTTCCCTTACGGCACAGCGCTGCGAGAGTGTGACGGAAAAGCAAACGTGTTCAAATGAAGCATGTAATCAGATTAAGGTCCCAGCCAGTTTTGATGGTGACCGAGACAAAGCATGTGGAGAAGGAAAGCATTGGCTTATGTTGATATCACCAGATCATATGTGTGAAAGATCCACCAATACATTTTTATGGCTCTGTTTTGGCAATCAAATGTTTGCAGTACAGACACGAGAGGTCTTGTATCTACCCTGAAAAGGTTTATTGTGTAATACTGACACAGGTAGCTGATAAACATAAATGGACATGAAATATTGATCTGTTTTGGAGTGAAATGAGAGACAAGCTACAGTAACACAGCATATTTGTACCACAGATTAATATACTATTAATATAATATTGAATAGAATTAATATGTGATTCACGTTTTTAAATAGCGTTTTTTGGTTCAAAATGAGAAAACGACAGAGCTTGTAAACAAGAATCAACATTGACTTTGCTTTTCGGTGATGACGAGAACTGAGGGATTTAAAATGTTGTAAAAGTGACACAGAGATGTCTGTGTTTTTATTACTCAACAGGTGAGTAAGGTATTTTATTGAACAGATAAATTGCCATATGTAGCTCTCTAACAGAGTTTATTGTAAAGCATTATCTATTGTGAAGGGTCAATTTATTGTGGTTGTTTAGTAGTCTATTAATGGGTAAAGCTACAGTGACGTCTTCAGCGAGTCAGCTTGAGATCCTTTCCATCTAAACTGATTATATCTCTTAAGCCTAGTAGTGAATGTTTTATGAGCAGTAGGATAACCATATTCATCCTCATAGTCACGCAGAGCCGAAGCACAACCAAAACAATGTTCTTCCGCAAAATACATGCAGTTTTGTTTTTTAACAGTGTACCTTTAATTTAAATGATTTATTTATTATTAATTACATTATTATTAACATTATATTCCATTTTATTCATCTTATTAACTATTACGCTTAAAGACAATTCCTTTGCGTTACTCATTGCGGGCAGAAAATACAAATTTGTATTTGAGATATTTAACCATATAGAGCTTGATGCCACAATAATGCCAGTAAATGGTTTCATTTATTTTGCACTCACCTGTAGGCTCTTCTGAACTGCTGTAGGTGGCTGTGGGTGCGGCAACAGGAATTTCTGTAACAAACAGTCAAGAACAAACAATCAAAACCTAATGCCATAAATTTTCTTCTAGGCATTGCTGCTTTCAATATACATTGCACCTTTTTTTTTTCATTAGTTTTTCAGATAAATTTTAGTAGACATATCAGGTTTATTAGACATATCACTGGTGACATGAAGACGTGGTGGTGTCTAGTTTTAATGAGTTTCCTCTCTGAAGCCCCTTCTTCCTCTTTTAAGCGTTCTGCTGTTAGATATACGCCGATGGGGGATCGAGGCTTGTTAAAATGTGCAGTTGGCAAAATGTGTGATGTCGCAAAAATTTAATATCAGGCTATTAAAACAAAAGCACATTATATCACGAAATATATGAGAAACCAAATATTTTCCACTCGATTGTCGGGGCTCCCTCTCTCTCTCCAGATTTAACAGCACATTTGTTACTTACCCTGAGAAATTAGGGGAAATCTAGTTTCTAAGGGTTTCATTTGTCTACGTGAATCCTTGCCAAGCAAATCTGAATGGCTTCATGTCTATAGTTGCTTTTGTCAGAGGGCCAGATAAATCTTTATTTCCATGTCATCAGTTAGTGCATAATAGAAGCGGTTCACATTAATAGCCACATATTGTATTGCTCTCCCAGTGAGTATCTTATCGAGAAATGCCAGCTGCTGTGTGGGCCTGTCCTTAATCGCCACAGAGACCGTCTGCTGCCTTGTTGATACTGCCAATAAACATATCACCCATCATGCCCCTGCGGCGGGCGTGAGATTTATGAGTTGAAAGGCCGTCAGCAAGGTTCGGGGCAGACTAGGTCATGTCAGCCAGGGCTTTATGGTCTGTTTGACTTAGCGGAGGGCAATCAGCGAAATGTCCATCCAAGGAAATAATGGAACAGGGGACCGATACGGAAATTAAATGGGCCGGGGCCATGAAATCATGAATAATAATAGGTGTTTATGCAAAATTTCTTTGGAGTATTTTTATTAATGTCTCTGTGGGTGGTAATGGGAAACAACTCATGTTGCACCACCTCATTTAGTCCAAGAATAATTTTTGAAGGAAGCTGCATAATAGTAGATTTCTTTCTTATTCGTTATTTATTTGTAGGTCGCACTCATTTTTCAAGAGGTAGAGACAATGAAATTTAAGATAATTCAGAAATGTTTTCCTGAACATTAGCTTCCTATTTATTTGTTGTGGTTAATAAATAAAAGGTCTACAATTGATCTTCTGGTACTCTCATAAATATTTATAAATGCTTTAGAAATACACTTTCTATTTTTTACGACTAGTAAATATGAAGCTGTTCTTAAAGTTTAACAGATTTACTTAGATTGACTAATGATTATTCTAATTATGTTACCCATATTAGAACATACAATCTCGATTTTGTTTTGTAATTTATTCATCAGTAATGATTTAACTTTCAATAAAATAATTTTGTATCAATCAATTTCCCATAAAAAGGTTTCCTAGGCAACATTTCTATTAAAGTGTCTATTGCATTTTATTGCAGGCTTTCTTAATTCTTAAGGTACGTTTACACAACAACGATGTACTAAAAACGGATGTACTTTTCCTGTGCCTTTTTCGCGTACAGACGAAAGCGTTATCAAAAAGATCCTCGTTCACAAGGATCCGCGAAAACGATTAAAAACGCTGTATTCTGCTGCCAGGCCAGTAGTTGGCGATGTCACTTTGTAAAGAAACACTACGCACCTGTAGACCGAACACGTAATACTCATGCGCATGACGTCACCTTTTTTCACAAATTTGCGTTTTCGTAGTTTACATGCAGACAATAACTGTATCGTTTTCAAAAACTTGCACTTTGAAACCCTTTTTCAAGAATGTGCATTTTCAAGCCAGCAAAACGCCGGTGTAGTGTAAATGAACAGCTAAAATGTATTCGTTTTCAGTTTTTAGTTGAAAACGGTGTTGTGTAAACGGCCCCTATTTTTTATTTAATATACTTGAATTTGATATACTTGAACTACTGTTCAAAAGTTTTGAGTCAGCAAGATTTTTTAATGATTTTGAAAGAAATATCTTATGCTCACCAAAGCTGCAATTATTTTATCAAAAATTAAGCAAAAACAATAATATTGCAAATGATTATTATTACAATTTAAAACGGATTTCTATTTTAATATATTTAGTTATGGCGAAGCCATTACTCCAGTCTTCAGTGTCACATGATCATCTAGAAATCATTCTAATATTTAATCATTTTTGTGGAGACAATTTTTTTTCAGGAAAGTTCAAAAGAACAGCATTTATTGAAATATATATCTTTTGTAACATTAATACCTTTGCTGTCACTTTTGATCAATATAATGCATCCTTGCTGAGTAAAAGTATTAATTTCTTTTTAAAATATATCTTGCTAATCTTTTGAATGGATAGTGTAATTAATTTGTTCATTTTTGACACTAAAAATGTATAAAAAATTTTTTGGAAGACACGGTAGAAGAAAGAAAAAGAACAAGCCAGATGAATCTTACTGATGCAAGGGGCGATAGGTGATCTGCTTTGCTGGTATCCTTTAGCGCAGCGGTTGCAGGTGATGCCAGTCACACCATCTTTGCATGGACACTGTCCAGTCGTCTGGTTACAGGTCTTACCAGCTGCACCGACCGGATGACAATCACAGGCTGAAGAGAAAACATAAAACCAGTGGTTACTGATGCAGCACTTTAATGATCTAGTGACTCATATTTGCCTGATTTTGCACTTTGTAATACTGTACCGTGGCTCTACATACATGTTTACACTGCAAATGATCACTATTTTACGTGATGTATCAACTCAAAAATATAGAGACCCACTGAAAATAATAATTACTTTCAGCTGCGTAAGGATCGCATGTTGATTCAGTTACAGCTCTGTTGAAATCAGTTCAGTGAAAGAATTGTCGACTGAATCAAAATAGTGAACTGGTTTTGAGCTATTCATTCTTTTAAAGCAAAGTACCATCATTTGTTCGGGAATCAGACTACACGTCATGCTGTATGTTTTTGATTTCCTAAAAATATCTGGCTCATTAGAGTAATTTGGGGCTCTATGTTTTTGATTCACTAAAAAGAACCGGCTAATAAGAGTCATTTGTTCAGGAATCAAACTACACTAGTTGCGCTCTATGTTTTTGATTCAGTAAAAAGAATTGGCTCATAATATTCATTTGTTTGTGAATGAGGCTACTGCTTGCGCTGTGTGTTTTGATTCACTAAAAAAATAACCTTCTCATGGCTTATTTTGCCTTGAATCGGACTACACTGGTAACTTTATATGTTGTTTTCTCCCGCAAGGAAACTCTATATAAAGACATCTCTCGCCATTATTTCGCAGATCACTGTCTTTAATTGCACTGCATTCAATACAGACTTCAGACACACATTTGCAACTTAGGTCAAATATTATTTCTGTTGCCATGGCATAGAAGATTTCACAGCGGGGGAGCGCAAGGTTATACCTGGGTTATGCCCCTTAAAATGATATATCAAGCCTGGTACTTTACTTTGCCGTATCACAAACCAGAAACTTCAGTTTAAAATAAATGAGTGGGGTTTTAAGAACAGTTATGGCCCACACCTGTGTCCATGCACTAGGTCTGGATCATGTCCAGAGAGTGTATGTGGATATGGTGGATACCCGCCGTGTGGAGGAAACAGACCTGTCAAGCGTTCACGTTCTGACACAGCGCTGTCATTCGCATAGGCCGAGCACCGTCTGATCAAGTTTCTCTTGACTCTTGGCATCGAATAACCCTCACAAATAAAGGCTGAATAATGTTCACATTAATGACGGAACGGCGTGTACTTCAAAGGTGCTCTGGCTGAGCTGTTAGTCGAGACGATCACACGTTAAAATGTGAGAAGTTCTTTGTGCGCTCACGCTGCCAAACGTTTACCATAAAGCTGCTTGTTTGAAGTCTCAACTTAACTCTTCCCATCAGGCCTTCAGCCGTTTTTTTATGTAGCCAGGGATTAATTTGGAAATTATATGAAGGGGTCCAGCCGTAGTGAAAGCTAAAAAAAAATGAATTCTGACTTCTTGAATTAGTAACAAAGGCAATTGTTCGTCTCAGATTTATGTCTGCCCTGGAGAAGCTGTACACAGTCTTAGCAGTGCCAGAACAGAAATGGTTGTTCTGAAGAGACGAGTCATTGCGCCGTTAATCATTTGGCTTTTTTTTCTCTGTGAGTTTTATGCAACCTCACAAGTGACTGATCTGAACGCACTAAATACTGTAGACACTGTTCAAGCGTCTGTCTGTCTGACGGGTGGTCGTTCTGTCTGTCTCTCTGTCTCAGTCTCTCTGTCTGTCTGTCTGTCTATCATTCTGTCTGTCTCAGTCTCTCTGTCTGTCTATCTATCATTCTGTCTGTCTCAGTCTCTCAGTCTGTCTATCTATCATTCTGTCTGTCTGTCTCAGTCTCTCTGTCTGTCTGTCTGTCTGTCTGTCTCAGTCTCTCTGTCTGTCTGTCTATCTATCATTCTGTCTGTCTCAGTCTCTCAGTCTGTCTATCTATCATTCTGTCTGTCTCAGTCTCTCTGTCTGTCTATCATTCTGTCTGTCTCAGTCTCTCTGTCTGTCTATCTATCATTCTGTCTGTCTCAGTCTCTCTGTCTGTCTATCTATCATTCTGTCTGTCTGTCTGTCTCAGTCTCTCTGTCTGTCTGTCTGTCTGTCTCAGTCTCTCTGTCTGTCTGTCTATCTATCATTCTGTCTGTCTCAGTCTCTCAGTCTGTCTATCTATCATTCTGTCTGTCTGTCTGTCTGTCTGTCTGTCTGTTTATCTATCTATCTGTCTGTCTGTCTGTCTCAGTCTCTCTGTCTGTCTATCATTCTGTCTGTCTCAGTCTCTCAGTCTGTCTATCTATCATTCTGTCTGTCTGTCTATCTGTCTGTCTGTCTGTCTATCTATCTATCTATCTATCTATTGGACAGTTGTTCTATCTATCTATCTATCTATCTATCTATCTATCTATCTATCTATCTATCTATCTATCTGTCGGTCATTCTATCTATCTATCTATCTATCTATCTATCTATCTATCTATCTATCTATCTATCTATCTATCTATCTATCTGTCGGTCATTCTATCTATCTATCTATCTATCTATCTATCTATCTATCTATCTATCTATCTATCTATCTACCTACCTACATAACTATATCTGTCGGTTGTTCTATCTCTATCTATCTATCTATCTATCTATCTATCTATCTATCTATCTATCTATCTATCTATCTATCTATCTATCTATCTATCTATCTATCTGCCTGTCGTTCTATCCCTCTCTTGATTGTTCTGTCTGTCTGTCGTTCTGTCTATCTGTCTGATTGAGAAAATTGACTGTAGAAGAAATTTCAATAAACATTTTAGAACGCAAAGTATGAAATTCAGATTGTGAAGTATTTCAGTAAAATATTTGCATTCACATTCATATATAGAATACATATTGGGCCTTAGCATTTGTCTAAAGAGAAGAGAATGCACTCTGCATATTGTTTTCTGAATAGAAGGCACACATGGAAGAACTGTAGAAATCACTAAAAACACATTTAAGAACAGTGTTTTAGCAGTGCATCAGTTTAATTTGGATTGCTTTCGCTATTCCCCATCACTGATGATTTAGCTGATGTTAATAAATGCTACACACAGTGGTGGGATGCTTTGAATTTCAATGCTCACTTAACATTCGGTTAAAAGCAGCTACAGTTCTGCACTTAAGCCACCCACCAACCAGCCCACCGCCTGCTGAATTACGACACCGCTCTTACGCCTTCACAGGCGACCCTACAGCTCTACAGCACATAATCTAAACCAGAGCTACTAATAATTCAGCAGTAGTAAGAAGAGATGCTGGGGAAATGAGCGTGGGGCAATGCGGCATAGACTGTAAGTTCTCATGGCTTTTGAAAACCCCTCTCCGTGTTTAAAGGAACAGTTCACCCGAAAATGTTTAATTCTGTCATCATTTGTTCACACTTATGTCATTCCAATATGACACTTTCTTCAGTGGAGCACGAAAGGAAAACATTTTTTATTTTTTATTTCAGCTCGCTCATGCAATTGCAATTAATGGCGACTTCAAAAAGGATACAAAAGCACGATAAAAAGAGTCCAAATGACTTGTGCACTATATTCTACATCTGAAGTAATAGTTATTCACTAATAGTCCTGCAGAGGGCAGTTAATTGCATTGAGTCAGTGAACTACTCATTTAGACCTGTTTTGTGAACTGAATGAATTGATTAATTAAAAGATAAAACGGTTAATTGAAAAGAGCCGACTCAGAAGAACAATTTGTTCACAAACCAGATATTGCTACTTTCTTTAAAGAAATCAGCACAGAGATCTAGGTTGGATTTGTACGATTTTTTTTTTTAAATACATTTTCAAGTTTGAATTTACTGTAGGGCTGTAGAATACTTATATTTTTATGGTGATTTTTGCATCGTTTTTGTATTCTCTTTTCATTGCAACTGCATAAAAAATTATTTATATTTTCAAATTCCTCCGTGTTTCACAAAAGAAAGAAAGTCAAAGGTAGGGCTGCATGATTTAGGGGAAAATCTAATTGAAAATTTTCTGATAAAAATAGTGATTGGGACTTAAGGTGAAATTATTTTTTTTATTTTTTTTAAGGCCGCACAATTTGGCCCAAATTTTTTTGATTTTAGATCAATATGACTATAAAATAGTCTATAAGACTATAAAATGATTATTATTACTATTATTTGCATTTTCTGCTGAGTTTGTGTGGAGCAGCATTTACTGCAAATCAAGCCACTTCGAGACTCTAGATCATGCCTCTAAACCCCAGCCTTTACAATTTGTTAGTTGCACAAAGGCATATAGTGATTTCGGTTTTTTTTTTTGATTAGTCGAGCAGCCCTAGTCAAAGGGGTTAATAATGATATGAAGGTGAGTAAATAAATAGTGACAGATCTTTTATTTTTGGATGAACTTTTCCTTTAACAAATATGGGACAGAAAGAAATGTGACATGGTGTTTATTCTGAACTCAATGAGGGATGAAGTTGTTAATCTGGGATATAAAGCATGAGGTGTTCCAGACTGCCACTGACAATGGATCTGGTTTTGGGTCTGATTTGTCTTGGTAGGTGCTCTGCCGTCTTGTTATTTACAAGCAATATTCCTTCCTTTTCCAAACGACCCCCGATAGAATTTCCGTACGCGCTGAACACTGCTGGAACGATGTTGCGTTTCCCCATCCAAAATAAGCACAGTGAGATGGTTGGCTGACACGAACAATAAATACAGCAGTCCGCTACACGACGTCACAATGTTAAGGAGTTTGTCACCTGAGACGAGTGAAGCAATCAGCTTGATAGTGGTGACTGGAACTCCTCAGCATTTCCCGGACAAGCTTCGACTCTACCGGCCATATTCTGTATGTTAAGGTCATTACAAGACCTTACAAGCCCGTATCCCTCGCATCTGGCCTCCGAGCATCCCATATATAGCCCGAGTAAATGTTTTGGCTGGCAGGGGAAAGCTGTTTAAAACCATTTGTAACCTCCCCTGAATCAAATGCATTCCTCTTGTGATAACACACAGCAATGTCGATGTAACATGGGCAGTGTTTGCCATCCATCACATCTGCACATTAGAACCCGACAGTCCGCAAAAAAATTAAGCTACCCCAGTGATTGGGTTAGCAGCCTCTCATATCAATTATGCTGCGGTTTGTTGAAGCTTTCAGTCCGTCAAACTCTGGGTCTGCTAGAGTCAGATGAGAATACAAGTTATCTTGGCTTGAAGGTGGGAAATATGCAATAGCAAAGAATGTTTTGCGAGTGAATGGACTATGGGAACCCGGGGGACTGACATTGTGAAATTCATCTGTGGACCAACCGTGGATAAAATCCATGCATTTAAAACTACAGCCGCCTTGGAATGTCTGATTTCGCAAGGCTGTGAACGGATTTCATGTTTTAAAATGAATAATATAATATATATATTTAAAATAATAGATATTCTTATCTTTAGGCATGTATTTGCACAACTGTGTGCCCATCTTTTTTGTTTATCATTTCATGTTCACAATCAGGCCCCGTTGCAAAACCTAGTAGGAAAGTTTGATTGAAATGCTAGGAAAGTTGCATAAGTGACTGATTTGGAGCATTCTACATGGGCAGCAGGTGTGTCATACCAATTATGGTCCTCATGTGAAGTGCATGGGAGATTACACTCACGATTGATTCCAACAGAGTGCATTAGCATAAGTTTGCCAAGATAATTTCAAAATACTCTAATAAACATAGAAATACACACTGGAATATTATCAATATTTTTGGCATTTAAACATTATTTATAACCAACATTTCTCTCATTTATCCATCTTGAATGGTTCTTTTCACTAAGCTTTTCACAATGCATTGCTTTGTTTGCAAAGGATATGCAGTGCTGCCTTAGAAATTGGCCAAAATAAAGCATAATCATGCTACCTACTGTACCTTTTGATAGGGGTGAATTCAGGTTGATTGGGACACTTTTTTCCAGTCATCTCAATGCCCAATCAACCTCAAAAGGCCACAATATACTTCAAACGAAATCGAAGAACGAACTGATGTGATGACATTTCAAACGAAATCAGTTCGTTTCTCCTCACGAGTCCGTGGAAGTCAGACGTTCGCAAGTGAAAACATGAACACTGGAGAGCTGCTTTATAGTAGAAAATGCAGTAGTACTTCTGATGTAATGAGACACTGTTACTGTTTTTCATGTTTAATACGGTAAAGCTGCTTGATTTTAAGCAATCTATTGCTATAATAAATTGCTATTGCTAAAATATTGCTATAATCTAAGTTATAATATAAACGTGACGTGACTTAAACTGGATATAAACTGGAGTGCCGATTACAGAGCTCGTGCAAACAAAAATATCCACGTTGCTATGATCAGATGCTTTTCTTATGCTTTATTAAATTGCTTGCTAGTTTTATAATTTTGTTGTGTTGTTTATTTTGTTATTGAGAGTAAAGCGCGCTGCACATATTTACATATTCATCTAACCGTCGCTCTCAGCAGTGTGGGCGGCGTCAGATGTTCGATAACAGAATATCGCTGGAAGAACCCTAAATGAAGAACGAAAAAGAGCTTTGCTGTGAGTATATCGGCGCCTTTAATTAACATTGGGAGTGTGCCCATGATGCTTTAAAGGCAGCTCACTATGTTTTTTAACAGGACCTTACAGCCCATCTGACCACTAAGTGTGAACATGAGGTCTAGAACATGTGCGTAATCTCTGGTGTCTTTACATTTATTTTCTTTCATGGGTGAGTGAATAATTGGCTTGTTTCACTATTATTGTTAATATGCTCTGTTGTCCCAAATTCCATGGCAGTCCTCCTTGTCTGCTTGGCCTGTGCTCATTTTCCAGGGAAACCCCATTGTACAAAAACGGTCTTATTCTAATCTCTTTCAGCTCAAAGTCATTAAGAGTTCTGTATATCATGAAGCAATTAAATACAATTTTATATAAAAGAACCTGGGGCCTATTTGTTCATATGAAGAAGGACATTTTAAATTGAATGGTTTCATTATGTAGTTGATCCTCAAAATAATTTATATTCAGAAATTGTGTAATTTATTATTTATTTAATTACAACAATTTCTTCTGGATAAAATCAAAAAAACATTGTACTGGCTTAATAATTGTTCTCAGTACTGCTACTTTTGTTTTCCCAAGTAAGTGTATTCAAGTAAATGAAAAAATGTCTCAATCAATTTAATTCTTACATATGGATTCTTTACATATGGACTATTAATATGAAACGCTCATTTAAGCAAAGCAAATAGTGTTATGTCTTTTCTCTACTTTTCTGCATTTTAGTTTTTGCTATTGTAACTTAGCAATTGCTAAACTGTGAATAATTTCGATTCTCTATGATAAATTGTGTGTGATGTCCTTTACTTAAGTAGCTTTGGATAAAAGCATCTGATTAAATGTAAATGTATATTACATAAATACACAGACCTTAATAACAATGACCATCTACAAACCTCATTATAGTATAACTTTGACGATTTTCAACCCGCTTTGTATTGTTACAATTGGTAGTGCTCATTCTCTGTGTCACCGGGACTGAGAAATTCCTGTTATTTGTCAACAACAATTCAGGGCTTTCATAAAAACTACAGAATATACTTCCGCATTTTTGTGTCCCCGCCCACAGACAGTCGGATCGACAGAGGGTTATTATGTAAGGGTATGTTTATCACTGAAAATTGCATTGTTTGTCTCCTCGTCAAACAACATTATGGTAAAAATAGGACACTAATAGCTTTTTTACCTGTACGCGGCGGTGTTTTTCTTTGAGGGGTTGGGCGGAACTGACAGAACAACAGTTCCCTTTAGAGATTGGTTCTCTCGACATTGTGTCAGTAGCTGATGCTAGTATGGGTAAACACTTTTTTCAGAGCCCTATGAAATCTCGCAGACTTTTCATTTCACCCAGACGCGTTCAAGCGCGGAATAGAGGCGGCGCTCTTTCGCTCAATAAGGCGCCGCTGAACGTCATTCTCTCAGAATCGTTCTCCTTCAGACAGCTACACTGTCTTCAAGAAGCCATCTACAGCTCGCCGTTGAGGTATGCTCGCCAGAGGACGGTGCCTGGATTGGCATTCCCGTGAGTATGACATCTTTCTTTCAGATTCCTTCCTGACCGCTGTGTTTTCTGCCTGGGCGATGCCCACTCAGAAGCACCGCTGCTCCTGACCCCTGTGATGAGCTCATGCCTACAAAGTGTCCGCATTTCTCTCACCCAACCCTTCAGGAAACAAACCCGGCTTCTCATGCTCTCCCCTCTGTGGTGAAGCTGCGAGCTGAGCAAGGAGACTACAGCTAAGGGTTCTCTAGTTCCACAGGTCTCTGCCATGTACAGAAGAGAAAACATTTCCCGCCGCTCACTCATTCACATCTCCCTGCCTCAGAGCAGCGGTCGGTCGTGTACAAAGCACAAAAAGCTTCCGGCCGCTACGATATTCACACGATATCCACATGATGTCCGCTCACTCAATCACACGATACGGCCTGCCTTGCATAAAGCGGAATGTGTTTCGGCTTAGGGCTGGGCGATAGGGCCAAAAAAAGTATCACAATCAAAATTTTCATGTCAGTCGATTTCGACAAAGATTTTTATCTTCGCCACTTTGGCCTAAATGTCTGCCATTCTTTTTTTTATTCTATATTTTGTTACTTTGTAAGGTTTTGTTTTTTAAATAGGGACATTAGTTTGTCTGTACTGCTCAGTCACTTGCAAAATAGTAAAACCAACATGAAAAAGAATCGTGATAAAATCGTGAATCGTGATTTTCCTGAAAAAAATCGTGATATGATATTGCTGCAATATCACCCACCCCTAATTATGGGTGTTTTAAGTCTTCCCACCTATTTGGTAAAAGAGGAAGACAACAGCCTTTTTTCTCCGTTTTCTCTAGTCAAGTACCATCGATAAAAAAAAGTAAAAAAAAAATCACCTTTCTACTGTATAGGCATGCAGCCAAGTTTTATTGAGAGCCCATTTTGCCAGCCCTCTAAGTGCAGATGATCTTTTAACATCACTATACAACAAAAAACTAATAGTAGTCAGACAGCAAAGCAACAATCCCATAAAGTTAAGTTACCACATTAAATTATTCATGCTGTGAACTCTCAAAATGCTCAATCAACAGCATTGTTCTCTTTTAGGCTGTTTTAGGCTAGTTTGGACACAATTTTGAGGAATATTAACATGTTTTTATTTATTTATCTAGATTTAAAGTACATTATTTGCAGTGATTGCTTACCTTTGCAGGCTCGTCTGTGTGAGATGGCCTTGGTCATGTCTCTGTAGTAGCCCTCTTTACAGTAGTGGCAGTGCCGTCCGGCTGTGTTGTGTCTGCAGTTGAGACACACTCCTCCACTCCTGCGGCCCGATAGCTTGTACAGCTCCATGTTGAAGCGGCAGCGGCGGGCGTGAAGATTACAGTGACAGGCTTTGGAAGAGATGGACATTGGGAAGATAAAAAAAAAAACAAGAGATATATTTAGTGGCAGTGGCAGTTGTTCAATTCTCACAAATACATTCCCTTGTCTGTTTCTGTTTAAAAATACATTTTTACACGTTCCTTTTGAGAGCTTTAACTGACAGGAAATTGCAATGGGAAAATGACTCCGAGATCACATTCCCACATTTTTACAAATGCTTATATCTGTAAAATACCCATGTAAAAGTACATTTCTCACAGATGATCATATATTATAGTGAACAATCATACTATTGCTTTATTGGTGTTGAAGGGTGTACCACTTCTGGTAAATGTGGAGTCTGAATCTGATGTGATGTGAAATGATTTTCTGTCCCCTGGTGATCATAAAAGACCCTTAACACAGTGAGCGAGAGAGTACAGGCCAGATTCATCTAGACGTATGACTAGTATCCTGAGAGAGCTTTATTATTTTAATGACATCATTGGATCTCTGGGCTTCCGTCTATTTACAACGTTTTATTAAGAGACAATGGCTTCATAAAACGAATCGCTCCAGATCTGGCACACACACACCTGCCCATGGCTTTCACCTCTAACCCTTACTGGCAAATGGTGTTCAACCTTCATCTATCTACAGGGGTTGGACAATGAAACTGAAACACTGGCCAATATAGAAATGGAGGTTTCATGTCTCTATATGCGGGGCCTGGTGGCCAATCTTCACTGATTCCACATTCCGTCAGTAAGAGCAGAGTGAAGGTTGAATTAGCAGAGCAATAGCACAGCTGAACATAAAATATTGCAATACACAACATAACGGGAGACATATCAGAGCTCAAAAGAGGCAGATTGTTGGTGCGCATCTCGCTGACTCATCTATCTATCTATCTATCTATCTATCTATCTAATTGATACAAGTGTGCCACACAAGTCTTGAAAAGTGTAGCCAAAGCTTCTCGATCGCCCCCAGGTGGCTGGATGCAGTATAGGTCATAATCCCCGCCCTCTTCATGTAATCGAATGGGACGTAAGACAATCTAAACAATCAAATTACACTTCAAATAAATTTTTTCCAAAGATGTTTTCTGTCATTTTCTGTAGTTTTTTTATCATGCTGGTGTAACTTCAAGTGTTCGTTCTTTAAATAAGTTTAGTTTCAGTTAGTTACAGTGAGGAAAATAAGTATTTGAACACCCTGCTATTTTGCAAGTTCTCCCACTTGGAAATCATGGAGGGGTCTGAAATTGTCGTCGTAGGTGCATGTCCACTGTGAGAGACATAATCTAAAAAAAAAAATCCAGAAATCACAATATATGATTTTTTAACTATTTATTTGTATGATACAGCTGCAAATAAGTATTTGAACACCTGTCTATCAGCTAGAATTCTGACCCTCAAAGACCTGTTAGTCTGCCTTTAAAATGTCCACCTCCACTCCATTTATTATCCTAAATTAGATGCACCTGTTTGAGGTCATTAGCTGCATAAAGACACCTGTCCACCCCATACAATCAGTAAGAATCCAACTACTAACATGGCCAAGACCAAAGAGCTGTCCAAAGACACTAGAGACAAAATTGTACACCTCCACAAGGTTGGAAAGGGCTACGGGGAAATTGCCAAGCAGCTTGGTGAAAAAAGGTCCACTGTTGGAGCAATCATTAGAAAATGGAAGAAGCTAAACATGACTGTCAATCTCCCTCGGACTGGGGCTCCATGCAAGATCTCACCTCGTGGGGTCTCAATGATCCTAAGAAAGGTGAGAAATCAGCCCAGAACTACACGAGAGGAGCTGGTCAATGACCTGAAAAGAGCTGGGACCACCGTTTCCAAGGTTACTGTTGGTAATACACTAAGACGTCATGGTTTGAAATCATGCATGGCACGGAAGGTTCCCCTGCTTAAACCAGCACATGTCAAGGCCCGTCTTAAGTTTGCCAATGACCATTTGGATGATCCAGAGGAGTCATGGGAGAAAGTCATGTGGTCAGATGAGACCAAAATAGAACTTTTTGGTCATAATTCCACTAAACGTGTTTGGAGGAAGAAGAATGATGAGTACCATCCCAAGAACACCATCCCTACTGTGAAGCATGGGGGTGGTAGCATCATGCTTTGGGGGTGTTTTTCTGCACATGGGACAGGGCGACTGCACTGTATTAAGGAGAGGATGACCGGGGCCATGTATTGCGAGATTTTGGGGAACAACCTCCTTCCCTCAGTTAGAGCATTGAAGATGGGTCGAGGCTGGGTCTTCCAACATGACAATGACCCGAAGCACACAGCCAGGATAACCAAGGAGTGGCTCTGTAAGAAGCATATCAAGGTTCTGGCGTGGCCTAGCCAGTCTCCAGACCTAAACCCAATAGAGAATCTTTGGAGGGAGCTCAAACTCCGTGTTTCTCAGCGACAGCCCAGAAACCTGACTGATCTAGAGAAGATCTGTGTGGAGGAGTGGGCCAAAATCCCTCCTGCAGTGTGTGCAAACCTGGTGAAAAACTACAGGAAACGTTTGACCTCTGTAATTGCAAACAAAGGCTACTGTACCAAATATTAACATTGATTTGCTCAGGTGTTCAAATACTTATTTGCAGCTGTATCATACAAATAAATAGTTAAAAAATCATACATTGTGATTTCTGGATTTTTTTTTTTTTTTTTGATTATGTCTCTCACAGTGGACATGCACCTACGATGACAATTTCAGACCCCTCCATGATTTCTAAGTGGGAGAACTTGCAAAATAGCAGGGTGTTCAAATACTTATTTTCCTCACTGTATTTGATGCTATAAAAACGGAGGTGTGACGTCATGATTGACAGCTGAGATTGACAGCTTCTCTGAGGGAAGTAGCCTAGTCCCTGAGGCACCAAAGGACTTTTTTCCGGGTTTTTGGGGGGAGATTGGAGCTTTAACTTTCATTTCTACATTTCCATAACTGTTTGTTTCACTCCAACATAATGAGTTGTTCTGCAGTAAACCGTACTAACCGATTTTGCAGGAGTGTGGGCGGGGCCTTGATGACACGACTTTACTTTTCTACAATGGAAGAGAGTGAAGCTGCGTAGTCCTTTTTTTTTTTCACAGTCTATGGATCGATATAGAACAGAGATGGGTAACTCCATTCCTGATATACAGTATATACATTGAAATAACCACAAAAGAGACGCCACATTCGTACTGCTACACAGAGACTGCAGGCACCATCACACCTGCTGAGTGTGACTAAATAGGGACATGGACCATCACTCACACATACACAGAAAAGAAGTGCTAAGCAGCTGTCATGTTTTATCCAGCCGACACCTAGAACACTTCAACCACTCATCATAGTGATAACATACCAGACCTTGGCTATCTTTCTCTCTTTACCACACGATCTTCCATGCTACTTCTGATAGCGACAACATTTTCGCTTCAAGAAGCGCATTAAAAAAATTACAGTGTGCTCATACTTAGTCAAGTCAGTTCTGAAATGAGGCCTCATGTTGACATAATTTTTTGAGACTTTTTCAGCTGGAAAAACACAACACAAATTGATATTGTAACAGTAAATTAGAATTGAAATTAATTGCTCTCCTTGCACCAGCTTCAGGGCACTTTCTTCTTTTTTTTCTGAAAAGAATGAACATGTTTTTCCATTATCAAACCCTAATTCATTATGATTTTATTTGCGCCGAAATTTGTTCCTCACACTCAGCAGATCTGTGCTTGTGTAATGTTTGTCAAAACATTGTTTGCACATTAAATCTCTTCCTTGTTTTTACTCCGTTATCTTCTGATAGGATCACAATATTATTACAAATATGTCACAATGTCAGTTAATCAGACATTGAGGAGATTATGTATTATTGATTGCCTAAACTAGTTGGAAATGGAAAAAGTCTGTTACATTTGTCATTCATCCAGGCACGCCAAGCTTGCATGTGAAAAGACATTCAGCCAAGCATGGCTCCATTATTCACAACAGAGACCAGCTCCTCTCACTACGAAAGCCTTGCAGGGTTTTTTTGGGTGAGTGACTGGTAATCCTCAGAGAACTGAAAATCTAAAGCAAGAGGTGTAGAAATGGGGCAAATTATCAGGCTAAACTTAGATGGTTTAAACATGGTCAAATGAACTGAATCCTGCCATTAATGTTACCACTGAGTGATTCCAAATGGTGCATGTGGACCAAAGAGGGCAGATACATTGGTTAAAAAAAGACGACCCATCAGTGTTTGCACATCGTTTGTGCCCAAATATATATATACACTAAATACCCCTTATTGCACATTTAACTACCTACTTTAAGAGTTTAAACTACAGCTCATTTCCACAGCATCTTTTCTCTTTTTTTTTGGAAAGTAGCAAAGGTTCCAGGAGAATGACTGTACAATAATGAATCATATGTATCTATCTATCTGGAATGCTTTTGATGGCCTTAGATAAAATGTAAGCTCAAGGGAAAAAGAGAGTTACTCATGAGCCACTAATATGATCATTGATATCATAAACTGCCATGTGTGAGTAAGTTGAGAATATGTATTTATGTGGAAAGAAGTGGATGTACTGTACAGTATCTGGGTTGACAATTTAGCAACTTTGTCACTAGATGTGACTTTTCGACTTTTCACACACCTGGCTGTAGCGAGCGACTTCAACCCATTAAATATGTAAATGGAAACAACTTTATTGGATATTCGGCTATATTAATATTAAAATACAGTAGCCTGTGTGAGCACGGATTAGGGGAGAAAGACCGTTGGCACGACATCATCTAACTTTAGAGACATTTAGCGACTTTTTGAGCAGGCTTTAGCTACTTTTCATTGTAAATAGAGTTTTATGTAGGTATAAAAACACATGATTTTAGTTGCTACCAGCTATTTGAGTAGCTTTGGGGGTAAAATTAACCCTAGGTTTGCCAAGTTAGAAACACACACACTACTAAATTACCTAGTTCTGCTGTGTTTCCAGTAGCAAGCTAGTTTTTCCAATGAGTTTTTCCACAACCAAACGCTAGCTACATTGTTTTTCAAATGCCTGAGCTTAGGGAATAATCAAACACTCACCTCAACAGTCCTTTCTCGCTTTCTCTCATTTACTGTAGCGCTAAAGCTTGAATCATTCTAGTGAATCGATTAATCTTAAACGAATCTCTCTCTCTCTCTCATTCTGCGCTGTGTGATTCATTCTAGTGAATCGATTAATCTTAAACGAATCTCTCTCTCTCTTTCTCATTCTGCGCTGTGTGATTCATTCTAGTGAATCGATTAATCCTAAACGAATCTCTTTCTCATACTTTGCACTGTCTGATTAATTCTATAGTGAATCGATTAATCCTAAACAATACTCTTTTTCTCTCATATGCAGCAGTGAAAAGTCCAATTCATTTTAGTGAATCAGTTTATTCGTCTGGTTCAGGAAATGTAAATAAATAAATTAAAACTCCTCATGAATCAAGTCCCTGAACTATGTATTATATATTTTCGGTGAAAATTAGGCTGTACTTTTTTGAGTTAGCAAAAAATCAGCTCTGATTAAATTATGAAATATATAATCGTTTTTTTATATCGCCTATAAAAACATATTGCCCCCTTGAGTAACCTTTTTTTTTTAATTGGAAAAGGTTTCAGAGGTCACAGTTATAATTTCACTATTTGTAATGATTAAAGAACTGTTTAAAAAAAGATGCAAATGCTTTCACAAACAAAACGCTCTTCTTCAAATAGGTTTGCTGCTTCTCATTTTTAAAGATCTTTCCTCTCCCGCGTGGCCACCTGGAAGAGCCTCTGTTCGCCCGAGTGTGCTGTGATGTAATGACGGGTGAGAATTAAGGGGGAGTTTCCGTTACGGGCCTCTGTAATAGTTTGCCAGCACCAATTAGCGGGGCAATCGGACCTCCCTGCTTTTTGTTTGTGTAACTGCTTGCCACAGTTGCCTAGTGAAAGTGATATACAATGTCTCAACAAATACGATCTGACCAAATAAAGCCACAGCGTGCGCTTAACTAGCAAAAGACAACAAAGAGCTTATTCTGCCACTAACTGGCTGTGAAATTGCTACAGCATTCATCACAAATCGGTATGATTTTGCACGTTTAAAGCAAAAATGTATGTGACCTTTGAATGGCATCATCATTTAACCTGCTTAAGTATTATTGGATTACAAAGTAGATTGTTACTCAGCCTACTAGTTCATGTGATGTTTAATGCTTTAAAAAGCCAAAAATACTATCTTAGGGATCAGCACAGGGACACGTGCCAGTAGCAAAGTTGTAAGACAACATTATATAGTATATACTCTTTTAGGCTTACTCACAATAATTCCTGAAATGGCTTCTGGAGGTCAAGAGCCTCTTAAGGTGTCTTGGGACAACTCATTGCAAAATAAAGATTTATATAGATAAATATATAAAAATATTACATATATAAAATATATAGTAAGTATAAGTAATGTGCAGCAGGGCTGGACAGACATTTTAGGGGGGAGGTGTTTAAGTGAGAAAAAAGGGCACCCCTCTCATAATTACTATACAAAATGCATAATATGAAGATAGTTACATCCTAAATATGTCTTTTGTTGGCATTATGCTGGAATTGGTAAATGAGCTAAATCGATGTTGTGCATTACTGACAGAAATTACAATTTATTATTACTATTAATATTATTATTTAGATACATTTACACTGCAATTAGTTGCAAGAATAATGTTATGAAATTGGTGTTTTAAATGTAAATCTTTTAATATAGAAAAATGAAATTATACTTTTCTGTATATGATATCTTTATATTAAACTGAAACCACCAGTAGGTGGCGGCCTAAATATGTGAGTCAAAGTCATTCACTGATTCGTTCAAACCAGTTGATTCATTCATGAACGAAACCATTACACCCGCCAGCTGGAGTACCCAGGATAACCCCCAGAGGGCCTGTCTCCTGTGCTTTCCAATCATGAACTACACTTCCCAAAACCCACTGCCTGCCTGGACTCATTATGGTCTCATTAATCCCACCTGTGTGTGATCAACTTTCCCACCTGTTTGTGTTTGCCTTTTTAAGCTCTGTGTTTTTACTCACTCATTGCAAAGTCTTGTAAGTCTAGCATTGCAAACGCTATTTTACTCTAATGCCAGACTCGCCTTTTTGTTGTAAAGTGTGGGGCTACTGCCTAGTTAGGCGGCTCTAAGATACTGTGATAGAAGTTTAATTTGAAATTATCGTTACCTGGCTGTTACCAGAGAATGCTGCTCTGCTTGATTTGCAAGGTGGCTATATGATGAGGGACGTAGAATTAGATCTTAATGCAATTTTCGGCACACATTTAATTGAGAATTGATGCCATGGGCCAAACTTTTTTTTTTTTTACTTAGGTCTTAGGGTAAGATGTGCTTAAAACGGAGAAGTTTTTCCTTTGAGTTTTCTGCATACAGACGAAACCATTGTCAAAACGATCTCCATTCACACGGATCTGCGAAAACGAACAAAAACCCTGTATTCTGCTGCCAGGCCATTAGATGGCGATGAAACCCTATAGACTGAACACGTACAGTACTACGCATGTGCATGACATTATCGTTTTCAGAGATTCACGTTTTTGCTGTTTACTCAGAGACCGTTTTCAACTAAAAACGTAAAACTTTGTATGCGTTTTGGCCGTTCATTTACACGACAACGGCATTTTGGGTGCCTGAAAACGCAAACTTTTGAAAACAGATTTCAAAGTGCAAGTTTTTGAAAACGGTCTCTGTATAAACGACACAAATGTGAATCTCTGAAGACGATGACGTCATGCACATGCGTATTACATGTTCAGTCTATAGTGTTTCATCGCCATCTAATGGCCTGGCAGCAGAATACAGCATTTTTTTACATTTTCGCGGATCTCTGTGAATGGGGATCGTTTTGACCATGGTCTGTACGTGGAAAACTTAAAGGAAAAACTTCTCCGTTTTAAGCATATTATTGTCATGTAAACGTACCCTTAGAAAAGGGCACTTATCTAGTCTGAGACCAAAAAGGAAGGTGCTTGAGCACCACTCTGGGTCTATCTGTGCACATGGCTGATGTCCAGGTCTCCATTTCTTTCATGAATAAATCTCGCTAGTGCATTGTGCCAATGATAACAACATGAAATGGATAATAATACATAATAGCCAGAATATCTCTGGCAATTTCTCCTGTTTAGAGTGTTGGAATTGGCCCAGGTTATCCCATAAGGAATCCGGCTGGTACCGTTACTACGCTCAACTCTCAGAGGGAAGCGGTCCAACTGTTCTTAGAATCGTAACTTGTTTCTCATGGCCTGTGTATCTTCATGTCACACTCTATTGACTCCTCGTAGAACCCCTGTGCTGTGTTATTAAACCTCTCTGAGGCTTACTGAATCAAAATGGCATTGAGTATACAAGACCTTACAGTAAGAATGACTTGACTGCTTGGGCGGGCGGCACTGGAAAACACTGGCCCATAAAAATTTCCAATTAAATCACTGGCTGACACATTAGTCGCACTAATATTTCAGGGCTTCTGAGCAGTTTGGGAAAATAAACAAAATAGGTGGATGTGTCGGCATGTTCTGTTGAGGAGAGTATGTTTCTTTTTGGAATATAATCACAGGCGAAATGTGCCAGGGTGAAACTCATCGCACCACGCTGACTTATTGCATCAGCGAATCATTGCGCGGCTTGTTAGTCATTTGATTTATCTCCGAGTTTTGCCTGTTTGTTTTCATAAACGCAACACACCCATTGAGTAATTGGTGATTAATTTGCAGCACTTTAATTTTTCTTTACATGTACAGTGTTAAGAGTGTGAGAGCAGCTGCAAATCTTAGGGAACAGTCAACCTGCCAACGGAGCTGTTGCGCTGTAACTTTGCAGCAAGAGTGGCCTTAGGAAACGTCAGATGCTTTTCCAATTCAAATGAAAACATCCTGTCCAATTAAGACATCTAACATCAAGGAATATAGAAATCTTGCAGCATCCATACCCAAGATTTAACATGTCTAATTGGACTTTTACTGACGTTCTTGTAGCTTAACCAGTATAGCATGACGCTAGCAAAGCCAAGGTTATGGGGTTTCTTTCCCAGTGAGTGCTTGAGCAGGGTTGTGCGCCATTCAGAATTGAACTGAGAATGTTTTGAGGTAGCAAAAGGGATGGGGAATTGTAATTAGAATGTGACTAATAATTCAAAGAAATTCGGAAATTAAATTGTAATTAAAAGGCTAGCAAAGCCTTGTTTGAAAGTTTTGAAAAAATCTAAAAAGAAGCTTAAAATCATCAAGTTTGTATGCAGATTGATGCGTTGCTTTGAAGTACAGTAGGGGTTATGCAGAGCGCCCAGCGTTCGAACCGGAAACCAGGTCTAAGCATTTCCGCTTTTCACTTCTGTACACATCTGCAGCGGTAGGTGATCTCTGAGGTAACTGTTAATGTTCGCTTATTATAATAAAATTCTTATTTCTGATCAAACTTTAGTGTATTTGTTTTAATTAAAATGTCACGAATGTTGAAATTTCAGAAACGAGATCATCCGAACAGCAGTTTTTGTTGTGTGCCGATCTGCTCTGTGTCTGGGAAAATTGAGAGTCATAGTTTCTCCTGCCGTTTACACGCGCTTCATTGAATTTCTTCACTTTTGACATTCAGAGCACTAGGCAGAAATCACATTGCGTCGACACCCGCCGTGGGCCTTCGCGATGCTTTGTTTTAATTAAACAGTCGGATTCCCCTGGTCCCCGGAGAGCACGCCTCGGCGCCGGCGAGACCGGGGACCCGGCCCCCCGAGGGGGGAGAGGGTCCGAGCACACCGAGACCTCGGACGGGAACGGGAAGGGGCACCGGGGGTCAATAATACATAATTGAAGGTTGACCAGCATAAACACACAGGACATCGTAGTAATTATACTGTTGGTACTATAACCCCATCGCTAAAATGCAGTCTTCATTTGACTGTTTTAATCGTCTGCGATCAAAAATAAAAGGCTAAACTACTGATAGAATACAAGTCTAAACTAACTAACTGTTTACTGATAGTTAGCTAACGCTATATCGGGTGCCATTAGCAAAAGCTACATAATTATACTACATACCTTCATAATTATGAATAAATGAGTAAAACTTAAATCCCTTGTCTAACAGAGTACTCTGGGCTCTGGACGTCCGTTTGGCAATACGGTGTACATCTGAAATTGATATTAGGGGTAGCTCCTGTAAACACCGGCTATAGAAGGTCGCCATTACTACGCCGTGTTTACCTCAGTAGCTGACGGCCGGAAGTAGTTAAACCTGTTTTGTAGAACCCGGAAGAATGTTGCGCATAACCCCTATTCAACAAATTCCTCTTCATTTCAATTCATTTAGCAGAATTCATTCTGGTACTGTGAAATTCTAGCCTGGGTGCCAGCCCGAACCCCGCCCACAACATTTTTTGGTCGGGAAGTTCGGTCTGGACTCGATCCATTGAGGAGTAATTATGCTCGGCTCCCAGAAGGCCGAGCCAATCAAATTGCCAGGGCGGGCTTTAATCGATGATGGACAGATGGTCTGCGGTTACGTCACCAAAGAGCGCTTGATTTGAATTAGTTTACAACAAAGACGACTGCAGCTGGAGAATTGAGATTTCACGAGTTCACATTTACAAATAAGTCAGATAGAATAAATGCGTAGGCTATATGAGATGTCATGAGTTCACACAAATAAGTAAGATAGAATAAATGCGTATATGACGTGCTGTCCGAGAGGGCTGTGGGCTCGGTAGCCATACTCCCCCCGTGTTCCTGGTTGTGAGAGAACAAGACAAGAGTGAGGATTCGGGGTGGTGGAGGGATGCTGAAAAACTGTCAAGGAGTGTTAGGTAAGTTTACAGAGTGAATATGCTTCCGCGGTAACGTTAGACATGGTATTGTTTGATGACAAGTTGATATTGGATTGAGTACGTGCTCCTCCCGAACTTTGTTTATGAAACATCATGTGTAGATTCCGCCATCGCGTCTGTTATAGAAGATATCGACAGCGCATTCATTTTAAAAGAGGAACAGAGAGCCGCGCCCGCGACATTTTGTTGGTTGAAAATATGAATGAAGGACATGCGTCATTTACTCCGTTGCTCTGATTGGTTGTAGGTCTATCCAATTGAGTGCAGAGTTTTTTTTTTTCCTAGTTCGATTGAGACACGCCCCATAATCAAATCTCTATGGAGCGGTATCAGACTCACATTCTGACTAGAATATGAGTATGACGAAGTCAGGCTAGTGAAATTCTGGTACTTTGCATGAAATTGCATTTTGTTGCATTTCCAACAGTTGTGAAATACAACTACTTGAATTGGAAATCGAAATCTGATGCCAATCTGATTGGCAAGTACAATGTATTTGAGACTGTGACTGTAATTCTCCCAGTTCATGCATTTGTCAGATTGGCTTTTATTTCAAGACATATTTTATCTTGATACTGTCTGTACTTCCAGAGAAATCATCCCATTGCGTTGTTGGTACCATATTCTATCAAGTTGAGCAACAGGAACACCTTATGATCCAGCATAAACATTATCCTAGTTTTTTTTTTACAGTTAACGCAAGTTTTGCTTGGATTTCTCACGTTTTTAAAGCCTGTTCTTCTTTGTATTTACTGTATTACCCTGAGTAAATGTTCCTTCAGTCATTCAGTAAACTTCAATAAAATATCTCATGTTGTCTCAGAGTTGAAAGCTGAAGACAAGTGGAACTGGTGGAATGGAAAAAATTATAGATTGGAGCTGAGTGCAAAAGATAAAGACATTTGAAGCAGCGCTGGACACCAGACGCTGAAGAATTTGGCAGGACTGGATAGGCTTCCCCATGGAACATAAATCAGTTTGAAAGAGGGGGACCGCAATGTGAGCGCTTCCCATCTTTTTGGCATTCCTTCTGTTTTTCGAGCCTATGTAAATCATCCTCACGACAGGCCCGGGCTGCAGATGTGTGGCCAATCGGTTCCACCACAGCTGGAGTCTGGGGTCCAAATCCCAAATGATCCGTAAATAGGAATCTCCCTCGGATCACGCTGTGATGTGGCACGGGACGGAGGGATTGTGCTTTTCCACTGCAGGTGTCGTCACTCTGTTCTCATTGTCTCTGACCAGCTGAGATTTACAGCCCTTGAACGGCACTACGAAGCCTCATTGACGCTGCGTTACTGGAATGCAGCTCCACGCTGCAGGAAAGGCCTCCGATGAGCTTTACAAGGTGTGCAGTTGATGTGGATGATTGAAAGGCAATGAATGACTACAGTGTGCTTAACTTAGTGGTATTAAGTTTCAGTGTGAATTCAGAGGGGATGCAGGCCTATCAAGACTTGCATTTGTCAATTTTGGATAATCATCAACTTGTGGATGCTCATTTCGCTAACTATTTTAATTTCAACTATTCAACCATTTTATCAACTTCATCTCAAAATTAGGTCTAACAGTCATTCATATTTCATACTGTACATGATAATATTGTGATGCATAAATTCACTTAATTATTAATAACATTGGTTTGACATTGACAAAAACTATTAATTTGAGTTATTTAGAGTGTTTTCTTAAAGGTGCATTAAGCAACTTTTCATGTTAAAAATACCCGTTTTTCTAACCCATACATGCTTAAACAATTGCCTGATGGGCTGAATGAGCCCTTCTATGATCACTGCGATTGCCTCTATAATCCTGTACAGTAAAATAAATAAGAGGGATTCGGGTCGGAATCGACTGGGCGTGACGTCATGCGCGTTCACGCTCACCTGGCTATGTCTGGCAGGTTTGTGTATTCGCCGCCATTATCCGCATCAGCGAAGACAACTCAAGCGACTTTTGCAAAAGTAGAAGATGGATTCAAAGAGACCGGCTTCTAGTTCATCCCAAACCCCAACGCAAACTCCATGTAACCGCGTGCACAACTCTGGTTGCAGTTTCGCGTGTCGCCAGAAGGGGGCATAGTTCTGCAAAAACTCAGAGACTTGCGCAATGCACCTTTAAGGAGATGGATGTTGAATTGCAATTTAGTCAAATCCTCAGAATATTCATTCTGGTAATGAGAAAACAGAGCTTGGATGCGTTTTAATTCTGTTCGGATAAAAGTGACTGACAAATGCAGAAATGATTTTGCAGGTATACTATTAATTACAGTAATCTATATAGATGCATTAAAAAACAAACTTAAATGAGCATGTTACAGTTCTGTTACACCTAAAAGTCACACATTTGGGGCATAAAATTAAGAATTTTTACAACATGCAATTTATTGAAACACTGGCATTTTGATGGATACTTGCATAAAATTGCATTTTGTTAATTAGATTGTTTTTTACAGTCTTTTTTTTTCATATATTTTATTGGAAACAGCATTCAAACAGTATTTGCAACATAATACAATACAAGTCTCCATTTTAAATTTTCAGAATAAACAATTCTTCAAAACCAAAGTCCTTTTATGGTTTTCAGTCATTTTTATATGAGCCATTTATTGGTGAACATCCATAGCATTGAATATGCTTTCACTTGTGCTTTAAATTTTACTATGTTTAAATCCATTGCACCGGTTTTCCTCCAAAATCTGCACAGAATATGCAGGGAAAAGTCCTTTTTAATGTCTCAGTGCACAAGAATGTGGGTCATATCATGGGGTCATATCATGTGAAATCAAATTTTCCTTGATCTGTTAAGATTTTTAAAAAAGACAGTTTAATGGACTTTGAAAACATAATGTAATTTCAGAACTCAAACCATCAGTGGAAAAAGTCTTTTATTGAAGCTATAAGCTGCAAAAAAAGGCTTGTTCCAAAATGGAACTCGTAATGAAAAAAATGACATGATATGACCCGTTTAAGGTCTTAGCCATTTGTATTATAGCATGTAAGTGCTCTGTTTTTACCATTTAAGTATATTACAATAAGGAGCTATAAAAAAGGACAATACTAGGAGATGTAGCTACATATCCATAAGCAAAACCCAACTTAAGACAAAGAATATGAAGGTGTGTCTAGAGCTATTGATTAAAAGTTTGCCTGAGGAACAGAGAGCAATAGCCTGCTGTCAGTCAGACTCAATTATAGAAGCACCAAGAAAATGAGATGAATCTCTGGAGGCTGGAGGTGTATTTTCAGTAGACGCCACAGCGGGCTGAACCTCAACCAATCTGCCACACGCTCTAGCTGCAGTTACCCCACCGCGGACAAGAAGCCGAGTAGCAGAGCTGTAAATTACAAACTTCAGGAGGCCATTCATTCCAACTGTGCTTTGACTGTTTTGTTGCAGGCCTGTTGTACATAACACTACAAACTCCTCCTGACATATGTTGAATTGTGTGAGTTATATAGCCTCTACACAGTACCGGCACTTCTATATTTTAATCTAAATAAATATTTAATAGGGATGCACCGATATGAAAATCATGGCCGATACCAATAACCGATAAATCTTTATATTTGAAAGCCGATAACCGATATACTGGCCGATAAATCTAAACCCAAATTTTTATATAATTTTGATTACAAAAACAAAAGTCTCACCCTTAAAATCCATCCACAAAGCACACAATGATAATGTTTTCATTATAATTTTATGTAGCCTATATGACATATTTGCGATGCGCATGTTGTACTTTACTGTATTTTCCTTTTTTCAAGTGATTCCAATCATATTTCAAGCAATTCAAAACCATCATGGCGAACAGTGCACATCTGAAGGAAAAATCATTATTTTTCTGCTTTAATATATATATAAAATTTTCGGGCCGATTACAATAACATTAAAAATGAATATGGTAGCATCCCTAATATATCGATATATTGTGCATTCCTAAAAATTATTTAAAATTAATAAGTCTGATCACTTCTAAAAGTAACAGCACCCCTCTGAAACAAGCCATATGCTTTCAGCTAGCACCATTATTTGTTAATAATATGTAATATGTAATAATTTTGTTATAATATGAAATGGCAACTGTGTAAAGAAAGCCGCACTGTGCCACATACAGTACACTTTATAATGAGACACACTTGTAGCTAGGTGGCTTCCAGAAACAGGGTGGGAAAGGAAGAGGGAAAGAGCTTCCTGCTGTGAGCCAGAAGTGTGTTGTCCCAGGAAACACACTATAGCCAATTGCATCCTGAGCAAGAGAGCACACACAATGATCTGACATGCGCAACTGTTTGTCTGGTAACCCTTGGAAACACCAACATGCAATATGTCATCATCGCTCTCGGACCGGCTTTCCGCATCTGTCAACACGATGTGGCGCATCAGCTCCACGGAATATTTGAAGTGTTTGGAACACCAGATGAGTTGTAGATTCGAAAATTTGCACTGTATGTGTAAGTGGCACATCATGACATCAGCATGCCTATTAACAAGGTGCAGTATTTACACTGGAAGTAGTTGACTTTTAAGCTGTATGTATGTTTGTGGGCTGTACATGCATTGAAGTTTGGGGTATTTATAGTGTATAAGAGTGGGCTAAGGAAATGGCGAGTGTTTTAGCTGGAGCAGCTGTCGAGTGATCTTGACGTTTGTGTTTTGTTGTGTCGAACACAGGACACAGAATTCACTCCGTTTCCCATTAGAGAGTGTAGAGGGCAAATAGCATATCTCAACAGAGATATCCTGCGGAAATAGAGCTTGCTATCTGGACAAATATACCAGTAATAGGGCTCCAGACTTTGGCGTGATTTGAAATGTCTCCAGCTAAACGCTTCGCTTACACAGGAAGGATTCACCAGTTTCCAAAAAGTATGTTTTTCTGTATTCATTTACCGAACAGAAAAATGATGTTCCACACTGAAAGCTACATGCTGACGTGAAGCGATGAAAGTTATGATCCAGTGGGATGTAGTTCATCAATATGGGTGGAACACCAGTAAAATTTAAGGTAAAACTTTTTTTCAATAGTCCACTTTAGACATTCTTCTAACTACAAGTTTTTTTGCAACTACAGTACATCTCATTAGAGTATTGATAGACTGTCTGCTTAATATCTGCTAACACTTTATTTTGATGCTCACCAACAAACATTCTACTGCATCAACTTATTCTACTGACCTGGGGTCTCATTTATAAAACTGTGCGTAGGAACCTTACTAAAAGTGTACGTGCGCCCGAAAGCCAAAAATGGCGTACGCAAAAAAATATTCGGATTTATAAAACCGTGCGTACGCCAGAACCTGCGCAGAATTCACTTTATAAATCCCAGTCAGCGGAAGATTGTGCGCAAATGCATCTCCACCCGAAATAACCATATATGGAGCTTACAACGCCTTGTTTTACTATGCATACCCTCATCTGCATATCATTTGCATATGATTATTCATCCACGTGATAACGTTTAACGGTACAAGACACATTACATTAATAAAAATCATGTAGTTGCCTATCCTTGCCTTGTTTTTGAATACATAAATCAAATAGTGTAAAATACATTTCAGAGAAAGTTTTTCTCAATCTTTTCCACTGGCCGAATTGTATTTTTAATTAATATTTTTAATGGAAACAGATAGGCCTTGGGCATTATTTGCACGAAACTATTTTCTCAGACAATCTGGTATTATCATGATAAGCAATTATCTCTGTGGTTAAAACATTGAAACACAGCACGCCACAGGAAAAGTGTTCAAAAACATCGCATCCACAACAAATATTTCTATTGATTGAATTTGAATATAAAAAATGTTGTAACTTCTAAGTAATGATTTCATGTTTAAGTGTTTAACCTGAAATATTAAAGGCATATTTAATCTAAATGTTTATATCAGAAGTAAAACATAGTTTAAATCATTATTTTATTTATTTAAACTGTTATTTGCGTCAGTTTCACTAAACGGCCCAGTGCGCTCGCTGGCGCGGACATTTAAGAAGGGATGGATATTTGCTTCAAGTGGCAGGCTTGGTGAGTGAAATTATATATGTATTATCTTTCTGTATATGTTTAATTTTCTTTAGATTTTCTGTCTAAAAGTGACCAAAAAGACATTTAACTCCAGCTCACCATCGGTGTCGCCAATTCCCTTTGTCTCCAGAATGTGCGTACGCACGGCTCAAAGTTTGCTTAAAGGTGCGCACATTCTCCCGTCAAGTTTGTTTTTTATAGAACACAACCTTTGCGTGGGAACTGGCGTACGTACGTTTCCAGCCCCGTTTTGTGCGTACGCACGCTTTATAAATGAGACCCCTGGACCCTACCTAACCCTAACCTAACAGTCTACTAACAGTCTAATACTCTAATGAGAGTTAGCTGACATGTAGTTGCAAAGTTATTTATAGTCAGTATAGAATGTCTAAAGTGGGCCATCGAAATGAAGTGTAACCAAATATAAAAACCTAAATCTTTCCAGATTTGTTATATCTTTCCCCATTTTAAACCATTTTTCTGCAGATGTAACCCAAGGCAGATGGATAAAATTAACAAATAATCTAATGACCACTGAACCAATAGTATCTGCATTTTAACATCCGTATGTGATGTATTTCAGAGTGAAATTTGTTTTCTTGAAATAAATAACATATGGAATTTAAATGCATTGCAAATGTTTCATTTTACTTGCACGACAAGTAAGCCGCAAATACACAGCGATGATCCCAAACTTGTTTTACGGACAGAAATCTGATCTTCTGGTACAATATGCAGAAAAGTAATTGTGGCTTGAAATTGCCTCTACTTTCTGACAGTATAAAAGTATGCCTGAATCATCTCTCAACAGCCAATGACAGAAGACCTTCATCCATCATTTCCTCCTCATTGGCAGCCATTGCGCAGATGTAGTCATGATTGGAATGCATTCATTTCTGCGTTTACTGCAAACGCAGCCATTGATGTTGCTTGTAGTGACTGTAACAGCAGTGTTGGGAAGGCTGGTTTGAAGCTACTCATCATTTAAAGTAAGTCAACTACAGTCAAGCTAAATGTTAGCTTTCCTAGCAGATTGATCTGAAAGGAATTTGGGGTAATTGGCAAAAAAAAAAAAGTGTGTATTAGTAAAGGAATCTGATCATCTGTGTGTTTCTAACCCTGGCTTGGTCATGTGGCGGCACAAAACGTTTTTTGGCGGCGTGTCCATTGTGTTAAGTCGTGAAGCATGAATTCTGTTGGTGGGTGCCAGTGTGTGTAATCCAAAAAAGTGTGTGTGTGTGTGTGAGAGAGAGAGAGCAGAAAAGGTGTCCATTTACTCTAGCATTCATTATTCCACATTTTCTCTCTCTAGCTCAGGGTGGTCCTGCCTTTATCACAAATGCAGGCCATAAAGATTCAAACCTGCACAACAAAACCAATAGAAACATGCATCTCACCATGCACAAGCAGATTTTTGACTTTCTCACACATACACAACTATGCAAGACCATTTAACCTCAAATTACATGTTTACTTCTGAGCTGCTGTTGTGTTTGCCCACTGAAACAATGTGAGCTCGGTCAACATACTGCGTCATCGAGAGCCAATGATTTTGTCTGAGCAATACAAAAAAATATATATATATTATTTTTTATTTGTCTTATCATATAATTTTTGTTTAGAATGAGTAAAGCTGTTTGTTGTTAGGATGACAAAAAGTTGTAAAAGTTACATTTTTAGGCTGCCCTACCTCAGCAGTCTATACAGCACTCATCAATGAAATCAAATTTACCCGTTTTGAATTGAAAATATGTGATCATGATTCATAAATGAATGTGACGACACAAGAAACATTTGCGTTTTTGACACAATAGACATACATAGTGAATGTGTGCACATTTTAAAATAAAATATTCAAGTTTAAATTAAATACTTCATAAATACGCAATTATACCTAGAACTTCTTTTTTTTACCATTCTTATTTATTTCCTTAAATCTTATTTAATCCCGGGTCTGCCAATGTCATCAGTTTAATTCAATACTTAAGCATATGGTGTGTTTAAATACTGAAATTATACTTTTAAGTGACTTTTTTCATTTTTTGGACATGTGAACATGTGCATCGTGGTTTATAATGAGTTAATGGGTGATTATGTGGAAGGCTGAAGACAGATATATTAGCCTACTCTAAATAAATACTCCAATTTAATAAATGAGACTTAAAATGGATAAAACCAAATAAAGACTTATTAAAGGGATAGTTCACTTTGAAATAAAATTTTGGTATGTTTTAGCTTACCTCAAGGGCATCCAAGATGAGGTGTCTTTTTTTCCGCAGTAGTTTCAATTTTGATATTTTTAGGTCAAACCGTTCTTGTCTGTCAGTCATATAATGCAGGTCTATGGTCACCACCTCAAAGAGCATGCACAGAGTCCAAATTAAAACAATTCCCCGTCGTCCAAATTAAACAATTCCCCATCGTAAGTACACATTGATGGCCTAAGACACGAAACGAGCGGCTTGTGTGAGAAAACGAACAGTATTTATATAGTTTTTACCTCTTGTAACACAGCCACGTCCAAGTGATCTGAGGGCGCGGGCGCATCCTGGTGTGTGACGTGTGCGCAGACTGGTGCATAGATATATACACTAGACGTCGCCTTGGCTACGGCAGTTCATTGGAACGAATGTCTTTAAGGCGGATCTAGTGTATATATATCTATGCACAAGTCTGTGCACACGTCACATAGCAGGAAGCGCCCGCGCCCTCAGATCACTTGGACGTGGCTGTGTTACAAGAGTTAAAAACGATATAAATACTGTTCGTTTTCTCGCACAAACCGCTCGTTTCGTGTCTTAGGCCATCAATGTGTACTTACGATGGGGAATTGTTTAATTTGGACGATGGGGAATTGTTTTAATTTGGACTCTATGCATGCTCTTTGAGGTGGTGACCATAGACCTGCATGATATGACTGTCAGACAAGAACAGTTTGACCTAAAAATATCAATTATTGAACTTACTGCGGAAAAAAAGACACCTACATCTTGGATGCCCTTGAGGTAAGCTAAAACATACCAAAATTTAATTTCAAAGTGAACTATCCCTTTAAGATAATCTTTAATCAAGTTTACATTTTTTGTGTGTTTGTTTGTTTGTTTTGTTTTGTTTTGTGTGTGTGTTTTTTTGTTTATTTTGTTGTTCATTAGCCCAGTGGTTCCCAATTCCAGTCCTCGTGACCCACTGCTCTGCACATTTTGTATGTCTCCCTTATTTAACACACCTGAACCAGATCATCAGCTCATTAGGAGAGACTCCATGAACTGAACGGAGTGTGTCAGATAAGAGAGACCTACAAAATGTGCAGAGCAGTGGGTCACGAGGACTGGAATTGGGAACCACTGCATTAGCCTATGGTTATTGGCCTCTCAAAATACAAAAAAATGCTCAAATATGGGCTGTTTTATTTGCCTGGCCTATACAGTATATCCATGTCATTCATTCAGTATCATAGTAAAGATCAAAGCGACATGGTATTACCATTACCATTTGATATCCATACTGTACTACAGTGCTGCCACAGAACCATTTTATTAAATTTCAGCATTTCACAGATGATGTTTCATTTTCCCAAAACAAGTGTATTTCAAAAGTGACATCATCACAGGACCTGAAAACTGCCGGAAAGCTTTGGCAAGAGTTTCAACCCCTGGGATGAAACACCGGCACAGACATCCAAAAAGAGATTCAAATAATACCCAAAAGGCCGATCGCAAATATACACTGACTGACAGGGGATTCAAAACATAAATATTAGTGGGGAAACAAGCAGAAGGCCAAAGCAAGCAGACCCTTCCACCAGAAAATGGACCACCTCTCCTAACCAGCCTCTAAACCCAGGATATATCGTGTTTTCTCTGAACTCCCATAAAGCCAAACAAAGCCTTTTGGCTCATAAGTCAAGTGTGTTTTGAATTATGAGCTCAACAAATCAAAATCCCTAAAACATGGAGCTCTTTGCCCAGAGGACTGCAGATACACTCGGGTTTGGATTTTGAAATCCTAAAATGCATCCCTTTTGTCTTTGTCTTGTTCTGTTTTGGGTTTTTTTCTTCACCGCAAGAGCACAATCCTGCGATCCTACAGTTTTGGTTTGTCAAACAATGCTTGTGGTTTAGAGGATGTTTTTATAAAATGGCTATAAATAAATAAAATGTTACATTAAAGGCTTATTCTGTAGAAGACAAAAATAGCATAAAAACTCTTTAGCAAGTAAGAGCATAAATATTATAGAGCCATTGTTTTTACTTGCGAGCAAACCCATACTCTAAGCTAAGTGTTAAACTACAGTGCATAACTTGTGTTGAGGAGAGATGTGTCACAACTCACTTGGTGGATAAAGTAGGCAAAAAATCCCATAGACTTGCACTGAAGGAGGGACCTACTTTGGAGTAGTAAGCCTGAAAAACCACATACATAACAACGAAGCATTTAGAACACTTTGCAACCACATAGCAACACCTTGGCAACCATCAACAACAGCCTAGCATTATGGCGGCTCATATTTTCTTCTGAAATCGAGTTGTCTTTTCAAGAAGTAGCAATGGCAAATCTTAATACACTACAGATTATTTCTGTTTTCTGTTCTGATGCAAATGTCCAACAATCATCTTGAGAACTGAATGGTTTAACCTGAGTGAGTCATCGAGGGTCCCGCAGGGGTATATCAGGAGATGTGTGAGTTTACATGTATTCAGGGTCAGTAGCAGCTCTAAAGGACTGACCAGCAGCCCACCTGCTTCTGATTAGCAGCTCTTTCTCTCTTTCTCCTTTTTTTTCCTATCTCTGCATGTTTTCATTTTTGTGGCTTCATTTTCTTTTCATTTAGGAAAAAGGATCACATCGAGGTAGTTTTATGAGATTTGAACAATTTCATTTCCTGTTTTTAACAAATAACTTTTGATTTTCTTGAAGCACATTGGTAACACAAAGTCATAACCAATTTTTCCATCCACAAATTGCTGCGTGCCAAGAAAAAATCAGTGCCAATCAGAGGATATGATTGTAGTTATGAGTAGAAGGATTTTGGACCAATCAGATTTCACAGTAGGTGGGGCTGTACTCATTTACATTTATGCATTTGGCAGACCCTTTTATCCAAAGCAACTTACACTGCATTTAAGGTGTACATTTAAACACATACACGAACATGCATTAGTGTTGTCAAAAGTACCAAGTCGGTACTGAAATTTTAATTTCCGCTGTTGAGCGGAGTCATAAACACCTCTGATTGGCCATTGTGTTAATCCGCTCATCAGGGCTGCGTTCAGTCCCGACAAAACGTTGCACAACGTTTTTTAAACAGAAACGGTGATGCGTTGAACACACTGTTCTTATGACGCAAGAGTTGGAACTATGGCAGCTGAGAAGGCCATTCTTTGTGTTCTTTGTGAAGAATTTTCGGAGCCTGATGAAGTCGGTATAAATATGTGTTTAATACTACAAAATATGCCCGATGTTACAGTTACTGCACTTGCCGCCCAGAACAAAAGAGAACATCCCAATCGAGTGAAGGGATTTGTGGAAACTGAAATGGAAGCACACATCTTACCTAATTCAGACTAAAACACATCTATTTAGCCTCACATACTGACTTTATTTGTAGTTCATACTGTTTTAATACCCTGTATTTTCTTTCTCATTTTTAGGAAAAGCACTTAATTACCATTGTTTATTTCTATACCAAATGTCATACACTTGCAATGAAGCTAAAAATATAAACAACTACATCATTATGTTGATATCCTATATTTTTACAATAAAACTTACGACAAACATGTCTTCTAATATCCTCAGTTGTTGCGTATACCGAGCTGCATCGAACACATTTGTAAATTACTTTCCTTGAACCCATTGTGCGAGTTCACTTTAATACCACGTGCTTTATATACATGTTGCTGCTGATTGGACTGCAGTTCTGACACACCCACCAAACAAGAGAAACCGTATCTCAAACCCCGTTGCACGTGCACGCCGTTTCCAGGAAACATGACGTTCAACCCGGAAACCGTAGCAAAACGTTGCGCATCGTTTTGAACTTGAACATGCCCCAGATATGTCTGTGATTGGCTACAATGATCTACACACGGGAGCGTTTGAAAGTGTTTTGAAAGTGAATTTTTTAGAGTCACTTATTTGGTTTAAAAAGTCTTTTAAAATGTCAATGACGTCAGAATGCTGACGTCATTAGCAGAATGCTAGCGTGTTATGGGCAACAACAACTCAACCTGTGAGAAATCGAAAAGAAATAAGTACTCGTTCATTCAACTTTCGACCTATAACCCATGTTGAACTTGCAAAACCTACAAAAAAATCTGAGATTTCTCAACAGCAATCGGGTGAGAGAGATACATTTAGCCGTCTAGCCCCATAGACTCCCATTCAGTCTGCACTCGCCCGCGATCACCTCCAGTGGAATTCTAATGGAACTGCAACCAAGATCGATACAATGGGGCTAATAGGAAGTGCCAAGGCTCTCCGTAGACGGGCTCTGGTGGACTACAACTCTTCGCTGCTTTCGACGCGTTTGAAACGTCACCACCATTCGCACACGGCTCTAGCTCACGGATCCCGCTAAACATGACTGTGTCTTTGGTGCACTTCACCGCCTTCTTTCAGGGAGAGGACAAAATCGTTGAGGATGGCGAAAACCACGGGTAAGTCAACTTTATGGGGTGACGTCACATAGGCGACATGTAGTCTTTCTCGTTATGTCTTTTCCACAACTGCTAGCCGAAGAATCATACCATATACTGTCAAACTCGTAACATGAAAGATTATATAAAAAATTCAACATTATGTTCACATTCATGGCACAATTCAAACGGGACCAGAAAATAATTATTTTCTCCCATTCACTTGCATTGACGATTTTTCAACCTAGAGGTCCAGCGGGGTTTTACGGAAGGGGCGGGACTTACCAGCTCTATTAATGCGATGTATATTTACAACATGTTTTTGAAGCGTTGATCATTATAGCCAATCACAGACATATCCGATGAGCGCGTGGGTACAATGGCCAATCAGAGGCGTTTACGATTCCGCTCAACAGCGCTTAAAGCGTCACATTTTTTAAATGTCAGTACCGACTTGGTACCGAAGTCTGTACTTTTGACAACACTAACATGCATACTGTCTGAGTAGGTACTATGTTTGCATACTATATTTTACAATAGGTACTTAACGGCCGTTAAAAAAATCCGTTTTATAGGCTATATAGTATGAATATGGGTAGAATGAATAAAATCCAGACGTAGCCGACTACATCCGCCATGTTGTCAGTTCACTGTCATTCACAAATCCTCTCCCGTGGCCCCAAGAGATAATAAAGTGTTCATTGTCTGCACTTCAGAATCTCTCCTGAAGTAGTAGGTCATCCGGGAACTTTTCACCTGTTTTTCAAATGCTATGTATTTGGACATACTACTCTGTTGGCGTACTGATTTTCGCATACTACAGGGAAATATTTGATTTCAGACACAGCATTAATGCTTTCCCTGGGAATTGAACCCGTGACCTTTGCGTTGCTAGCGCCATGCTTTATTGTCTGAGCTTTTTACTTAGTGTGATGCTACAGCATTGGAAAACCAATAACTGCTAAAAAAAAAAAAGCTGGACTTTTTTTTTTTATGTTAAAAAAAAGTTATAAGCTGCTAAAATGAAAATTGTTCCTGAAGCCTCATTTAAACACACATGAGGAACTGAAAGTCATTGTTTTCTGCAGGGGGACCCGAGAGGTCTTATGACATCACCCTTTTGCACAATTCTTTCATCAGACTTATGGTCCGGCAACACCACTGAGAAACCCACAGATGGTCCACAGACCTCAAGCAGCTCTTCATGGTAGCCCAGAAATCTGCTCACGGTTCCTGTTAGTCTGCTCACATCACAGCAGGCCAAAAACACTACGACTCAGAGGACCAGAGTGGAACAATGCAGAGAGATCCAACGGCAAGACAATTCCAGCCGTCTGCTCTGTGTCAAGGGCTGCGACGCACGTCTGGCTCAATCAGCTTCCACCCCGCGGGTCAACTTGCTTATGTGAACATTTAGTCAATGACAACATTTTGTCTAAACTACATTTACATTCAAACTACACGGCACGTTGAAAACCTCCTGCCTGCTGAAGACATATTTATGCACAATAAAAATTGACTTCTTGAAAGTTTTCTGATATGTAGAAATTTTCAGCTTTTATCAAAAGAGATTTTATCACTGTAGCCCTTTTAAATCTAAAGTTTAACACGGTAGATGAGCTGCATTGTGGGATATATTAAATGCAATGGCACATTTACTTTTTTAAACCACACAAAAATTGTTCATGTACAGTAAATGATTATCTTTCTGAGGGATCTTAAGTCATGCGCAGATTATTTCCAAATATTTTCTTGATATCACTACTCATATCTTACAAAGATGCAAAGTTCACATACCAAGCTCTGAACGTACTCTGAAAACTCCAGTATAGTATACTGTGATCTCTTCAAATTTGAAACAGGTTATGAAAGGTAAAATGCATCAAAACGCTTTTTATGCACTTGATTTTTGAGGAGGCGCCAGTGTCAAAAAAATTATTTTACCAAAAAACTTTTTTTAAACTGAAGAGTTCAGATGCAATCTACAGTATCTGAAACCATCTGAAATTTTCTTCTAGAATGATCATTTTTTATCAAGCTTGTATATTTAAGTTCAGTAAATTCACTTAAATGGCACTGAAAATTACCTATTAATTGTCATTTAAGTGAAATTACTGAATGAAAATTTCAGATGGCACTTTTACATCTGAACTCTTCAACTATTTCGTGTAGCACCATTTTCCATCTGAAACAAAGCATCTTGATTAGATGTACACATGCAAATGAATGATTTCTGTCACAGCATATCAGAGCTTTTTTTTATAATTGCATTTTTCAAAAATGCACGCAAAGCATGTTTAAAAGTTGCATTTAAAATTAACGCACACGTTTGAATGATGTGAAATCCAAAAACTCATTTTGTGAAAATCCAAAAACTCATTTTAAACACTTTTTGTGTGACGATGATTTTGCATCATTGACAGCTGAGATGTTTGACAAGTATTTCCTATCAAATCGTTTATAGAATTTATTGACAATATCAGTGACATTGATTTTAACCACAGCATTTGAGGATAGACTTCCTGTTCTCTCATTAGGACGAACCATTGCCATCATGTGTGGCCATGAAACTAAATGAAGACATTCTATTCTCTATTCTTAAAATATTGTGGTGATATTTAATGCTTTTTCAAACAGCAAGACTTGTTTTAGTGTTTGCTAATGAACTAAGGTGAGATCTTTAAAGTTATCTATCAAGTTATATTATCATCATAATGCACAATGTAATATATCATTCTAAAATAAATACATTTATCTGTTAAACATGACGTATTTTAACAAATTATAATTTTTTTGTCTGATATGTGGTGATGGCTTATGCATGTTTTTGCAAGTTTGGCAAGAATTGTACAGAACTCATCAATCCCGGAAGAATCTATCTAGATAACATTCCTATCATCCTGTGAACGCTACACCTAATTTCCCTCAAATACCTGCCTTGCCCACCTCATTCCACCGAGAAGAATGGAAAGAATCCGCACTGAGAGACTTAATCTTAACTATGAATCATTTGATCAAAGCAAGTAAATTCGTACCAGATGTAACAATCTCTTTGAAACTGTTTGAGACAAAACTTTTTTTAGTTTTTTTGGATTCTGTCACAGATCTCATTTACAGCTTCATCATCAAGCCTTCCTGTTCTGCTGTACACTGTCGCGTGCAAAAGCACACTGTGAGAAAACAGCTTCTGTCAGTCATCTCTCATATCATGATGGTGCCCTCATTCTCCATTCATGGGAACAAACTTTTATTTATAACCACAAGCCTACTGACACACATTCATTTGCTGCACGACAATGCTCGCATATGTGTGACGGCCATCTGTCGGGAGTGTTTCATATCTATTCACACATTTTTAATTTACTTTTTGACTTTGCCAAGTGACAACAACCTCATCAAATAAAGCCTTTGCTGACAGCTTGATGCTTTTGTTATGGAGTCGTGCTTAACACGGCATGCATGGAAGAGAGAAAATCTTTTTACGGCAGCAAACGTGACAGACCGTGAAAGCAACTTATCATGAAATTTAAAATCATAGATGTTGATCAAACACCTGAAGCCCATTTTAAAAATTGAGAAAGTGAGAAGAATCATTTGGTCTGCCCAAGTTCTTTCGCAATAACATCTTAATGCTCATATAGATCATTTTCTTCCTTGACTGGGGAAACTAACTTTTCATCTGGAAACAAGCAGTTTACTTTCAACTTACCAAAACAAACAACACAACTGATGTAATCTTTCCTTCAATCTGATAATGACACCTGCCTTGAAATAACACCACAAGCCTTTTCTCTCCCTTCAAAATGTTTCCTTCCACAGAATGGATGTTGAAAGGCACTTCCAAACTCAGTTACACCCACACACCCATTGAACTGAATAGAACTACGGACACTGTAAAAAAAAAAGTTGGATCATTTATGTGATTCAGATAACATCATTTTTTGAGTTTCTGTTGATTAAACCAATCTCCTTCATTGTATTAACTAATTTTTTTAATTTCAATGAACTTAAGCTTTTAAGGCAACCCTGCAGGTTACTTACTTTTTTAAGTTAAACCAACAAAAACGATTTACAGTGTATATGGTAGACTCACTGTATGTGAAAGATTTCAAGCTAAATTTGATGCAAAACAGCTGCAACAGGTTTGAAAATCAGATGATTTTCATTTAACTAAATGCAAGGAAATCCAATCAAATGTTACAAATCTAATCAAATTATTACTGTTGTAAGAGCAAAGATTATATAATATGCCTTATGTGGAGACATAGTCAGGTGACTTTTTCTGAAGTATTCCTGGCATAAAATGTGAAGAAAAGGCACTGTAAAAATTATTGTTGGTTTAACTTAAAAAGTAAGTAACCTGGTTGCCTTAAAATTTTGAGTTAATACAAATGGAGATTGGTTTAATCAACAGGAAGGAAGTTGATTTGACTAAAGAATAAATGTGATAAGTCGCGGAAAAAAATTTTTTTGCACTTTTTTCTCGCAAAAAAAGTTGCAATCTAAACTGATGTCGATATTTTTAATTATGCAGTTTATTTAGTGCATTGATAACAAACTGTTTCAGTAAAGCAGTGTGTTTCAGGTCGGATATGAAAGTACAACTCATAAGATTTGAAATCATAAGTTTGTAAGATTCTGTTTGCTGATAGAAAATGAAATATGAATTGATTGCATGAAATTAATAAAGATGAATCTGATATGTTCCATTTGCAAGTTGATTAATTCATCAAGAAAAAAGAATGAATGAAACCAAAAGCTGACAATTCATTAAAACAAACCCTGTATGATTTGCCTAACATAATAAAACGTCTTATATTACCTTCATTTTACATTTGGCGGACGCTTTTATCCAAAGTGACTTACATTGCATTTCAAGGTACACATTTTAAATTCGTATCAGTTCTTGCTTTCCCTGGGAATGGAACCCATGACCTTGACATTGCAAGGCATTACATTATGATTATTTTGGTTTCACTTTAGTTAAGGGTCCAATTCTATTAACAAGTTGCTCATTAGCATGCATAATAGGATATTGGCTGTTTATTAGTACCTATAAACCACATATTATTTGCCTTATTAATGACCATATTCTACATCCCTAATCCTACCCAATACTGAAACTTAACAACTACCTTACTAACTATTAATAAGCAGTAATTAGGAGTTTATTGAGGCAAAAGTCATAGTTAATAGCTATTTAATAATGAGAATTGGACCCTAAACTAAAGTGCGACCGATTTTTTACTTTTCGTCCAATCTTTTAAACATTTTGGAGATGTCTACCTCTGGTGAGGTCCAAAAATCTGAGGCCACTAATGAAATGGTGTTTATTTAGCTTTTTTCTAATTTAATACACAATTTTTCCATCACAAACTATGCCATCATTACAATTTAATTGACAATTGCTTTCAAAATCCAAGAAACCCGTTCATTTCCAGGTTTGAATTAATTATATGTGTGGTCTCTCAGACTTTTGGACCGGGGAAACACTTGACAAAGTAAATACAAAATTAGCACATTCAAATAAGATATTTAATTAATATATTCTCATATTTGAATATGCCATCATTAAAACATTTATTAACGAAACCTATTATGAAGTGTTTCCTTTCAAAGAACCTTCAGCACTCACCGACACATTCGTTCGCCTCTCTGGCCGTCGCGCGCTGCCACGGCCGGTCGTAGTGGAACGGCTTACACCTGTCACACTCCGGTCCCGCCGTGTTGTGCTTGCACTCACACACTAGGTTCCCTTCTCGGTCCTTTACGCACTTTGACGCGTGCCCGTTACACTTGCAGCGACCGCCGACCTGCAGGTCAGACACCGCGTAAAAATACGAGTCCCTGGCGAGCTCCGAGTCATCCTCATTCTCATCCCCGAACGTGTGCAGCCGGTTGAAGGTCACTTTGATATCGGTGGCCGTGACCCAGTCCTGCAGGACGGGAGAGTTGTCGAAGTCATGCGCGGAAGGTCTGCCATCCAGCGTGCTGAATGCGATGAGCCCACCTGTTAACGGCTGCATGTCCGTGTGAGAGTCCGTGCAGATCGCTTCCTGCTCGTTCTGCTTAGTGATCGCAGCTTTGCTCGGCTTGTTGTACATTTTCTTGCACTGGGTTGAGTAGAACTGAAAGGGCACCCAAGTTTTCCCATAATCCATGGACTTGAGGATGGCCATGGATTCAGGTCGTGGAGAGCAGAACTGGAGGCTCACATATGTCACCTCGAACTTCTTCCCCAGGGACAGCGTCAGAGTCACATTTTGGGGGTACTGCACGTAGTTCTCCGATTGCCAACAGGTGAGGTTGTGAGGGTTGTTGAGGTCTGTGAGATACGCAGGTGGATGGGTCTTCTTGGGGTCCGTGGCGTCGCAGATGTTGCAGTCCCTCGATCTTTCCTCGCCCTTCTCGGTCACCACGCAGTACCGCGACGCCGGGGTGCCGCAGGTGCTGGAGACGCGCACGTCCTTCCCGAACGCGGAGTTCACAAAGTCGGGGATGCAGCGTCTGGGGTTGCCGTTCTCGTCGTAACACGGGTCCGGAGGAGAGGATTGAGCCGCGAACATACTCATTCCGTATCCACCACGACCACCAGCCACCATCGCGGTGATAGACACCATGGAGACGCAAGTTACCAAAATCCTTAGCATTGCAACCCCTGGTCCTCAGTGTCCCTGAAACTGCACTGAACAGAAAAGAATCGTTTTTGCATGTAAAAAAGGACTAGTTTTGCAATGCAATATGCAATCTAGCATGGAGTTTCCTACATGCTATGTTGAAAGTGTGTGAAAGATTTGTGCGTAATTATAGGCGACTTTTCTTAAAGACAAATCCACAAAGTGCACTATACCTCAGAGAGACTGCTTTATTCGGGTGGAGAAGTATGTCAAACCCGTCTAAAAAATAAATTATAGGGTTCTCTCCCTTTCTTTTCTCTCTCCCGGATATGTTGTAATCTCTTTCCCACTTTCAACCAAAATGAAACAGAAAACCTGCTATTACTTTCCAAGTCTCCTTTCTTCCTCTGCCTAACTCACTCACACCTCTGCCTCTCTGTGACTGAGTGTCGCAGCTCAGCCCTTCTCTCTTTCTGCTGCTCTGTCTGTATTCAATAGGAAGGGGGTTCAGTCATTCACCATTCTCTCTGTGCGCCTGCATGAGTAAAGCGCTTTATTGCCCTGTGTGCAAGCACAATGGAATTCTGATGTACGTTTATCTAGTTGCGTTTTGAGTTATTCGTAATTATACGGTAACGGTCGACTACTTTCAGTCTTGAAAATTTCCAATTTAAACCGTTTTATTTACGCGCGATGACAGCAGTTTTGTGGAGAGCATTTTAAGGAATGCAATTTGAAAACACGCACACCAAATTATTGAACAAAAATATGTATATTTTTAAAGTTGTTGTGAAAAGGGCAAAGTAAAATTTCCCCTGACTAACACTTTTCTTTTGTCAATTTGTAGATGGGGATTCAAAAGTCGGTGTTGGGGACAAGCGCGAAATAGAGAAATTCTGGCAAATATCAACACCTGATATTATGAAAAAAGAATTAAAGTGACACAATAAAATGTCTTGATCTGTGTTCTTTTTTTAATACAACTAAATAATTTTTTTTTTTATTAAAGTTATTTTTAATTTAATTTAAATATCGTATAGGACAACATTTCCCATAAATACGAACCACATACTACAGCAGACAATATACACTGCAAAACATCTAAAGCACAAAAAAAAAAAAAAAGAATGGATGGATGGATGGACATACAGATTGACAGATCTTCTTGACAAACTTTAACATTGCATGCAAAATAGAACTTTCCAGCTACACAGTTGCAAAGTTTTAGCCTACATTGCATATTGAGTTATAAACCCTAACCCTTTTTCACAGAATGCTACTTTTCATCTTTGAAAACGGAAATAAATAGCATATGCACATCATACATGTAGGCTACATTAAATTCCAGACGCAGTTCTGATTACGCAACTCTTGGCCACCCACCGTGTCCAGTTGTTGATTCACGGTTCCTCACAATAAAGAAACAACGACACCGTGTGGTAGAGTCGAGAATAGTCCAATCAACAGCGAATCACTAGACCTGAGGTCTCTCTTCACTTACCTTTATACGAGAATTAAGTAGGCTACTTACTTAGCTAATACTTTCTACTTACTACTTTACTTACTTTTACTCATTTTCTAATAGCTAGTTTGTAAAATGAATCTACTCTGTTTAACATTTAATATTCGGCAGCTCCCAACTTGTTACCTGTTTTATAGGATTGTATCACTCAGGAAATGTCAATTTTAGTCTTTTTATTTTATTTATTATTAAAAACAAATATATGTGCCATTGTTGCTCCATAGTTTTAGGTTTCAAGCTATAAGAACTTTGCCACCTTCAATGCAGTTCAAATGTTTATGTTAGGCCTCTGCATGCAAACAGACACCTACTGTAATATGCTCCCAATGTTGACATCCACCTAAAATTATCTATATTGTTAGCAGGCTACAGAGTTTACAGAGTGTATGATACTTCTAAAGAAGCTGAAGAGTAAAGAATTAAACAGGGAACAATCATTAGCATTCGTATTCTTGGCGTCATTATGTATTGCGTTCAAGTACAACACAGGCAACTTTAAAGTCACCATGAAATCAAAGTTGACACTTCTTATTATTTTTATATTTATGTGTCCGTTGTCAAAGTCGTAATGTTTAATCCTCGCTCTTGTAACAACATCTCTTCTCTGTTGATGTTTACTGACGCGAGGGCGGGACAACCTGTCACTCATACATCACAGCAATAGCAAACCGCAACCATCCAATCAATTCCTCATGGACAAAATCAAGCCCCGCCCCCAACATTTGCTCTTGTCCGAGACGCCGTTTCACTCAGATATAGGCCTACGTCACAATAGGGAAGTAAAGGCTATCACAACTTCCGGTTTTATGCCGACTTTAAAAAAGCAACAAATTCATAAGCAGAGCATCTTCTAAAATCACTAAATTGGATTACATGTGTTCTTTTTGTGTCCTGGCAGCAGATGAATGTATTTGTTTTATTTTATTGTTTTATTCTGCATGTCATTTTTCCATGCCACTGTCCTTGGTGCTGAAGTCACGGACAAACTGGAATAATGTCATCATCACAGCACAGGTCTCATAGAAATAGCAGGTTTTCCATCATTACCAAAGATTTGTCTTAATATTCAAATAGCTAAGAATAAGGTTCACTGAAACTGCATCCATCTAAAACATCATTATACAGACGCTATTTTAGCACTGATGTTGTGGGTTGCTTCCCACTTGCGTGGTATAAAATGACTTTAGATTTTTCCATTTAGTGTCGGGTTTCATTCGATTCACGTAGGCACAATGGCATGACAATGGTATGCCACCTGGCCCATGTGTGAGTCACTCATAGGTCAGTTTAAAACCACTGAAATAAGGAAATGCATGTGCATGCAATTAGAGTCAGGTTTCTCATGTCCTCTTTTACATCAGCAAATGTTAATGTCGCAAATTAACTTCTTATTGTACTCTTTGGTGGTAATGTCATAACTCTGGCTACTTCAGGTGGAAGTTATTTGTCACTTAGTGCAAACCAGTGTTTTAGTTCCCATGTGCTATGAATGGATTAAGAGCTGGGGCTGGTATTGTGGTTGTCATTGTAACTGCAACATTTGTGCATGTAAAAAGCACGATAGATGGTCATCTATAAAGCAGCTTATCATCTCGTTTTGGGGTGAAATGAGAATTAAAAGCTATACATGTGAGCTGTTCTCTGAGTGCAGGGCAGGGTTGTGGTATATGAATAGGAAGTAGACTGTTTCCTCGCATACAAACAGAGCTGTGTGTGCAAATATAACTGTGTACAAAAATGTTTTCCCTTTTATGTACATCTGACTCATGTATAGGGGGGTTTGCGGAGTCTGTAATCTTAGAAAAGCAGACATGCATATTGGATTGGTTTGGCAAAAATGATATTTTTTATATATTTTTATATATACATTAGCCTATATGTGGTATTTTTTTCCATTGAAATATATATTTATATATATTGTATATATATATTATTAATTTGGTAAAAGTTATTTATGTAGTTCAGCCTATATATTTGTTTATTTACTTATTTATTTATTTGAGTAGAGGTCCTCATTTAGTTTATTTATTTATTTGAAAAGAGTTCCTTATGTGTGTCATTTCTCAACATTTTATCAGTCGATCAAACGGTTTCAAAGACGTCATTAATTTGCATTGTTGATTGCAATGGGAGCGCTCCAATGGGAAGTGACGTGATGGATGTGGGCGGGGCTACACTAACGCTACGCTCATCTGTCATCTGTAAAGTGTGAATGAACTGAAGCGGATCTGCATAAAACAAACACGAGAGGTAGGACGATTGAATATGTTCTGTGCATTTTCATAACTTGCTTTTTGTGACTCTCATGGCTCAATAATCTGCTTCCTATGAACTTCGGTTATGTTGTCACGGTTATTATAACTTTCATTCTTATGTGTTGTGTACTGTGTAGTAGGACACTTTTAAGATCCAAAGTATGAGAAGAGTTAAAGTAATAGCGATGCAAATTTGGTTATTTATTTTTGTTGTTGTTGTTTGCCTCAGTCAAGATGCTTTACATGGTGTCAACGTAACAGATCTAAAAAATCTTGCTGCTTATTGTTGACATTTTAATATAGTGATTCAAAATATATGCTATTAAGCCTATATTCATAGGCCTATTAGCACTTAAGCTTATAGTATTTCATATATTTATGTAAAAGAACAAGTGTTGCTCACAATCATTTTTTAATCACTCGTTCAGAGAAAATTAGGAAAGAAATTGGCTATAACAAATACATTAAACATGATTTTTAAAAAGAAGTCTAATTAATATATAGAAATGTCTGATTAAGCACAATGTGGAAACACTTTATTTTTGTATCATTGTTACATATGTTACTTGTAGTTACTTTAACTATAAATTATGCATGCTAACCCTAATCCAAACGCTGATCCTAACCCTATAGTAAATACATGTTACTCAATATTACTCAGTACTTAAATGTGTAATTGCAGTGTAACAAATACACCTTAAAACAAAGTGTAACCCAAAATGTTAGATATAAACAGCTCCTAATCAAAACTGGACCAAGTTTACGAACCTTAAACACAGACATCATGTAGGGTCATCAAGGCGTAGGAGAGACATTTTTACCATTGTCGTTAATAAGTAAGGAAAGATGACAATTTAAATATTATATGACTTTGTGACTGAAACCTGTTACAGTATAGGTTCCGATGTTTGAAAACCCGATGTGGGTAATTCTTTAAACCACTGTTGTCCTCGTTCTGTTTCTGTAAAGATTTAATTGGTCAGTAATGTAAAACCAGAATGACCACATCCTTTTTTGATGAATGTGCTGACAGGTATTTATTAGTTTGTTTGTTTTTCCAGAAACTCATTGTCAGGCAGTTAACACAGAACGTTCCCCTAATGTTATTTTTTGGTTATTTTTTTGGGAACCAAATACTTACGTTAGGGGAACGTTCTTTTTTGGTTTTATTTTTATGTAACAATAAAATAACGTTCCCAGAACGTTGCTGGGTGGTTACCATAAAAAAATAACGTTCTGGGAACCATAAACTAACATTCTGAGAATGTTCTGGGTACCAAAAACTAACGTTATGGGAACCAAAAATTGTTAGCTGGGGGAGTCATCTTTATCAGTATATCTAATGTTACTGGCAGTTCCCTTTTCTTCACAAGATCAAACAGGGGTGGAGCTCAGGTTTTGGTCTCTGCAAAAAAAGTGTGATGTCCGGTTTTATTTGCACAATAAAGGGAGATAAAAACAAAGTACGTGTGATGAGCATGAGGTTTTGAGTGATGTGGGCTTTTCTGGACGAAAGGTGAAAAAAATGCCAGTGCTAAAAATATATCCGCTTAGCTTCATTTAGCCACACATTGGTATGGCCGGAAACCAACTCAGTCTAGTCTTCAGTCTGCCTATGTTCAAAAGAGAAAGACAGCGTTTGAATATCTTGGCAGTAAAGAGCCTGTTTCTTCATTTCATCACAGGCAGGCGTTCACACAGATGATCAGACTGAGGAAAAGAGACTTACTTATGAGCAAGATTGTTGTCAAGATTATTCAAACACCTTCTGCTCTCGCTCGAGGACTGGGATTATCACATTTTCACTGTTCCTTATAGGAACTGCAGTTTTATGCATGGAAGGTAGGCTTGTGTTATGTAAATTTACTGTGCATTTCTTTTTTGCTCATCATTTTTTGTGTTGGTTAATACAATAATAAGCAAAGAATCATTTATTAAAATGTACTATTTTAGCCATAGGATTAAAGCAGCAGCATTTGTTTTAGTCTTATTATAAAAATATATATATATATATTAAAAAAAAAATTGTTTAGTGCAGTGTTTCTTAGGTAGCGAACATTATGGCAATGTTATGAACAAACATTCTTCCAGTAACATTAATATAATGTTTTGTTCAAACAAAGTTATCTGGTCTTTAATGGTGTTCTCAAAACATTAGCACTAAAACAATGTGCTAGCCTAACACATGGAACGAACACTAGGTTAAGTATTGCGTCAGCATTATTCATATTATCAAATGGTGAATTAATTTGTGGAAAAGTGCCATACATCCTTTGACGTGAATTACTGGAATACTGGAAGTGTTTTCTTCTTCCCTTTAAAAGTTGCCTATTTATTGTGCCATCCAAGATTATACGATTAATTGCATTTTATTATTTGTATTTCACATTGTCTTTTCCCTGCTGTCCGCGACCCTATAAGAACAAATCAGCGGCCTGTTTCCGAGTTGCGACTCACCAGTTGAGAACTGCTGGTTTAGTGCGTGTTAAGCTCATTCATTTGTAAAATGCAAATATGTAAGTATGTCCAACACATGATTTATGAGAAACAACAACATTTCTCTCGCAACATGAAAACCTGTGAGGTTTTCACCCCTTTGAAATCTGCTTCCTGTGCCGAGAACTGTGGGGTCTTTTCTGCATCCGTGTTGTGCTCTCTAAATTTACAAACTGTAACCTCAATGCAGGAAATGGGCATAAATGCAATATATTTAAATTGCTGATGTGTGTATGCGCTCACACAAAATGAATTGGCTATGATTAAACCGCTTGTTAAAAAAACGAAACTTGATCCTACAGAATTAGTCAATTACAGGCCGATCTCGAATCTACCTTTTCTGTCATAGATATTAGAAAAGGCAGTATCTTCACAACTATGTTCCTTTTTAGAAAGAAATGGTATCTGCAAGGATTTTCAGTCAGGATTTGGACCATATCATAGTACTGAGACTGCTCTCATTAGAGTTACAAATTATTCTCTTATCATCTGATCGTTGTTGTGTCTCTCGATCTTAGTGCTGCATTTGACACCATCGACCACAACATTCTTTTAAATAGACTCAAAAATGATGTTGGCATTATTGGAATTGTACTAGCATGGTTTAAATCATACTTATCTGACCGTTATCATTTTATAGCAGTAAATGAAGAGATGTCTTATCGATCACAAGTTCAGTATGGCGTACCACAAGGATCAGTACTAGGACCTTTGCTGTTCACCCTGTACATGCTACCCATGGGAGATATCATTAGGAAGCATGGAATTAGTTTTAACTGTTATGCCGATGACACTCAGCTCTATATTCCTTCACGCCCTGACGAAACTTACCAATTCACAAAATTAACGGAATGCATAGCTGATGTAAAAAATTGGATGACTAGTAATTTCCTACAACTTAATTCAGAAAAAACGGAGTTTCTAATTATTGGACAAAAAACCTCTGCACGTATTAACCCAGAATACTGTCTAACACTTGATGGCTGCTCTGTCAAGTCTTCGTCGTCGTCTGAACCTGGTTGTGCTCTTTGATACCAATCTTTCATTTGAGAGTCACGTGTCTAGTATCTGTAAAACCGCATTTTTCCATCTTAAAAATATATCTAAATTACGTCATATGCTCTCATTGACAAATGCGGAATAATTAGTTAATGCGTTCATGACATCAAGACTAGATTATTGTAATGCTCTACTGGGTGGTTGCTCTGCATGCTTAATAAACAAAGTCCAGTTGGTCCAAAACGCAGCAGCTCGAGTTCTTACTAGAACCAGGAAGTATGACCGTATTAGCCCCGTTCTGTCAACACTGCATTGGCTCCCTATTAAACATAGTATACATTTTAAAATATTGCTGATTACTTACAAAGCACTAAATGGTTTAGCTCCCCAGTACTTGAGCGAGCTCTTATAGTCGCATTATAGTCCTTCATGTCTATTGCGATCTCAAAATTCTGGCCAGTTGATAATACCTAGAATATCAAAATCGACTGCTGCCGGTAGATCCTTTTCCTATTTAGCACCAAAACTGTCAGTCTTCCTAACATTGTCTGGGAAGCAGACACACTCTGTCAGTTCAAATCTAGACTAAAAACACATCTCTTTGACCTAGCATACACATAACACATTATAGACTTCTATAAGATTAGGTCGGCCGGAACCGGGAACACTTCCCATAAATCCTGATGTACTTGTTACATCATAAGAAGAATGGCGTCTACGCTAATATTAGTCTCTCTGTTTATCCCGAGGTTTACCACAGTCCCCTGTGAAGGCCTCCCTCCCTTCCCTTTACCTCTGTACAGGCCAGTCAAGTAGTTTGTTGAGGGTTGGTTTGTAAAGAAGGACTACATGCCTGCACACATTCAAACGCGCATACCTATAAACTAAACGTAATGCGCATGTGCATGCCATCAGTGTTCTCACAGGTTCACATTTTTAAAGTTTGCGCAGAGAGAACTTAAGGGTTTTCTGTTAATCAAAACTAACTTTAGCTTGACAGTAACTTTATTCTAGAGCTGCTGTAAAGCCAAAACAATCTCTGTTACTTTCATTTCCTATTATCACTGTAAAGCTGTTTTGAAACAATCTATGTTGTTAAAAGCATTATATAAATGAAGGTGACTTGACTTGACTTGACCTGACAAAAGCGTGTTCTCTTTATTTTGTGCTTGCAGACATGAAGAAACCTCAATGACATGTGGAAATTATCTGAGCTGTGAACCCCACCATGGAAGAAACATGTACTAAAACACTATTTCCTAACACTTGCTTTACTGTTATAGACTCATTTTATACATTATGTTAGTTTTATTATTGCACGGAAACATCTGAAGGCTTGATTTTATTTCAGTTGTATTTTAAAGTCTAAATTTACTGTTTCAATTTCAATTATTTTACCATAGTACAATATTTATTTAGTAGTGTGTATGCAGTGGGAGTATACAGTACTACCATATATTACTGTAGTACTTTACTGTAATGGATTATTCAAGTTTGCTTTTATTTCAAATAAATGCTATTCTTTAGAACTATCTATTCATCAAAAGAATCCTTACAAAATGTATCACGGTTTCCAAATATGAAGCAGCACAACTGTTTTTAACACTGATAATAATAAGAAATGTTTCTTGCGCATCAAATCATCACATTAGAATGATTTCTGAAGGATCATGTGACACTGAAGACTGAAGAAGTGATGCTGCAAATTCAGCTTTGCATCACAGAAATAAATTACATTTTAAAATATAGTCAAATAGAAAACCGCTTACTTTAAAATGAAATAATATCTCACAATAATCACTGTTTTTACTATATTTTTTATTTAATAAATGCAGCCTTGGTGAGCATAAGAGACTTCTTTCAAAAACATTCAAAAATCTTACCAACCACAAACTTTTGACGGGTAGTGTACTGTATATATGTACTTGTTTCATTTCTTATTAGTCTAAATCTGCTTATTGAAGACTGAAGTTTTCAAACATCTGTATTGTTGAGGTTTCATGAGGTTGTGTGAAATGTTTTGCAGTTGGTGGCGTCTCCTCAGTCATGGAGTCTAGTCTCTACCGCAATGTCCATTCCATCCTCAGAGAACTGGACTGTGAACCTCAAGCTGGATCAGCCTGCAATAAAGGTACCGACGCTGTTCTAACAATCTAAACTAATAATGCATGTTAAATCTCCAAAATGTGCCTTGAGATATCATGCGTTTTACCATAATATCCTATTTCCTTGTCCAAGATGTGAAGATTAACCCTCAGATGCATTTTACTTCAAAACAATAATATATAATAATAATTCCTAATGTTTTTATTCCATCAAAATAGTGTATTCTGGGTTTGGGTTTCCTCTTGGCTATTTCTTTGGGAACCGAATCATAACATTTGTGGAAACTTCTTTTAACGTAGTATTTTTATAACCAAAAATATACAATGTTTATATACAATTCACAATAAAATATGAACAAGACAGACACATAGAATTATGGGAAAGGGTCAAAGGTAATTGTCTATGACTTTTCGCAGTGGACTTCATCATGCTTCAGTGGGTTAATGGAACAATTCACCCCAAAATGCTCAACTGTTCCAAACCTAAGCATTTTTGAAGACTTTTCTTGCAGCTCAATATTATAGTTTATGCTAATCACATCTGAAAAGGGCCAAAAAAGTATACGATTTAAGTTAATATGTTATGTTGTTTTGTTTAGGCATGTTGAGATGGACTCTGCATAACAAGGTGGACAGAAACCCATCAATCAGTGTCCCTCTGGTGAGGGTTCTGATAAAAGAGCTCGAAAAGGTTTGTTTCTTTAACGTTAAATATGTCAAAGGTCTGTGCGGAACATCCAAAGATTTTAGATTCACTCTGTGAATGATGATCTGATTATTTCTCTCCTTTTTATATGATTTATTCCAGGCGGAGAGAATCGATTCCAAGATTCGCATCATTCCTTTACTTCACACACTTGCCTACGCAGTCCTGCAGGTCAGATTTCTGTGAATCCTTTTGTTTGTTATGTTATTGTTTCCAGTCAGTGATGTGGAATACATCTGCAAGCAGGTTCCCGGCAGATTTGTTATTGTAGGAACAGTTCCTTGTTGCATATCTGGAAATCAACATTAATGGTTTGTTTTTTAGCCATGTGTGATGCATGTTGCTCATCAGGTTCTCTGCTTTATTTCAGTCTGTATTTATTCCAGAAGACCTCTATCGAAGGATGTACATTTGCCTGAAAAGTTTAGTTACATTACCTGTACCTTACTGTGCAATTGCACTCAACTATGCAAAACAGATGAAAATGGAACAAATTGCACCAGGTAATACAGTTACATTAAAGCAATGTTGTGCATTTGATCAGAATTAAACTGGGATGCCTATGCATCGAACTAATTGTTAAACTGGAGTTTTGGAGTGTTTTTCAGTTTCATTTATGGTAACATTGTTACTAGCATACACTCATTTAACCCAGTTTGGTGTGCATGGGTATTTCTTACTAACCAATAAAAGCATTTCTGGTGTTGATTTTTATGTGTTGTGCATTTGATCAGAATTAAACTGGGATGCCTTCTATGCATCGAACTAATTGTTAAACTGGAGTTTTGGAGTGTTTTTCAGTTTCATATCTGGTAACATTGTTACTAGCATACACTCATTTAACCCAGTTTGGCGTGCATGGGTATTTCTTACTAACCACCATTGTTTCACCTGTAACTCATGCGAGGAGATGGCAAGTTTGGATGTGGTTAATACGGCATTCAAAAGATGCACCAAAGAAAATATGGATATCCATGAATATGGCTATTTCCTTTTCGATAGCTACTTCATATGTGTATTTCATTCTGTGGAAATCCCGTCCTGCAGCGGTTTTCAAGGTGCTGTTTACAATCTGTTCCAGGAATACTGTTTCAGAGGAGAGTCATTGCTGAACACAGCCTACGTAATGATCTTTATCCACTTCATGAGAAGTAAGATGATGCCAGTCTATTAAGATTCCTGTACTTTTTTTATACACTAGGCTACCGTTAAAAAGTTTGGGGTCGGTACGATTTTTTCTTTAAATTAATTAATACCTTTATTCAGAAAGGATGCATTTAATTGGTCAAAAGTGACAGCGAAGACTTTGAATTTAACTTTGATGAATAGCTACATATTTAAATCCTACCCATGTGATCTGCCCACGTTGGTCAGTAAGTCAAACTGTAGTGACTCATTTACGATTTTGTCACACTTTTTTTTAACATTCTAAGAAATGTCACCTCATTTGTAGTATGCGTTCCTCTTTTTATTTTAGGCATATGAAATGAAAGTGTTTCGATGCCTTTTTACAAGAGGGCAGTTTTAGTGACTAATCGTTTTTATTTGTAAATGTGCTTTATGGTCTTTGTATTCACTGTGTGCAACTCTCTGTGTTTCTTTGATCAGGGTGTTTGTGTTCATAGATCCCGCTGTGTTTCCTCTGTCTCTGCTGAATGCGCTCAAGGCGGACGTGGAGTCTGCGGACGCTGGTGGTGGAGACCCGCTGATCTGCAAACGCAGGGTTTTACTGCACACAGTGATAGCTGGATTAGGAAAGCAGTGCCATGTTGACCAGCTCGCACATGCTCTAGAGGTTTGTGTGCGATTAAAAACACCTGTAGAGCATCACTGTATTCACAACACATCCCGTGGGATTTCAAATGATTACATTTATATATACCGTACTGTTCAAAACTCTTATGAACTCTTATAAACTCAGAGTCTCTTATGCTCAGCAAGGCTGCATTTTATTTGATCAATAATACAGTAAAAAATATTTTCAGCATCATTCCTCCAGTCTTCAGTGTCACATGATCCTTCGGAAATCATTCTAATATGCTGATTTGGTGCTCAAGAAACATTTCTAATAATTATCAATGTTGAAAAAAGTTGTAGAAACCATGATACATGAATATAAAGTTCAAAATAACAGCATGGACCCTATCTTGCACCCAGCGCAATTGACTTTGTACACTGACGCATGCATCATTCCTATGACTTTTCCCTCCACAGACGCACGTCGGTAAACTAGGAAATGAACTTGCGCTCCCGGGGGCGGTTCAGCGCAAAGAGGAGGCGTGTTCCGGCGCAAACGTTCCCTCATGCTATTTTGCAGGTTTAGAAAACAATTCTGCCACTGACCAGGAAAAACCTAGTCTAAAGTCAGTGGCGCGTTGCGCATGTTATTCATATGCTATTTTAAGGGCGCATGCTTGGCCATAATCAGTGTAGCGTGTGCACAACGCGCATGCACTTTGCTTATCTCATCTACACAGACGCAGCAGTTCTCATTTTTAGAAAACCATACATTATTACAAGGAAAAATATTAACACACGAGGGAAATGATTGTTGTGTCCATGAAGATGTGAAAAAAATAGGCATAAATCTAGCTTACACATTTACCCAAATTTTTATACGCCTGTTAAATTGGGTGGGTTTCTCCCATCCCCATACAACGTCACTTCTCTGTGTTTTACGGCCCTGACGAGAACGTCGGTCTCCTCGGCTGTGAACCGCTCCTGGCGTGCGCCTGGCAAATCCGCCGTTATAATAGCAATCCGCCATGGAACAAGCACGCCTGCTCTTAAAGGGAATGTGAGATGTTGCTCTGATTGGTTTATTTCACGTTACGCCCAAACCACACCTATGAATAATGAAGCTACTTCAGACCAACCCATTTTAGATTTGCGTCGGGCGCAAGAGTCATTTATCCCGCTGGTATAATAGCAACAGCGCCCAAGACCCGCCCACAAAGTTACTTGCGTTTCGCGCTTGATACTTACGTTTCAGATCGTTAAAATAGGGCCCTATTTATTTTTAATAGATTTTTTGTAACAATGTAAAGTCTTTACTGTCAAGTTTTACTTTACTGAAAAGTTTCTTTTAAAAAAATATGTTTATTTAAAAAAAAAAACTTACTGCTCCAAACTTTTGACAAATGGGATAATAACAGCAATATCAATTGGGATGTGTTTTTTTTTTTTTATAATTTTTTTTTTTTATATATATAATCAGGTTTAAACCTTTTAATCAGTCTAAGACATACATAAAGTATTTAATGAAAAAAACTATACCCTAAAGCAGGGGTTATTCATCTATTCAATTATAAATAAATTAGATTAAAATAAACAAATAAAATGTTTGAATAATAAAAATAAATAAAAATTTGATCAAAGTTTCACATTTAACAGTATATTTCTAGTGAGTATACAAAATATACAATAATGTAGCTTAATATAAATTAATTTTAGATTTATAATATTAATTTTTCAGTGTTTTTAAAAGATAGACGCCTTTCGGGATGGGGATTCCCTCACACAAGGATGCTCATATTTGAGGGCCCTTGGCATCTAAAATATTGAAATCTCCTGCTCTAAAGAACACTATGACCCAGATTTACTAACAGCTTACGCCAGCGCAAACCCTGTTTTGGTGTTAAAAACAATATTTTACTCAAGATATACTCAAGACATGCAGTGAAAAATAAGCGCTGAAAAGGCATGGTCAGGGTTATTTTTGCGGCTGAAATTATTGCATATGCATTTGTCGTATTTTGAGCTTCACTTTCAGATGCTAAATTTATGGGAGGAGAGCTTAAAGGTGACATATTATGCCCCTTTCCACAAGATGTAATATATTTAACTTTTGCCATTGGTTACAATGTTGTCGCTTGCGTAAACCAAATGGCGGCACCTTGGGTGGAAATGTGCAGATTAAGGGGCGGTAATATTATAATAAGATCCCCTTCCTACATCAAAAGGGAAGTGAAATCTGATCGGCTTATTTTTAACATGCTTGCAGAGAAAGCCTTACCAAAGCAAAGTTACTGGGTTGTCACTTTTCATGTTTTCTGGGTTGGTAGATGCACCGGGGACCCAATTATAGCACTTAAACACGGAAAAAGTCAGATTTTCATGATATGTCCCCTTTAAATGAATCACGCAAGTTGATTTACTAAGGTTTGCGCTCGTCAGTTTACTGGTATTTGCAGCATTATTTGCCTCCCAAAAAAAAGCACGTCTTAAACCAGACGCTAATTTGCGCAGAACTTTCCACTTCCATCGACGCTTTTATGGGATTGCGCTCTCACACTAATTTGCCATGTTTAGTAAATCTGGCCCTAAGTCTTTTGTTTCTTTCAGCATTTAGGTGAAGACCTGGAGCTGCACTTCCAGAATGTTGTCACCATCCTAGAGCAGAGAACGGAAGATGGCGCTTCTGATGATAACCAGTACAAAACAAGATTACAAAAGATCTACCAAGACATCCTGACTGCTGCAAAAGGTAGAAATGTCCTCACCACAATCCAATAAGACACTATTTATAGACACAAATAGAGAGACTCAAACATATAGGCCCGGTTTCACAGACAGGGCTTAAATTAAGCCAGGATTAGGCCTCAGGGGGATAGTCTTTTAATATTCACACTTTTGGTCTGTTCAGATCCATCATGTCCAGCCTCGAAAGTGGAAACTCAGCTGCCCTGTCCTGAGGTCAGCTTCCATGTCTGGACCAAAGAGGATGAGATATGTGAGCTCAGCTGCTGTTATTTCAACTAATACCTGTACAAATCTGACATTGGACGTAGTTTGATTGTTTTATGTTTTCTTTAAAACAGGGAATGAGCTGGTTAACTTTGCACTAATGGTTCCTGCCGACGGAAACTCTGCTTATATGGACGAGGATAACCTGAAACGTGACTCTGTCATGTCCACCGTGTCCACAGACAGTGGCATCGAGGGAGACATGCCCATCAGTGAGTTCTCCTCTATAATGATAGAGTCTCAGGGCGGCCCAGAGGAACTGAGCAGCTCCCAGTCCTTCTACAGGAGGCCGTGTGTGCGATGTCCTAAAGCTGGGAACAAAATGACGCTCATGATGGAGGCCATTAAGGGAAATGGAGGATACGTCCTCAATAAAGAGGAAAGGAACCTCACGGCTCGTATTGTTATTATGGGTGACGACAGAACGCTAGGACGGCTAGCCAAGACTCTTCACACTATACGGTAAGATGTCTGCATGTATTCTTTTGTACGTTTCATTTGCATTTGAAAAAGTCTAGTTTAATGATTTCGTCTTGCTGCGTTTGTGCTCAGGAAAAGGGAGGCACGACATCTGCTGCTGACAAAGAGAGTGAATCTGGAGATGTATTACATTCCAGTCACTGACCAGTCGCCGCCTTCCATTCAGGTAATAGATTTTGTGTTTTTAGATTTCCTTTAAAAATGCACTAGCAATGACATCTCAACAGTGTTTCATTGTAATGCATGTCTTTACCAGGGGGGTCTTCCTGAAGACATGCTGACACTGGCAGGGTACTTGGGAAGCGTGGATCTGTGGTATGACTGTAACATCACCGGTTTGGGGCCCATGATTCTTAAACTGGCCCAAATGGTAATTAATAGTGTATTCCGGTTCCAATTCCTCTTATCTATTCTGGTTTCTTAGTGGTTCCATTAACAATCTTTTAAATGATTTTATGGGATAAAAATACATGTGATTCCACTGGTAAATGATGATATCATTTCAATAATAAATACATTTAAAACAATCATTGCAAAAGGTATGTTTACATATTGAATGTTTAAACCCTAGACAGGTTTTTATATACAACAAAAGTGTATCTAATTATTGGACTTAACTATATATTCAACTACAGTACTACAGTATTTTCTTTCATTTATACTGGCAAAGTGCATAATACATATCTTTTTGTTATATAAACAACGGGTCAGAAACAACACTGAATGTCTCGCGGTTAGTTGTACATGTGATTCACTTAAAAGAATCGACTCATAAAAGTATTTCGTTCAGGAGTTGGACTACACTGGGAGCACTTTTCGTATGAGTTTGATTCACTAAAACCACCCATCTCATAAGAGTCATTCATTCTGAAGTTAAAGGAATGGTTCGTTTCAAACCTGTATGAATTTCATTCTTCTGCTGAACACAAAAGAAGATATTTTGAAGAATGTTGGTAACCAAACAGTTGATGGACACATAGTATTTTTTCCTACTATGGAAGTCAATTGTCTGGTTACCGACATTCTTCAAATTCTTTTGTGTTCAGCAGAAGAAAGAAACTCATACAGGTTTGAAACAACTTGATGAACTTAAATGATGACAGAATTTTAATTTTGAAGTGAACTAATCCTTTAAACTTCACTAGTTGTGCTGTATTTTTGATTCACTAAAAAGAATCGGCTCATAAGAGTCATTTTATCTGTAATGAAACCGGTTCTCGATTCCAACTTAAATATTTAACTTAAAGTGAGAGCATAACTGTGTTTTTAAGTGCAAGAAAAATATTGACAGCTCAAAAGCATCTGTGCAGCAGTGTAGAGAAAGGAGGCTTACTGTACTGTCTTGGTGCTTGAAGAATGGAGTAAAAATGTATATTTTTCCATTTTCAACTCCAGCCTTTTGAGTGTCAATATGTTGACATTCATTATCTGTGAATTGCATTACATTGACAACGTTTGGGATGAAAATACATATGTAAATGTGCTGGCCCTGAGAGTTGATTACTATATTAATGTATTGAGTTGAAACTCAGAACACACTTTTTCACTTGCTTGCCAGAAATTGTTTGGTAACACTTTATAATAACTGCACACTATTAATCATTAATTAAGCATTAGTAAACAGTTAATTCATCATTTATAAAGCATTAATAAACATTAATAAGCAGTATATAAATACAGCTAGAAATGCTTTATTCTTGATTTAAAAGCATATCTATAATGTGTTTAATAATTGTATTGTCATACTTTATTAATGATCAATTTATCATTTCTAAATGAAGTATAGCATTATTTACAAAGCAGTTATTTAGGAGTTGCCAGCTGATTCATAAGATCCCTTAGAAATTGTAAGTAAATGTAGTAAATTCAGGTAGTTATAAAGCATTTAGTAGTGGTCAGTTCACTATTTTTGTGAGCTAATCTAAAGTGAGGACTATTTATGCCTTGTAAAGCATGTATAAAGGATATTTAAAGACTCAGTTATCTTCTAAACAGAAAAAGGAAACAAACACAACACAGTGATACAGAACATATAAATATTAACAGCCTTTAAATCTCCCTTGTAAATGCTTTACAAGGCATAACTAGTCCTCACTTTAGATTAGCTCACAAAAATAGTTAACTAACAACTACTAAATGTTTTATAACTACCTGAATTAACCCTGAATTACAGTAGAAATACATGTTACTAAAGCATTTATTAACACACTAAGTAACTATTACTATATGTCTGAATAATAAGATATATGAATGTACATTTAAATAGTTTATTAATCATTTACTTACAATTTCTAAGTGATCTTATGAACCACTGACAACTCTTAAATAACTGGTGTGTAAATAATGCAATACTTCATTTAGAAATGATAAATTGATCATTAAAAAAGTATGAAAATACAATTATTAAACACATTATAGATATGCTTTTAAATCAAGTATAAAGCATTTATAGCTGTATTTATAAATTGCTTATTAATGTCTATTAATGCTTTATAAATGATGAATTAACTGTTTTCAAATGCTTAACTAATGATTAATAGTGTGCAGTTATTATAAAGTGTTACCAATTGTTTTGATGCATGTGTAACATGTTCAAGAGCAGTTTGAATACGGGTGGGGTTTTTTTAACCTTCCTCTTAATTGGTTTCTTTGTATAGCAGAGCATCAGTCAAAGTGAATCTTCAGACCCCAACACCTTCCTGCTAGATATCATCTCGTACTACACGCGTGTCAGCCAGCATCCGGTGCACCTTCCCGTCTACTCTGTCAAGGTTACATTCAATCATACAAACCAGTGAATGAATACTTGTGTGAAAAGGACATTGACCTTGTTCTTTCCAAAAAGTTTATCAATATTGTATAAATTGTGGGTTGTTATCAATGACAAAAGCTGAATATCTGTATGCTGTCACATCTAGATCTGCTTCTCTGGCCTCAGCACCCACATGGTGGAGGAAGTGTTTGTGGCTCAGCTCGCGATGGACTTCCCCGAGGTCAAACGCTACAGAGCTACATTTAAAGACACAATTAAAGGTGCTCATGCCATTGAAAAGTTCCCCTGTAGTCAATCATTTAATCATTCTTCATGCCTTAAAATAGCTTGAATGTAACTCTACACCCTTGCCCCGTTTAGTTTATACGCGGTTCTATGAATATGCTAATTATCCCCGCCTCCATTCACTCACTAAGAGATCTACTTGTGGACGATCACGTTTACCTGATTGGTTACATATTAGTTTGTGACGTCAGAAACACCAGCGATTTCAAACCGCGTTTTTGAGACTGTCTTTGGTTCACTGCAGTTTTAAAGAGAAAATACTCAGCAATGGTGTCGACTTATGAATTTTCACATAGCTTGTCTTAAAGGTGCATTGCGCAAGTCTCTGAGTTTTTGCAGAACTATGCCCCCTTCTGGCGACACGCGAAACTGCAACCAGAGTTGTGCACGCGGTTATGTGGAGTTTGCGTTGGGGTTTGGGATGAACTAGAAGCCGGTCTCTTTGAATCCATCTTCTACTTTTGCAAAAGTCGCTCGAGTTGTCTTCGCTGATGCGGATAATGGCGGCGAATACACAAACCTGCCAGACATAGCCAGGTGAGCGTGAACGCGCATGACGTCACGCCCAGTCGATTCCGACCCGAATCCCTCTTATTTATTTTACTGTACAGGATTATAGAGGCAATCGCAGTGATCATAGAAGGGCTCATTCAGCCCATCAGGCAATTGTTTAAGCATGTATGGGTTAGAAAAACGGGTATTTTTAACATGAAATGTTGCGCAATGCACCTTTAAAGCATATTAAAAACACCACATAGACATATGAAACCATTCAAAACTTGATTTTCACCACAGGGTTTTTTTTACTACACAGTATATCTACTGTAGGTGCTGTTTCATCTGCTTGCACTAAATGTTTGTCTTTGCCTTGAAGGTTCAGTGCGTTACAAAAAATACAACCTACAAGAATTTCATGGTGCAGTTGTGTCAGTAAATTATAGAAAGGTGAGTTTCCTCTCAAACTATTGACTGTTAATAAGGGAAGCTAACTAGCTGACATTATTTTGGAAAACATATAAAAAAATGTAAAGATTTAATCCAATGGTTTAGTATTATGAACAGTTTGGGGTCAATATGATTTTATTTTATTTTTTAAAGCAACGTTTAGTAAGGATTCATTAAATTAATCAAAAGTGAGAGCAAAGACTTTTTTATTATATTTCAAATAAATTCTGTTCTTTTTCATTTTCTGTTCCTCTTTTTTACATTTTTGATTCAATAAATGTAGCGCTGGTGAGCATAAGAGACTTCTTTCAGAAACATTGAATCATCTTACTGACCCTAAACTTTTGAATAGAAATCTATGTAATAAAAGATTTGTTGTTAACATTTCTCTTAGGCCTCAATAAGTGACCGAGAAGTTGAGAAGGGAATGTCTTTGTCAACAAGTGGCATGTTGATGAGGGTCACACCTTCCTGCAGAGTCAGAAGTACGTCACATATTTAAAATACTACATTCTTCTTTTCGGTTTATTTATGGGAAAACTCTTAGAATTGACATGATGTCAGTTAGATTTTATTTCATTAATAATATTAATATTTTTTCTGTTTTATTTTCTGTTTCATTCTGTTGTGTTTTTGTTGTTTTTTATTTTTTAGTTCTTGTTATTTTAGTACTTAATTTCAAAATTTTAATTTAATTTCTTAGAATTTATATAGTTTTAGTTCACGATAACAACACTGGGTCATGGCTGACAGTATTTATTAAAGACTTATCAAATGTACTTTCATCAACAATAAGGTACTGATACATATTTTAGATGAGGAAAATAAATAATGATGTTAGTTTCCTTGTTTGTAATGTGGCGCTTTGGTTCCACAGGTCTACATAGTGTCTGCATGAGTTTCAAAGATATAAATCCCACAAGGCCTAGCATGGTGAGTGAACGTTTGGACAGCGCTTATAAAATAGTGTTACATTTTAGATGTTGTATTTAGTGATCTTGAATGAAATAGTAAAGTAAAAACTGTATTTTCTCTCTAGCCTTCACTCAGAGCTGTCAGTGCCAATATCAGGGTTCTGGAGGAAAGAACATTCACAGTGTGTTTGGATAAAGACCCACATAAAACATTCAAGAATGTCCAGAGGTGAACAGTCAGATTATGCCTTTCTATACATAAACTATTAAAAAAATGTACCTTAATGTCAAGCATTACCTATTAGGTAAATCATATATTCCAGAGCCATTATGTGTGATCTTTTGCCCACAGCATTGAAGTTTCTCCATGCTTGGACCCGGGATACTGCCATCAGCCGACTGCCAAGTCCAAGTACAGTCTTGGAGAGGAAGGCGAATCACTGAGCAAATATCTGAATAAAACCCTCACGCTACCAATCAACACCTTCTGTGGAAATGAGCAATGACATAATGACTCCAATTCATGATATTAGCTCTTGAGTCACGAGACGAACTGAAACCTTATACCTCTCTGAGGCTTTTAGAGTTTGTACGTGTGCATTTCCTCTTTTTGCCTCTTCTCTGTTGTCTAAAATACATGTAACCTCAAGAGGCCGTGACTTCCTGCTGAACTGTTAACACATTCTGTTTATATTGTGTGTATGTGTAGTGAGTTATGTTAAAATACTGTCTGAGGATTCATCTTGATCTAAAATGCATGATATTTGTAAAACGTCCTGCAGTCTGCACATTTTAATATGCCATGTTTACACTACTTTTATACTTTCATGCATGACAATAATGTGTTTGTTTATTACTTTGGACATTTAACACTTTGGAAGCACTTAGACTTTCATGTTACACTTGTAAACGCTTGGATTATTTTGTTGTGTTGTTTTGGATCAGAATAGCATGCTATCACAGTTTTTCTGCCGTATAGGCCTAAACACTTTGTGCAGTATGCAAGTTTGGAAACCTGTTACGTTTACCAAAATGTGCAGTATCATATGTGAGATGTTGAATTTCACAACAATGTTCACGATTTTTATTTACTATAAGACAAATGAACCTGAGCTATTTTGTTTAACATTTTCTTCTTGACTCATGATTTGATCGGATTTTAAAGAACTAAAGAAAACATTAGGTTATATAAAATAGGCACCATACAAATGTATACAATTTTTACAATAGATGTGCAGTTTACATTTTTCACTGCCTGAAGTGACTTCATTGACAGAGCAAGTTCGTTTCAGAAATCCTAATACAAAGACGGGGGATTTTGACATTCGACGTTTATGAATAAAAAACTTGTCATTCAGAACTTCTTGCTCGAAATACAACTTCTTTTTTTATTTTTAAATGAGTTTCAAAAGCGCTCATGTGACCGTGCCATTCCTTAATTTTAAACTGTGAGTTCATCCTCTCACCAACAGATGGCGCTGCAATCTCAATAAATAGAATTTGCTCAGTTTGCTGCAGATCGGAGGTCGGCCATTGGTTGTTTGTCAAAGAGAAGGAAAACTTTTTACACCTCAACTGGATACGGTATGAACATGAAAAGTCAAAGAAAACTTTAATCGACGATATTTTGTCAAGCAAACATGCTTTTACGGATACGACAGATCTCAGGTAAATAGTAGTTAAACGCACAGCAACATCATGACGTGTTACAACAGGTGCACGATTACGATTAACCTGTTAGTGAGAGTGTGTCGTGTACTTTTAGATACTGAAAAGAGAAGTTTTTTTTTTTTTTTAAACCAACACACGCGATTTAAAATGAAGTTTTACAGACTTATTAGAAACCATCGGCTTAAACTCTGTTATAATTCTTACGTATAGGTTTCATTTTATGAAATTGCGATACTGACTGCACGTTCTCTTCCGTATTTTTTTAATAGATAGCCTACTTTTTATTTGTTTTGCTCTCATTTGATTTGACATGATATGTTTCGTTTTCTATAAATGTCCCTTTTTAAAGAAATCATGATGATAGGATGTATACATATGACTAAAAGGCAGTTTACTGGACTAGCGTTAAAGAAATCAGTCTTGTTCCATATGGAATTTATTAACCCATTATGTTACGTGACGATATCATATCATGGCATTCTATGAAGCGCCTCGAAGTACCATTTAAATGCTATAGAAGCCTACATATTTGTCTTTTGTGACAATTCATGTGACCCATTAGAAAGAGAAAAAGTAGTATAATAATTTAAACTTAAGAAAAAGTACCATTGTGATATTACTATAAAACTTTTATAGCACCACGTTTTTGGAACATACTAAATAATATCAAATTAAAAATATGCAGTTACATCATATATGTAGCAAAAATTCTAAACTTTCCACAAGAAGTAGGCTACCAATCTATCACCATAATAACATACTGTGTTATTTTTTTTAAATACCGGCAGTATGTGAATTCAGTGAATGTGTCAATCATTCAGTGAGCCTGTAAAGTTGACAATATTTTTTAATTTCAGGTTATTTTTCTTTTCTTTAAACCACACAGAACGCTAACTCAAGTCGACAAACATGAAGAAGGGAGCAATGCAGAAGAGCAGGCAGTGGAACGTGAAGGGAGCCTTGTGGATGGCTGGCATCTTTCACTTCCTCCATTCCTGTGGATCCGGTTGCCTCCTTCCCTTCCTGACGCTCTACTTCCGGCACCTGGGTCTCAACGCCGCCATGATCGGAATCATCATGGCGTCCAAGCACCTGCTCGCCCTGGTGTGGCGGCCGTTCTCCAGTGTCCTCGCCAGGCAGTACGACAAACGGCGGACGGTCATAGTGGGCTCATTGCTCAGCTCGGCACTGGTGGTTTTGACTCTTCTGCTCTTCCCGTCCGCAGGAATCCAAGCTGAAAGCGGACGGTGTAACGCTAGTCAACCCGATGCTGATCCTACCGCGCTTCTAGCCACGCTAGAGCAGATGACGGTCTCGTCCCAATCAAACGCTACTGTTTATTCAGTGAACCAAACTTCTTTAAGTACCGAACAACCTGTCGGATTTAACACATTTGTAAGTCCGAACCGGTCAGCAAGAGGATTGAGATCTTTGAAAAAGGAAGAAGGTCTTCATACTGAATTCCTGGGGAGCCTGAAAGCTATGGATGCCCAACACCAGATGTTCTTTCTGGTTCTCATAGTGATGGTTTTGTGGGAGTGCATGGCCGCCCCGTTGGAATGGACGGCAGATGATGGACTGTATGAATACTTGGATTTCGTAGATGCCACCGACCGCTATAGTGGCGTGAAGGTCTGGAAGCAACTTGGGGCCGCTTTTGGCAACTGTGCAGTTGGTGTTCTAGTAACCAGCCTGTTTTGTCTTACAGGAACTTCAGTGGAGTTTTATTCCTACACCGTACTCATGATCCTAACCATACCTACTGCCGCCCTACTACCAATCTACCTACGAAAGCGTGAGCGCCTCACTAGTGGCGGCTTTAAGGCACTGCAATTGGTGCATGGGAACTCACAGGCGATACTTTGTGCCATCACTTTGGTTTTGATGGGCATGGTGAGCTCAGCTGTGTCGGATTTCCTCCTCTGGCAGATGCAGGACTGCGGTGCAACGGAAATCCACATGGGAATCTGTTTAGCCCTGGTGCACCTAAGCCAGACTGCCTTTGCGCCACTTTCTGGGATTCTCTCCCGGTTTCTTAAGTACCACGGTTGGTTACTAGTACTCGCCGTTGTCATTTTAGCCCTGCAATGCCTTTATTATTCCTTCTTGTGGACCCCGTGGGCAGTAATACCCGCTCAACTGATGGCGGGATTCAGCACCGGCGCCCTCTGGTGGTCTGTAACATCACAAAGCGAAGACATCGCCACTCCTGGCACCGAAAAGACCATTTTAAGGCTGTTTGAGGTACTTTCTCTGGAGCTGGGAGCTGCATTTGGCAGTCTGACGGCCGGGTTCATTGTGCAAAGGTTTGGGGTCATATTGCTTTTCCAAGGTGCGGGGGTGGTTTTGGCTTTGTGGAGTAGCGCTCTTGCTGTACTCAAGTGGAAGATTCCTCGGCAGCGGCGGATAAACTACTCACGGCTGCTGGCCGCCGACACCGAGATCAGTGAGTCCGAGTCGGACCAGGAGAAAGATTGGCTGGAGACGGCAATGGATGATGACAGAGGCAAAACAAGTGGACAATGGAAAGTAAAGTAAAGAGTGACTTGTAAACATCTACAGAGAGCAATTTAAAAGAACTGAGAGTAAAACGGCACTAAAATTGTTCATTAAACTGTAAAAAAAAAAGTATTTTTTTGTCTTGTTTTCCATATATCAAGTATCAAAATATTCTTAAATCAAGATACGCTTACTTGAGAAGGAAAATTATTTAAGATATTAAGACTTGTTTCTGGAAAACGGATCAAATTTAAGTACTTTTTTGCTTAAAACAAGACAAAAATATGTAAATGGGGCAAGAAATCTAAACTTAATTGAAAGGGAAGACAAGATTATTTTTCTTACCGCACTGACACCCCATTTAATTTTCAGAAAACAAGACTTAGAGTAATATCTTAAGTCATTTTCCTTCTCAAGGAAAGAATGTCTTGATATTTGTAATGGAAAATGAGACAAAAATACCAAGTAAGAAAATATTTTTTTTGCATTGCAAGACTTTGAGAGTGCTGTGAAGATGAATCATCATAAAGTCCATCAGCGATGAAGACATCAGTACTCTTTCAAGCCGGCTAAATCTCTTTCTGGGATCATTTAAGGCTTTGAGAGAGGCATTACAGCTCCAACACCAGTATAACACTTGAACATCCTAAAATGTACATCATTCTATTGTGAAGATTTATGATTTTATATACGGCAGCTCTTTGGTAAACTGATGGACTAAGACTCTAGACGAGCTGATCTGGTTTGTTTGCTTACAGTAAGTGTCGTCTCTGGCAAACGGCAATAATCACGTGAGCAAATAGTGCCTATTGTTTAACATCTTCACACCCTTTCTTTCCCACTCATTCTCATGCTTTGAATAGATTTGTGATCTGAAGGTAAGCCTCAGTTACCTGTTATGCAGAGACTTTTTTTGTATTTATTGTGCATGAGGCACTCATGTTTTGCACTATTAGGTGTCACTAAAAAAGGGGGAGAGGTTTATTGAAGATAATCATAATAAAAGTGTCATATTTACAGATAAAGGGATTGAGAAAGAGACTTAGCTTAGATGTGAGGTTTGCCAAACTTGTATTGGGGTGGGGGGAAGCTTCCTAAACTTGTTCTTGACTTAAGTAAATTATCCTGTAGAGCTGGTCTGACTGCAGAGCGGTCTAGTTGTGACTGACAACTCTTTTTTTTTAAAATGTGAGGAAGGATTGGAATAAATATTCTTTACATTTCACATATTTGAAATCAAGAACATCTATTAAATGATTATTTCCACTTTCAACAAATGCATAAAGTCAAGTGTTGTGTTTTTTTTTTTTTTTTTCTAAAATGTCTTGATAAGCCCTGCATCGTAAAAAAAAGTGGTGTACTTTGATCCTGTTTGTCCAGCATTGACCATTTTATGACATTATTATATAATGGAATCAATAACCTTGAATTTGTCGTGTTGACATTTCATGGCATAGCATTGTGTGTCAGTGCTGATGTAATTTCCTTTAGATCGGAACTGATGCTGCTTTAATATAACAGCAAGCATTGACACATAGCAGACACATAGTCAGACCACATAACTAAAAATGTTTTCTCCTCAATTGCATAATCTATCATTGTTAATGGTTCAGCAATAGATGCCTTCATACCGTAACACATTCTTTAGCTGAATCCCAACATTTTCTGTAGGCTTCATTCCCAGTGCAGAAGTATGTATGTTTAACTTTTATGTCCTGACTGTTAAACCACTTGATTTATGCGCATGCTCATATTATCACACATATAGAGGAAAGCCTGTATCATGTGGATGATAGATTTACGTTACTTTGCTTTTATAAAACTTTCTAAGAATTTGTGAATCATGGATCATTTTTTTACAGACAGGGACAGTGTTAAAAGTGTATAGCCAGTCTTATGCTTTTGTAATGAACCTGTAGATGCGTTAATGTTGTCTGGTTGTAAACCTTGAATATGAACATGACAAAGGCATCAAGTTAAATGACCCAAATGCTGAGGGATCTACTACAGTCGTGTTACTTTTAGATATGTGAATTTTGACTTTCCATTAATGTCAACTTGAACTAACAGAAAACAACATGAATTTTTACCTCTAGCAAGTAAATAAGTAGCTAATAGTAGGCTTTTTATTCAAGTGGTATTTTCCATTTTGCTTCTCAAGTGATATTGTTGGGTACTGCTAATTGGTAATTACAGGGATTTTAAAAATATTTTAACTGGCATTTTAAGCCATGCACCATATAATACATATGCCAAGAATTTTATTTTATGTGGGAGAATACCCACAATGCACTGTGAATTCCCACGTCTGACCAGAAGATGGCGCCCGCAGCTCAATCATCCATCCATCCGGCCCAATGTGGCTACAGCATAATATCATGCAGGTATACATTGATTTTTGATTGATTTTTAAATAGTTTAAACGAGGTTTAGTTTCCATGGCAGAGTTCAGGATGAATATTTGTATTACTACTGGAGCTGCTAGTTTGATGAGATTTATAATAATTATTATATATAAACACCAAGCAGGTGCAAAAGCACCGGGCAGTGTACGAATTCGCTCACTCCTTTTCATTCACTCCTTCAAGTAGACTTTATTAGTGGAGTAATGAAGGAAAGAGTGAATGAGGGTATAGCCAGGGGCTAATTTTGGACACAGCCAGACTGTAGTTGTTTACATTCATTATTATTGCAATGTTACGTGCTTTAAGACATTATTAAGTAATTTAACGCTGTGTCGTGACACTTTGCAGACTATGGCTGCTGTGCTCGTTCAAGTGTTTGGGAGGAGGTGTGGCTTTGGATTCTCCCTGAAGTGAGTGACTGGAGGGTGGGATCTTATGCTTTCAAAGCTGCCAGAGTCCAGACATACCATAACTATTGTATCTGTATGATCATTTTGACATCTGTATGATGTACGATCAATAATGAAAAAAAAATCCCATAATGTATGATCATCCATCCATATGATCATGACTTCTATACTCATTGATCTAGCTGTGAATCCTACAGCTAACGTTATCATGATTGTGAGGAGAACATGAACTATGTCTTCTCGCGAAAATAAAAATAAACGTCTCCTCAGTCAGTCATCGTGGAGAAATGATTCTCTCTCACAAGCACAAATTGCCACAGCGCTTAGGTCAGAATTGTTTCAAGCTGAGGTTGACAGTTTAGCAATAAATTAATTTGCAGGTCATGTCAAAAAGCTGTTGGTCTAAATGGCTGTATTCTGTAGCCTACGTTTGGCTCGTGTACGATAATTTTATTCCAAATATGATAACTTTGAGCTTCTGGTATACTTGGACATTTCCAAACTAGCAACAGTTTCAAAGCTAGCTTGCTATTGCTAGCCGCTCCGAAATCGCCTACCCTACCTTCAAGGTTACGTGAAATCGAAAAACAGTCATATTAGTTTTCCATATCATATTTTCAGTGGAGCCATATTAGTTTTTTTTATAATATGCAAATGTGCATATATGTTCAATGAGATGTTGTGTAATTAGCATATTTTTAACACTTCAACGGGTGAAGTAACAACGCAAAAATGTTTTGTGACATGTTTAGGTAACTTAGCCTATATTTGATCTCAATTAATGAACATTTAACTTAACGTCACTTTTCTCGTTATTCACAGGGTGGCGCTTTCAGGTAATGGGAGAATAATCGTGTTGAGCATCTCTATCTCTTCAGTGTGTCACACTCACACACCGACTCACAGCAGCATCGATCGGCAGCAGGTGCGAGCGCGCGCATCACTCTACATCACCGATGACATGGACTTAAAACCCTCCATCAGTCAAACTGCGCTTTAATTCACCGGCCGAGGAGCAAAGCAGCGACATTCTGCTCCAGCTCAAACTTCAAGTGTGTGGTGGAGCTTCACAGAATGGAGAAAGGGCGAAGCACCCCGAAACAGTACGGATCTCTGGATCAAACAGAGCTCTGCGAAGAAACAGGAAAACAAGGTGGGGAAGAATGTTGTGATAAAATTCATACGTCTCTGCGTTTATGAAGGTGTTTGAGTGCGTTCACATTGCATAGGCTACTTGACTTCATTTTGACGTACTGTATGCACGAAAGAACTTACTTTTACATTGCTGCAGTTCTCTTTCACATTGTCAACTTGCTTAGAAATTAAGTTATTTATAGTGCCACTAATAGTTACAGAAAGCTACATGCAATGCAACGTAAAGACATTATTTTAATTAAATATTTTGAGAGTGCAATTGACTCATTTATATTAATACAAATAGACAACAGGATACAATTTTTTACAACTGTTTTTATTATGAATTATGAAAAATTCACTATAGCTGACTGCTCAATTACTTTTTGTTTCAATCTGAAGTGTAGCCTACATACATTTCTTAGGACTAGTGACAGGCATGATTTGTCCCTCATTTAACAGTAGATTACATTTTAAAGTTATTTTTCCTGTCAGGTCCCAGTATCACTTTCACCCCAGGAATGCTATTGTCTCACTCCTGTTTTTTTTTATGATCCAACAAAGGAAATGCAATAATGTTTTCATCATTATACAGAAATAGTGACAGCAGGGTGGAACTAGAGACTACTGTGGTTTCTTTCTGCTGTTATGACTGATCCTGACTAAAGAAATCCCAATAAACAGACCTTGTGGGAACTGAATGCTCACCAATGGAGATTGATTATCAATAAATACTGGTTTGTGATGCCCGTTCAGGAGTTATTCCTTCAAATATATTCCTTCTCACAGACTCGTTCTGTGACCTTTTCGTTCTTTAAAGGATTACTGGTTGATTATACTTAAGCATAATGTGTTTTTTACTCAGGGTGTGTTCAGTTTATTTAACTAAAGGCTATTAGATTTGAAGTGATAATTAGTGATAATTAGTTTTAACAAACATACTAAATGTGGTACAGCCACTTGTAGCTTTGTGTGAAGAACAAAGCAAAATTAAGTCATTATTTACTGATAATCTTCTCCAGTGGGACGTCAGTGAGTTGAACTTTAGAACAGTCTGATTTGTAAACTAGATCACTAGCATGATTCGTTGGAAGAATGTGAGATGATTGTGTATCTTATAATGAGAAAGTTGTAAAACAGATGGGGTCCCTTCTGTATAGTGTGATGATGCCAACACCATTCTGTTAAAATCCCATCATTATATTTTTAATCACGAGGCACAATATTGCAAGACGTTAAATCTGGATCATGCAGTTAAAACTGTTAGGGAAACATTCAGCTTCATTGACTGAAAGAATTCAGTTCTCCGCATGACAATATGGCTCAGCAAACAGCCGTGTGGATGTTTAAATCAGCACTAGAGATTTTTATGCAAAGCGACAAAGCAATTTGGAAACTGTCTTTGTGATTCAGCTTTTCTGCGTAAGTGAATATCTGAGTAAATTGAATAAGAGATGTCAGAGGAGGCTCATCGCAGATGTACGAGTCTGTTAAAGGCTTTCCGTTTAATCTAATGTGGTCTGTGGAGTCTCAACTGTTGAGCCAAACCGTCATGCACAGCTTAAGTAAGGCGCTCTATTGCTATTCTGACTAAAACAAACACAAAACGCATGGTTTAACACATCTGTAGTTTAAGTCCACTTCATTGTTTTTTCGTCATGTCTGTTTAAATTTGAAGGGGTGATGAACTGCATTTTTTTTTTATGTTCACTGAGGTCCACTTATAATATTATCAAGTTTTTACATAAAAAAAAAAAACTATTTAGAAGTAATAGGCTATTTTCTATCCTGGTTTTGACCCTCTCTTTGAAACACTCCTTTTTGATGGGCGTGCCGCATTCAAGTAAACGCCCACTGCTATGACTGGGTAACAGTTTTGCATATTAAGTAATTTTCATATTATAATTTTGCATTTTAAAAAACTTTCGATGTTGAAAAATGGCAACCAGTGAAATTCTAGTCTGATCCCGAATCAGAAGACATTACACATGCTTTATAAGTCCTGGTTGTGGGAAATAGAGTTGAAGTAGCTACTTGTAGTTACCACAGTTACACACTGTAAAAAATGATATTATCAAAAAGTTGACAACATATGTTTTTACATTGGTCATCAAAATAAGTTAAGCAAGATTTAACTAATTTTTAAGTCAGTTTAATGTAATTTAAGATGAAATGACTTAAACATCCAAGTTGATTGTGCTTAAAAATTTAAGGCAGCAAACTTTTCTTACAGTGTAAACGTATTACGAGTGAATCGTTTGTCGCACTGACGTTCTAACATTCATCGTCCATCATTTTCAGTAAAATAAAAGTAAAGGAACTTTCAGTTAAGTGAGTACAAATCAAACGATCTGTTACAGACTAAACAATAGTGAAAACATTGTAACCTTTTGTGCAATGGAAAGATTCCATGGATGGAACCATCAACGATAGAAAGAACCTTTATTTTTAAGAGTGTAGAGTGTTTTTCTCATGGAGGAGCTGTATCGTTGCAGTGTCAGAATGAGATAAAACACCAGCGCTGACTTCGCTACAAACAAACGCTCTTCGCTCCAGGCAGAATCATGCAAATCCACTTCCACTCCAATACTTTGGCATGTATCAGCTACAAAAGAGCTCTGACTTTCAGAAAAATACAGCTGAAAAGATACAAAATTTAAATGTGTTTTTTTAGACAAGCCTCTGAGGGTTTCAGAGTACAGCGTTAACTTTAACCCATATAAAAAATCTGTGGTAAGATCCGAAGACCGCTGTTCACATGAAATCTGACAGATCTTGACAGAATCTGCATAGAAAAGTGTAAGAAGCTCCGCCAATCCTTGGGCACAATAATACTTTAAATCTGACGCATTATTTAGATGCAATGACATTAACGGTTATAGGGTTCACCTTTCAGTAGACATTCTAAATACAAACAATGAGATAAGTGCTGTTTTCCTCACATCTCTTGGGTTTAGCTGGATAACAAGGCCAGAGTGCATGTTACGTAGTACTTTGATGCGGTTTGCGCAGCGGGTGTGCGGGTGAAAATACATGTTGTTTTAATGATCTAAACGCTGAGGGTTGGTTACAATGACAATCACAATAAAATGTGATCAAATGCGTGTGTGTTGTAAGACCGCATGAGCTGGTGTAGGATTATCTCCAGGCATTGTGACTGAAACTGTGAAGATTGATTGACACTGTGAGTTTGTGTGAGATCCCAACGCCTCCACTGTTCCAACGGGGATTGACGTAGATTTACAATCTCCAGGTTTAAGGGATTCTCGAGCGTAGGAGATGTGCCAGCCTCATCGGTTGTTGTCGCATTAATGTTTTAAAGGCTGTTGACTCACCTACTATCATCATTTACAATGTATTATTGTGTATTCAAGAACTGTTCTTTTTAATTTGCTATAGTTCAGACACTGCTGATAAGACCAGCTTAGACCAGTATGAATTTCCTTGTTGGTTCACAGGTGAATCTTGTTTTGAAATTTTTAGGAAATAATCGGTCTATTTGGGCCAAACAAGTATTTCTAGGACTCTTAAAGCCCCACTGAAGTGCCTTGCAACACGTAGCTTTGTATGATGCGCAGGGGGGCACTGTTTCATATTTTCTTGAAGCTTCCCCGGGCGCCGCCATTGATTAGCAGACCCCCACCTGCTGTTAGCATCCCATTGACTCCCATTCATTTTGGCGTCACTTTGACAGCGAATAACTTTACATCTGAGGCGTTTAAAGACTCCATTTGTCCATTATTTATTTCTAAAGAAACACAAAAATGTATAAAAGTCTCCATTACCTTGTATCTTACGTTATGGCCCCGTAGAAGCAATTTTTTTAAAAATAGGCTGACGATTGCGTCATACCCACGCGACTCTCTGTCGCACAGTAGAGAGATTACCGTATGGACAGGAGGAGAAGCTTGCGGGCAATCGGGGGGACGTGGAGGTAAAATTACAAAATAATTAATCAGAATATTTAGCAAAAGTTGCTCCTGCTCCTAGCTCATGGACAGCTCCTACTCACGCTCTCCGTCTCTGCAAGATTCGGAAGGGAATGATTCAGATTTCTCTTGGCACAGCTACTAGAAGACAGACGGGTTGCTCACGTCACATCTACGTCGTCAAGCTCAGTTTGAGTCTGCGCAGTACGCTCGACCCCCAGGAAGTGAGAGCTTCTATCTGACTTCACTTGTCTCCGTTGAATCCAATGGGGTCGCTGTGTCCAGTTTATATACTGTCTATGATGATGCGTTGACGTATTTCCACTGAAACAGGAAGCTAAGGCGGGACATATTGAATGGCTCCTCCCCCTTTTCAAATAGCCAATAGCGTTAAGTTTACATCACAGACTGCAAGCGAATCCGAAGCGAATCCGAGTGCTGATGATACGTTGGATTTAATAGTAGAGGTATGAATAAATTCTAGCCATTTCATCCTTAACCAACGTACAGTTGGAAAACGGAATAAAACTTGAGCGTTGAGCAACCGAACACACACACATCTCCAACCCATATTGCTCCGTGACGTGTCAACGGTCGCTTTGGCCAGGTGTTATTTATAGCATAGGGGGCGGAGCTTTAGATTCTAGAGAGCATTTGATTGGACAGAAGATTTGATGCGAAGCTGAAGGTGATGTCATAAAAATCCACAATCCATTTTAGCTTAAGTGAAGGACTGTAAGTTTTGAATGCTTATATCACCTAAATGTGAATTTTGTCATTGTTTTGGAACACACGCAGCTTATTCATAACCTTAAGGCTAACATATTCATACTAAAAGCTAAAAAACAAAAATTTTATATACACTGAGAACTGAAAGGAGAAAGGAGATTTAAAAGTGCTAGTTGTAGTGTAAATAATTGTACGGTGCACTGAATGGTCCTTATCAAGTTCAGGTTCACAGTCTTGCACGACAGCCTCGTGGGGATCCAGCAATTCTTCCATCTCCATCTGAATCCTCTCTGACACCTTACCTGTTCCCTGTCAGAGTATCACTGTTGTTTTTATTCATGAAGCTGTGAAGTCATGTATGAGCCCTGAGTGAGACTGTGGTGAACTGACACGTGAGAATAAAACTGTCAGGACTGATCTGAAACATTTGGGTGCAGGGCGGCGATGACTGTCAGCACACTGACCAATTCACATTAGGATATCCCATAATCCTTCTCTTGATTTAGTAGCACTGTTTTCCAACCCTGTTGTTTTCCCCTGGTGGATGAGGATGTGGTTTGTTTAGACGTCTTTTCTCCCTGACTGTCAGGCAATTAAAAGCCAATATCTGCTCTGCGCTGAGGTGAGTCATAGCTTGTAGTGTTTCCGAGGGCAGAGAGAGAGAGAGTAGCCTAAGCATTGGAGGGATAAAAGATGTACTTTATATCAGAACAATCTCTTTCGCTCTTTACAGCCTTAGAAAGGTGTCAGCGTATAAGATACTTCTTTCAAAAACATTAAAAACCGACCCCAAACTTTTGAAAGGTAGTAACAAACCCATTTATTCTGTGTTAAAAAATATCATAAAGACAACATGCTGGCTTTTATGTTATTAAAACCAATTAAAATATCATCTGGAAATTATTTGCTATAAAGTTAATTTTCTTTTTCTAGAATATTGTAATATAATATTTAGAAATAAATGATTAAATTAATAAGCATCCCCTTGTTGCCCGAGGACCCTAATCTAAATCACCTTTATTTTGGCTCTCGTTGAGTCCGTAAGGCAGACTAACATCGCACTAACCTTTTGGTAAGTAAATCTGTTCAATATCAAACATAAATCAGGTTTGTCCATTATAACAGAGAGATATTGTTCACAGGAGACTCTTAAATCATGATAACCTGATAAGTATTGAGTATAACTGCAGACTCTCTTAATAAAGATGCAATATGTTACCCAAAGGATATGAACCGGATTGCTTACACATACCTTTTTTAAGCTTGCATGTGCAAAACAAATCATAAAAACAGTAATATTCCTCTAACTCATTTTTTGCTTTTTGTATTTTTGAAAAGGACAGCAATGAAAAATATTGAACAAAACCCACAACCCATTTATGATTCTGGTAAATACATCTGAAAACTAGCTTACTATGTAGTTCGTGGTCATTTTAGTTTTGTTTACTTTACCATGCAAAGGTGTCAAATAAGAGAAATGGTTGTGTTGCGTTGTTGCCATGGTGTGTGTTTTCTTGGTCGATCTGCACCAGGGATCACAGTGGCTTAAACTAGGACGTCACTGGGTTTGGGGGTCAATCCTATAGTTTTGAAATCCAATAACTGTGTAAAACTGAAGGCCTGGGTTGTTTCCATAGAGACAGAACTTTATTTTATGAGGCATTGCAGTTGTTGAAACGCATCATAGGATAAGCCAAATGAGTCATCGGAGGATACGGACTGCCTTTTTTTTCAGGGTGCAAAAATTCTTGGCCTTTTCTGCTGTTCTTCTCAAGACTAAAAGACCTTGAAATGTTAAAAATGAATGAGCAATGCATGTGCACATAAAATACAAATTAAATTATTCACCCAAAAAAAAAAAAAAAAATCATCAACTGAAACAAACTAATTAAAACAGTTTCTAAAATAACAGTTTTTAATGTATAATATGAAACTCAAGGTCAGAATTTACTCTTTAGGGTTGGGGTCCTTCATACCTTTTTAGATGTTCTTTGTTTTATTAGTGTCTGATTCATCAGATTCATCCTGTACTGTTTTGTAAGTCACATATCATGCAGACTTACTATAAATAGAGAGAGCACTGATCCTCTGAATAAATGCTGCATGCGACGAAACGATGTTGGTCTGTCACAGACTGACTGACCAGAACATTCTCACCCACCCTCGGATTCATGCAGAGTTCAGTGATGATAACACAAGCCCAATTAGCACAGTGTCGAGCGTCATATACACAACACATGCTGCGCGACTAACCGACGCATTGGTTTCAGCCTGGTTTGAAATGTGGCTGGGGTGCTTGTTAGCTGTTTTCAGATAAGAGAAGCCCTGCTTCTGAAGAAATGTGTGATGATGCTTTTCATCTTTGTCTTCAAGGGCACAAAATTGGAAAAACAGTATATCGCTGTCAGTTTATCTGGAATATCATCATGCATGTCCTGAAATGCAAATGTATTATATTATATTATATTAATGATTTATTCATTTATTTGTTTTTACATGCATTTTCTTTTTATTTCACAAAATGACAAACTTCATCGTTACATTTCTTGTTGTTACAAATATGCAATTCACATAAATTAATTTTATTTTAATACTTCATGATTTCAGTTCAATTATGCCTAAATTCCAGGTTTGAATATATTTTAAAATGTCATTTATTGCTGTGATCAAAGCAGGAATTCCAGGAATTTTTCAGGAAAGTTGGAAACTTTACATGGGAATCAACGTTGAAAAAAGTTGCAAAAAACTTATACGGTTTATTTAATTTACCTAAATTTCCAGTTAATCCCCATTAATTCCCATTAATTTGCCAACTTGGAATATTAAAAAAATTCCCCAGCTTACTTCCCATGGAAACTTTCCGCCCCTTTGCAACCCTAATTAAGATGAACACCACACCCCCTGTGGTGAAAATCAAGTTTTTTATATCTCTATGTGGTGTTTTTAATATGCTTAAAAGGTGCATTGCGCAAGTCTCTGAGTTTTTGCAGAACTATGCCCCCTTCTGGCGACACGCGAAACTGCAACCAGAGTTGTGCACGCGGTTATGTGGAGTTTGCGTTGGGGTTTGGGATGAACTAGAAGCCGGTCTCTTTGAATCCATCTTCTCCTATCAAATATTGCTGATTGTTAGAAGGCAGCTGTCTGACTCTGATATGCATGGCGAACGGGACGCTAGCAACACATTATTAGCTGTCTGATAACATAGTCAAGCAAAAGGCTAATCATATGTATTACCGTTATTTGTCCGACGATGTAGAGAGAGATACATAAAACGCATTGCCATTCTGATACATCGACTTGTAGTCTAGCCTGTATAATTCACTCTTCCTCTTCATGTTCTGAATCAGTTTCTAGTTCAAAAATAAATGGCTGAATTAAACCAGTATTTCCACTTGCCATTGTGTAGCGTTTACTACAGTAAAGTTGACCGAGTGGATCAGGTATTCTGAGCTGGTGTGAGTGAGTGGAGGCGGGGCTAATTTGCATATTCATATTCATTCAACAAAAAAATGGGATTTAAATTAGTAGAGCGATTGGTAGCATCTTTCCGAAATTGTTTCTTTAGATGGGCATAATGTAATGATGTGCTTGATGTGAGCCATACATCACTCATAGTTCATGTGTTGTTCCTCACAGCTGAAGAGGATGTGGTGTCAATGGCTGATTCCACCATCACTGTGGAGGACATCGAGGGGGAGCTGTTCAAAATCGAGCGGATAAAGGATGCGCTGGTCCGGAAAGAGTCTGAGCTCAGATATATGTGAGTGAGGTTTTTTACTATGGTAGAACCTGAGGTGGCTCCTTTATATAGGAGGTCAAAAGTACAATGGTGTTCAAAATCATACAATATGTCAGCTAGCACTGCATCATGTGATGTCATGTATCCTTTACTGTGTCGCATTGCATCATTGCATTCATCCCTTCTGTTCAATACATTAGACATCAATAGAAAAGATAAGTAAATGTTCCATAATTCAGTGCAACACGGTGAAGGCTATATATTATCACATAATGCAGTGCAAGCTGACATAACCCAATAAAACATACCATACTGTACCATATGCATTATTTTCATGATTTATCCATTTTTTTTCTTTTGTCAAATCAACTTAGATCATTTATGTGGTTCAGATAACATAATATTTTGAGTTTCTGTTGATTAAACCAATCTCCTTCATTGTATTAACTCAATTTTTTCATTTCAATGAACTTAACATTTTAAGGCAACCAGTTTACTTGCTTTTTAAAGTTAAACCAACAATATTTTTTACAGTGTGTGAATATCATCAAGTAATAATGGGGCAACTGACATACACTGTCTGTCAACAATTACAAATCTCAATTGAGGTATTTTCGTAGATACAGAACTAAAGGATAGGCTTGAACCTGGACATGAAAATAGCATGAACAACATTTCTGAAACAGTGAAACAATATTCCTGCCATAGAAAAGTATGAGAAATCAGAGAAAGTGTCACAATGACTGTCATTCCACGATGTTTGTTTTTTTTGTTCAATAACAGTTTGAACAAAAATAAATGTTGCAAAGATCCGTGCAGAGCGGGAGTGTGAGATACATAGACTAAATAAAAGCAGGGGAAATTGTTGAGGACATTTATTGATAGGGATTCACTGCAGTTATTTACAACAATAGCTTCTGATGGGAGTCTGGAGTTAGACATCAACTCCAAATGTATGTGCCTGTGTTGTTATTTGTGTGCGTATGTATGATAGCAATGTGAATATTACCTAGCAAAACATATTATCTGTTATTTCATTGCCGAACAGAGACTACTTTGGCATCAACCAGTGAAATTTGTTTTGATAAAATATGGTTTTCACACTCGACTGGAAAATGTTTTGCGACATGCAATACTGTGGATCTAGTTTTTCTAGGTCTAGGATCTAGACCTACTGAGGTCATTTTTGCATTTGTTTTCCATTGAAAGAAATTTTGATTAGTGGTTTAAAGAAAAAATCTCAAAAGTTTTTATTAATTTTGTTCCTCATTCCTCAGGATGGATGACATCCAGTTGTGTAAGGAGATCACAAGGCTCAAAAAAGAACTCCAGAAATTGGTTTCCATCCCAGGTATGTTCTCAAAAAGATGCTGTACCAAAATATTAAGCATTAATATATTGCTGGAAGATGATATGGATCTCATTCTCAGGTGCATATGTTTTTCTCTAAACCGAATATCATGTCTGTTAGATACTCCATCAATATTGTTTTTTTTTTCTTCGGTACATTCAAAGCTAATCTTAAAGGCCCTTTGTGACCCATGAGCATCAAATCAGCGCGTTAGAATGATTTCTGAAGAGTTATGATGCTGAAAATTCAGCTTTGCATCACAGGAATAAATTACATTTTACAATATATTCAAATAGAAAACAGTTATTTTAAATTGTAATAATATTTCACAATATTACTGGTTTTACTGTATTTTTTATCAAATAAATGCAGCCTTGGTGAGCTGAAACTTTTTGAACAGTTAGTATATAATAAATAGATTCAGCTAATGAAAAAAATGTATTGCCTCCCCTAGTATTATGTGACTACTTTTTAATTTCTGCATTCTCTTCTGGTTCTCTTTAATTGCATCATTTATAGTTACTTCTTTCATGTCAGCCTCTTTTCAGCACATGCTTGTGACATACTTCACTATAGGTCTCCTGTTTCCAAGGAGATGCACGAATGAAGAAGCGTACACCACGTTTTGTTTACTGCTGAAACCTCATATCGCAAGTGCATACAAAGCTGAAGAGGTTATTTATCCAAACCGGCAGATAATATTGTCTTATACAGTTCCATCAAAGCAGGAAACAAATCACATTCCAGTACTAGTGATGTCCATTTATTCTGAGACCTTCAGGTTCTTTCTGGTTCATCTATGGAGTCAGGATTTTGATATGCTTTGGTATCAACTCATATCTGTCATCATTTATTCATGTTAATCCAGACCAGAATGATTTCCCTTCTTCAATGTAACAACAAAAACTGATATTTTGAAGAAGGTTCTTATTTTCCATATAGCAAAATAGCAGACATTGATACTGAAAATCTCCACAAAGGACACGCTAATCTCTGAAATGTGTCTTTGTTTTTTTTTAAAGAAGTCTCACCATGGCTGCATATATTTAATTAAAAATACAGTAAAAACAGCAATATTTTGATATATTATTACAATTTAAAATAACTGTTTTCTATTTGAATATACTTTAAAATGTAATTTTACAACAAACGGCTGGTGACATCACTAACCCTAAAATGTACATAAACCCCGCCCCCGGGAATTTTTGGATTATCATGACAGAATATGATAATCAATGACTAGAAGATAGTTAACTCCACATCAGCTACATAAATTCATCAACTAACCATTCAGAAATGTCCTGTTGCATTACTACAGTGGTTCTCAAACTTTTTTCGTGGCCCTTTAAACCTTTAAAAAAATCTAAAAACGGAAAGATTTTTTAAATTGAAATTTTTTTTTCAAAATAGTTTCACTTTGTAATGTCATTAATTCATATAACAGTAAGAGAAAATAATAGATCAGAGCTTAACTTTTAATTTAAATTGACAAAAACATTTAAATATTTCAGTTATGCTTTGGATGAACAATATATAAAAGATTAAAAGCGCCAATATATAACAGATTTTGACAGCGCCTCACGTCACAAGCTCAGCTTCTTGTTCGTCTTCTCACCGGAACGCGCACAGTAACAGAGTTGTTTGCCCGTTCACAATAGCAGCTTGTGATTCGGTCCACTGAAGAGCTGCTTTTCTATGGCGAGCAACTTCTACGTTGGGCTTGTTCCAATAGCGACAATCAATGGTCTGAAGAAGAACGATTTTAGTGAAATTGCTGTTCAAAGCTGCTTTATTACGGCAGAGCGCTAACTGCTATTCACGCACTTGAACGCTGCTGAAACGGCATTTTTTGGGTTGTTTATTTCTGCTGATCTCCCTCGCCCGCTGAGAACCACTGCATTACTACGTTGTCACTTTTTCTTGAGTCTCTCCATCTTTGTCCGATGAACATAAAGACACTTTCTCCGGTTTGAACATAAAAAGGCTAAACGTTTTTGAAATTTTCAGTGCGTGTCTGTGTGAGGTAATCAGAGCTGCTAACACATGAGCTCTTGTATCTCCACCCTCTGTGTCCCGGGAGCAGCAGCTCATTTGCATTTAAAAGACACAAAACGGTGCGTTTTTGCTCACCCTCAAGAAGTGACAATTTTAACATGCTATATAAAAATATCTGTGGGATATTTTGAGCTAAAACTTCACATACACACTCTGGGGACAACAGAGACTTATTTTACATCTTGTGAAAAGGGTATTATACCACCCATTTAAAATTCAAATCTTACTGACCCCAAACTTTTGAACGGTTGCATTATATATTAAAATATGTATATTCTAAGAGTGTCAGACCAAGTTTGAAGTCAACAGCAGTCAGGAGATTCTGTAAAATATCTTCTTTTGTGTTGCATGGATGAGCATCATACAGGTTTGGAATGACATAAGGATTAGTGAATGATCATTTTGATTTTGGGTTAACCGTTCCACACGTGTCTCCTTTCTGCAGACAAAGAAAAGTCTAATGAGGACAGACAGCGTGAGGAGGAACTACTTCAACAGATCCAGAAGCTGGTGGAGACGCGGGACTTTCTAGTGGATGACATGGAGTTTGAGAGGCTCAGGTCAGTTTTAAAGAGTCGCCAGCCTTCAGGGACAGGAACGTGGGCCACAACCCTTTAGATTGCCGGCTAGCATGCGTGACTATCTGCCCCAAGAATGTGTTTTGTCCCTCTTGTGGCTGTTCCCTCATCTGTGAAGACACTGCAATCCAATTACCCTCCTCTTGAAGCCAATAATCCACCCTTACCTCACCACGGCCGTCACACACACACACACCTCACATCACACTCACAGATGGTCCCAGTGGCTCTGATTCTGAGAAATGAGAGATTGATTTGCAGGCAAGAAAGAAATGGAAAGAAGAAAAGAGATGTTTTTTTCGATGGGTTGGGCTGATTGTCATCTGCCAAGATCTCACGACTGTGTGTGTGTGTGTGTGTGTGTGTGTTTAATCATGAGTGACGCACGCATCAGAACCCAACACGAATTAAGTCCTCACAGTTTATTCATGGGATAAATGAGCCACTGTCACCCACATGACAAGCCGCTATTACACGGGTGGATGGTGGAGCGAGAGAGAGAGAGACCGCGAAAAACTGTCCAACACTCTTAGTTTGCACACTAAACCCATGTGCTAAGAGAATAACTGATTGTTTGGAGTTTGGGTGTGAATGTTTGGTGAATGTTCAGTGTCTCACTTCACAGATGTTTGTGTGTGGGTCTAGTTTGACATTGCAGGGAGTGGAAAAATAGTACATCTTGCTGCAATTTGGGCAAAAACTGAACAAGAAAAATGGCTTAATAAACACTAAATATCTTAATGAAAATATAAAAATACATAAAGCTTAGTGTAATGGTTAGGTTTCAAATTAGGGGATATATACTGTATATATATATACAGTATATACACTCACCTAAAGGATTATTAGGAACACCTGTTAAATTTCTCATTAATGCAATTATCTAATCAACCAAACACATGGCAGTTGCTTCAATGCATTTAGGGGTGTGGCCCTGGTCAAGACAATCTCCTGAACTCCAAACTGAATGTCAGAATGGGAAAGAAAGGTGATTTAAGCAATTTTGAGCATGGCATGGTTGTTGGTGCCAGACGGGCTGGTCTGAGTATTTCACAATCTGCTCAGTTACTGGGATTTTCACGCACAGCCATTTCTAGGGTTTACAAAGAATGGTGTGAAAAGGGAAAAACATCCAGTATGCGGCAGTCCTGTGGGCGAAAATGCCTTGTTGATGCTGGAGGTCAGAGGAGAATGGGCCGACTGATTCAAGCTGATAGAAGAGCAACTTTGACTGAAATAACCACTCGTTACAACCGAGGTATACAGCAAAGCATTTGTGAAACCTTGAGGCGGATGGGCTACAACAGCAGAAGACCCCACCGGGTACCACTCATCTCCACTACAAATAGGAAAAAGAGGCTACAAGTTGCACGAGCTCACCAAAATTGGACAGTTGAAGACTGGAAAAATGTTGCCTGGTCTGATGAGTCTCGATTTCTGTTGAGACATTCAGATGGTAGAGTCAGAATTTGGCGTAAACAGAATGAGAACATGGATCCATCATGCCTTGTTACCACTGTGCAGGCTGGTGGTGGTGGTGTAATGGTGTGGGGGATGTTTTCTTGGCACACTTTAGGCCCCTTAGTGCCAATTGGGCATCGTTTAAATGCCACGGCCTACCTGAGCATTGTTTCTGACCATGTCCATCCCTTTATGACCACCATGTACCCATCCTCTGATGGCTACTTTCAGCAGGATAATGCACCATGTCACAAAGCTCAAATCATTTCAAATTGGTTTCTTGAACATGACAATGAGTTCACTGTACTAAAATGGCCCCCACAGTCACCAGATCTCAACCCAATAGAGCATCTTTGGGATGTGGTGGAACGGGAGCTTCGTGCCCTGGATGTGCATCCCACAAATCTCCATCAACTGCAAGATGCTATCCTATCAATATGGGCCAACATTTCTAAAGTATGCTTTCAGCACCTTGTTGAATCAATGCCACGTAGAATTAAGGCAGTTCTGAAGGCGAAAGGGGGTCAAACACAGTATTAGTATGGTGTTCCCAATAATCCTTTAGGTGAGTGTATATATATATATATATATATATATATATATGCATATATGTGTGTGTGTGTGTGTGTGTGTGTGTGTGTGTGTGTGTGTGTGTGTGTGTGTGTGTGTGTGATCCAGATGTGCTTAAGTGACTAGCAGTATGTTTTGCTGTACTTGTATTGGCACATCCATTTTAATGTAGTGGATGTGCCAATACAATAACTGTATATAGGATCATTTGCAATGATTTTGTATCCATAGCTTCAAGAATGAGTGTTAATTTAAATCTTTTAGATCAGCAATATAATAAAATAAGAAGAAATTCAGTAATAAGATTCTGTTTTATTCACAAATCCTGTATTATAATGTTTTTTTTAATAATATTGTTATGAAACAGAGTTGACACCTACCTTATTCCTGAATGTGGAAGTCTCGTACCGGCGGTACTATCCTTTACATTTCTGGTGTTTCTATTCAAATTAGCATCATTTCGAGCTTAGAATATAACGAGTGAGTGAGTAGATGACATGAAGCTGCCTGATGTTAGACACTGAAAACAGATGTGTGCTCATATCCTACATACAGATCCTGATCTGGTGAAGTTCGGGGCAGTTTGTCCTCAAAATGATAACAGCGCACATTTAGACTACCTTTTATGAGGACTATTTTAACAGAGTATTTAAATTGTCGTTTTCTCTTGTATACCATTCAAATGTTTGTGGTCAGTAAGATATTTTGGTAACACTTTATTTTACAGTGTCTTTGTTACATATGTTACATGTACTTACCATAGTAATAAGTAAATTATGCATAATTACATGCAAATAGCCCTCAACCAAATCCTAATCCTTCCCTAACCCAATAGAAAGTACCCCAAATCAGAAAAAGTTGGGACACTGTACAAATTATGAGTAAAAAAGGAATGGAATAATTTACAAATCTCATAAACTTATATTTTATTCACAATAGAATATAGATAACATATCAAATGTTGAAAGTGAGACATTTTGAAATGTCATGCCAAATATTGGCTCATTTTGGATTTCATGAGAGCTACACATTCCAAAAAAGTTGGGACAGGTAGCAATAAGAGGCTGGAAAATTTAAATGTACATATAAGGAACAGCTGGAGGACCAATTTGCAACTTATTAGGTCAATTGGCAACATGATTGGGTTTAAAAAGAGCCTCTCAGAGTGGCAGTGTCTCTCAGAAGTCAAGATGGGCAGAGGATCATCAATTTCCCCAATGCTGCGGCGAAAAATAGTGGAGCAATATCAGAAAGGAGTTTCTCAGAGAAAAATTGCAAAGAGTTTGAAGTTATCATCATCTACAGTGCATAATATCATCCAAAGATTCAGAGAATCTGGAACAATCTCTGTGCGTAAGGGTCAAGGCCGGAAAACCATACTGGATGCCCGTGATCTTCAGGCCCTTAGACGGCACTGCATCACATACAGGAATGCTACTGTAATGGAAATCACAACATGGGCTCAGGAACACTTCCAGAAAACATTGTCGGTGAACACAATCCACATTGCCATTCGCCGTTGCCAGCTAAAACTCTATAGGTCAAAAAAGAAGCCATATCTAAACAGGATCTAGAAGCGCAGGCGTTTTCTCTGGGCCAAGGCTCATTTAAAATGGACTGTGGCAAAGTGGAAAACTGTTCTGGGGTCAGACAAATCTAAATTTTAAGTTCTTTTTGGAAAACTGGGACGCCATGTCATCCAGACTAAAGAGGACAAGGACAACCCAAGCTGTTATCAGCGCTCAGTTCAGAAGCCTGCATCTCTGATGGTATGGGGTTGCATGAGTGCGTGTGGCATGGGCAGCTTACACATCTGGAAAGGCACCATCAATGCTGAAAGGTATATCCAAGTTCTAGAACAACATATGCTCCCATCCAGACGTCGTCTCTTTCAGGGAAGACCTTCCATTTTCCAACATGACAATGCTAGACCATATACTGCATCAATTACAATATCATGGCTGCGTAGAAGAAGGATCCGGGTACTGAAATGGCCAGCCTGCAGTCCAGATCTTTCACCCATAGAAAACATTTGGTGCATCATAAAGAGGAAGATGCAACAAAGAAGACCTAAGACAGTTGAGCAACTAGAAGCCTGTATTAGACAAGAATGGGACAACATTCCTATTCCTAAACTTGAGCAACTCGTCTCCTCAGTCCCCAGACGTTTGCAGACTGTTATAAAAAGAAGAGGGGATGCCACACAGTGGTAAACATGGCCTTGTCCCGACTTTTTTGAGATGTGTTGATGCCATGAAATTTAAAATCAACTTATTTTTCCCTTAAAATTATACATTTTCTCAGTTTAAACATTTGATATGTCATCTATGTTGTATTTTGAATAAAATATTGAAATTTGAAACTTCCACATCATTGCATTCTGTTTTTATTCACAATTTGTACAGTGTCCCAACTTTTTCTGATTTGGGGTTGTACGTTGTTACTTAATATTACACAATACTTAAATATATTACACTGTAACAATGACACCTTAAAATAAAGTGTAACCGATATTTTTTATTAGAATTTTTTAATACTTTTATTCTGCAAGGATGCATTAAATTTACCAAAAGAAACAGTAAAGTCATTTATAATGTTATAAAATATTATTTTAAAAAAAGTTGTTTTTTTAGGCTCTTTGAGTCTTAAGTTCTATGCATCAATGAAAGAAAAATGTATTGCAGTTTCCACAAAAATAATAAGTAGCAAAAACTCAAACTTATTAATAATATAGCTTTTATAATAAATGAGCAGCAAATCATCATATCAGAATAATTTCTGACAGATCATGTGACACTGAAGTCTGAAGTAATGATGCTGAAAATTCAGCTTTGACATCACAGGAATAAATTACATTTAAAATAGCCTATATTAAAACAGAAAATAGTTCTTATAATAATATTTCACAATATCACTGTTTTACTGTTTTTAATCAAATAAATATAGTGAGCTTTAGAAACTTTTTTCCAAAAACAAAAATCGTACCGATCTCAAACTTCTGAACAAACCTTGGAGCTTGGCTTGGAGCCCCTTTCACACAGCGCATTGAACCTGGGAGATTGCCGGCAAATTGCCGGAACGCCTTCTGTGTGAACGCAAACACGACCCGGGTTTAATGCCGGGATCGATGCCGGGTTGGGGACCTAGTAACATTGCCGTGTTCAGTCCCGGAACGCGCGCTGTGTGAACAAAAGCTGTAATAATGCCGTGTCGTAGTGATGACGCTGAAGCCGGGATCGTTCGCCAGCTGTGAAACGGTACGAAATGCGCAATTTTATGATCGAATCAGAGAAATAAATGCACAAGCGTGGTTTCTCGAGAGAGAAATCGCAGCTCATAAGCAAACTGAAGATGCTGCTGAGACATTACAAGTCACATCGATGTCACGTGTCTTTCCGGGACATACACGGGTTGTGTGTGAACGCGCTCTCTGATTCCGGAAAATCACTGGCAGTGTGAATGAACCAAAATCAAATGAACCCGGGTCAAATCCCGGGTCACTTTATCCGTGTATTTTCCGGAATCTCTGTGTGAAAGGGGCTCCCAGAATCCTGACTTATGTATGTGTTTGTGCTTTTGCCTCCCTCTGATACATGCTGTTCTTCACACAGAGAGCGAGAGGAAGACAAGGAGATGGCTGACTTCCTACAGACAAAATTTCCCAACAGGTGCTGCATGAAAAGTATGTAAAAGTGTGTGTGTGTGTGTGTGTGTGTGTGTGTGAGTGTGTGAGAGCTCAAGGCCAGTCTCTTAAACCTCTACATGAATTAACATAATAATAGCCTACATTCTTTGAAACTATAGAACTTAATAAGGAACCTGTGTGAATGTTAATTCTGTTCTCAGGGTGTTAATAAGCTGTCTTCTTTTAGTTCACAACTAATGAGCTAATTCAAAACTGGGATAAATAGTGCAGAAGTACATGAATGTCAATAGAATTGGGAATGTTTGACTAAATTAGAAAGAACAGTCAAATACTAATTAGTGTTATGGTGAGAATTTGAAACTTCTCACAAAAATCTTTCATAATCTTTAGTGCTGCTTTATAAAAGTGTACAAACTGAGCTTTCCACCCAAATAAACATATTATAGATTTATGTATGCAGGTAAATTAGGACTTTTCATCGTTGGGCGATAATATTGTTTACATTTTTTCTTATTAGTATGGTTGAATTAGATCATCGAAAGTCAACAGCAAAGACATTGGTTTATATAGTGAGATTAAATACATAAAGTATATTTGTGTAATTTAACTCTGCACTTACTCATGATTTTTCTCAACATTGGGACAGGAGACGTGTCAGTCAATAAATGGGAAAACAAAGTAACTTGCATTACTTATTTGAAAAAGTAACTCATATTTGTGTTTCTCAACTGCTTGATTGAACTTCACTGATTCAGTTCAAATCAGACTGAGCTGAACTGTTCCTCTGAACTATGTTCCTAAAATCAGTTCAGTTCAACTCAAATTAACTGAACTCAAATCATCTTAAAGGGACAGTTCACCCAAAAATTAAAATTCTGTCATCATTTACTCACCCTCAAGTTGTTCCAAACCTGTATGAGTTTCTTTGTTCTGCTGAACACAAAAGAAGATATTTGGAAGAATGTTTGTAATCAACAGATCTCGGTCCCCATTGTCTACCATAGTAGGAAAAAAATATACTATGGTAGTCAATGGGGACCGAGATCTGTTTGGTTACAAACATTCTTCCAAATATCTTCCTTTGTGTTCAGCAGAACAAAGAAACTCATACAGGTTTGGAACAACTTTTGAGGGTGAGTAAACAATGATAGAATTTTCATTTTTGGGTGAACTATCCCTTTAAAGGTGCAGTGAGCGATTTCTGAAAAATGCTGTTGATTATTTGAAATCACACAAAAGGATGTGGTCCCAAAAGGATCACACCCCTATCTTGATAGCCCCGCCCCCTAATGAGTGTATACGCGTACCTTACTGCTGATTGGCTGCAAGTGTTGTGCTGCTCAGTCCGATCCACTTTCAACATCGTTTCTCAGAGATCGCTTACTGCACCTTTAACTGTGCTCCTCAAATCAGTCCAGTTCAATTCAACTCTGTTCTACTGACTTCTAAATTCAATTCAGTCACTTCAGTTTTACTAAAGTACTCAACTCAACTCTGTTCCTCAGTTAAATTCAGTTGTATTTGTGTAGCACTTTTCACTATACACAGATGATTAGAAATCATTTTAAATTAATATAAAAAAAAAAACTGGATGATGGATTTCAGCACAACACCGTATATTTGCAAATGTTCTGCATCGCACATTAAACACCTCAGCGGAGCGCTCGTGCTCGATGGTGTTAAGAGATGCTGAGAATGATTCAGAGAAGGTCACTGCATTTCTCTCGCTCTCTCTCTCTCTGTTTTTCAGGTCAAACCAAGGACAAGAGAATGACGTCCAGAGCCCAGCAGACCTCGTCTCCTTATGTGACAAAGACAGGCGTCACCCTGCTGAAAGAGTGCTGCGGCTTCACCTGCTCCGTCATGTAGACACGCCGGTGTAAAACAGGAGAGAGTAGAGCAGAGTGACAAGTAAACAAGCCCTCAGACCCACACTCTTTCACATTCATTTCATAACAGACGGCAGTACATGGGTGCCCAACTGATGTGCATATTATGCAGAATTATTGCATTAACCTAATGGAGATGATATCCAAAATGAGGAGTGTGATTAGATGGTACGGTTCCTCATTTCCACAATTAACACTGAGCTGTCTAAAATCACAAGACTAACGTCAGACTCAAGTGCTGGATTCCCATGAGCACTTGTTAAATTGTAACTCTTTCGCTTGCTAGCACATTATTTTCTCCCTTCCTTCTTGCAAAAGAGCAAATTATCTGTTGTGGGGTTGCTCCACCTGCCAACCACAAAGTGTGTCACCAAAAACACTGACGTCGTCCTTAGGTTTTTAAGGAATAGTTCACCCAAAAATGTAGTCAGTGTTTGATGAGAAGGACGATGATAAGCAGATTTTGGACAGGGTAAATCACCAGATAAGCTTTGAGAATTGATAAACAAAATATATGTAGGTACTTAAAATAAAATAAATGTTAAATTAAATAAACTATAAAAAACCTAAAAGTAGTTAATATTATTTATTTAAACCAAGGTGACATTTCTCATTTGCATTAAACACATTTCACACAAATTAATTACTAAAACTTTAACTAAGATTAAATGAAAATGGAAAATGGACAAATAAATACTAATTCAAAATATTAAAGGAACCGTATGTAAGAAATGTATTTCAATGAATCATAAAATGGCCCTGATAGGTCACTAGACATTAAGAAATCATGTTCATTTCAAATAGTTATATCCCTGACAACAGTAGTCCGGCCAGGACATTGTCATTTAAAAGTGAAGTTGCAGCCCTCAGCTGATGTTGATGTTGTCATGTTGTGTTTTGGCCTGATGCGCCACCCTCCACCTATCTACCAATCACGAAGTCAGTAGTGTTTCGGCATCCGGGTTGCCAGCTCTGCTCTAGTTACCACAGCTGCAGCTACAAACGTGTCGGATAAAAAATGTCTAAAGTTACGAAACCTAAAAACCGTCGTGACAAAGTCCGAAATAAAACAAGGATTTGTATAGGAGATGCCTTTGAAAGATGGAGACGGCTGAAACGACGAGCGTACATCTTTACGATTATATTTGGCTAATCGCCATTAGTACATTTTTGCGATACATAATTACTTCGCAAAACATCTCTCATGAAGCATAAACATAATTAACAGAAAAAAAACGTACTGTGTAGGACTCGTCACTTGCTATTGGAAGCTCCTTGTAGCAGCCTACGTTCCTGCTGGATCCTGCAGCCTAGCTGGCAACGTCGAGTCAGGGGGGAGGGGGAGGGGATACACCGCTCTACAGTCATTTGAAAGTGATTGCAGTACCAGTTTTGGCCACAATCTTACATACGGTTCCTTTAACTCTGTCCTCGCCATTTACGAGATTTTCGTCAATTATAATTAAAATCGCATACTCTCTTGAGTTGGTCCTTACTTTGAATAAGTTATTCACGACTTCTAGATAGAAATATACTTTTCGATTATATATAGAAAAGGACGTTCTATATAGTATGCATGTGTGTAGTATGAATGTAATCCGGACTACGTACTACATTCGCCATGCTGTCATTATCATGTGACCTACAGTTGCGTCGCTTCACTGCCATTTACAAATCGTCTCCCGTGGCCTCATGGGATATGTCCATATGTCCAATCCATCGTATGCACACTTTATTCTCGCTGGAAGTAGGTCATCCGGATACTTTTTGCCTACTCTTTTATGAGTACTGGCAATTCAGACATTCTTCCTCTGTCACATACTGTTTTTCGCCTTCTATATAGTGGGGAAGTATGCGATTTTGGATGCAGCCAACAAGTTTTTCCGGAAATCCCAGGTTTCACTGTTAAACGGTAGGGGGCGCTGTTATGCATCGTCTAAAGTAATACAGCAAGTGACTAGAGATACAGTAATAAACCTTCCCTAATGTTTCATAAATTTAGATCTACTGAAGCAAAATTATGCCATACAGTTGAACAACAGAGACAGCCAGAAGATCTGCGTACTAGGTGAATATGCACCATTGCTTTTACTTTCACATTTTACATCTGCATTTTTAACTACAATGTTGATGAAAGCTTTATAGTTTTGTGGTGCCCAGCTTGACACAATATAAATGCAGTTTGAAAGTTAAAGTAGATATATTTATATTTCACCCAGTTTTAGTTTGTTTATCTTTGCCCACTGTTGAGTGCTTTAGCATATTATTTATGTATAAATCATGTCCACTGCTGTTTAAAAGTTTGGGGTCAGTAAGATGTTTTCAGGAATTAATACTTTTATACAACAAGATGAACTGAATTGATCTGAAGTGACAGTATAAACTTTTATAATATTACAAAAGATATTTCAAATAAGTGCTGCATGGTCTTTTGAACTTTCCATTCATTAAAGATTCCTGAATAAAAATGTATCACAGTTTCCAAAAAAAATATGAAGCAGCACAACTGTTTTCAACACTGATAATAATCAGAAATGTTTCTTGAGCATTAAATCATCATATCAGAATGATTTCTGAAGGATCATGTGACACTGAAGACTGGAGTAATGATGCTGAAAATACAGCTTTGCCATCACAGGAATAAAGTACATATTCAAATATATTCAAATAGAAAACAGTTTATTTCAAATTGTTATATTATTTCACAATATTACTGCTTCCACTGTATTTTTGATCAGATTAATGCAGTCTTGTTGAAGAGACTTATAAATACATTTTAAAAAATTACCGACCCTAAACTTTTAAATGGTAGTGTGTTTGTGATGCATCGTTTTGACTAAATAGCGTTTATGCAAGAACAGTTATGAAAGTATTTTATCTTTACAAAAGAAATCAAATTGTGAAACTGAGAAATGTGTATTAATATAATGCTCACAGACACTTGACATGTGTAATGCTGCTTAGTTTATGTGTGCTGATGCTTCTATTGTTATTTTCATGCCTCTAAATGATATTTTTCCACTAATGAATAAAAAGGAATTCTGATGAATGAACCAATGCTTCATTGCCTTTTAGATCTTTTATTGCTATACAAATAACAAAACTATGAATGCAATAAAACAATAAAACATACTGTAGAATATTCTGCACTTTTAAGTTTGAATGTGAACATTTATTGACCATTTGTTGAAAAAAATGTTCTGATTTTATGTTGATTTCACATTCGTGAAGTCTCCATAGCCCAGGAAAAGTGCCAACAAATCTCATCTTGTGCACCAGCTTTAATAAGCCAAGGTCACTGAGTGTGTGGCTTTATTGACAGGTTCCTTATTACAGCAGGCAGGAAGGAACCGAGGAATTAAATGGGTGATGAAATCAAATCTGCTGGTATTTTGAATGTCCAGACTCTCGCTCTTGTAATGATGTGAAATGAAAATGATGTGGACGTCGAAGATCTCAAAAATGAAGTTTATTACAGCAAAGTAGTAACAAAATACAGACAGCACTTCGGAGTCAAACAGAATGAATCTCATCCTCTCAGCTCAAACATTTATCCTCTATTTCGTTTGTCTTCCCCCTCTACATGTAAATTAAGCACATTGTCTTTCCCTTCAGCATGTAAATGAAGCTCTGTTTTTAAGTGTAATTTAAGAATAACAGATTCGTCTTCCCTCTCAACATGAGGCTGAAACTCTGTCTTAAATGTAAATTGAGGATATTTCCTCTGTGCCCACATCTTTGATGTTCTGTGAAATCAGAAAAGCAAAAGGTTAAGGTGATCAAATCTATCTGAAGTGGATCTTCTGTTAAAACAAAACGGTCAAATGTTTTAGGTGATAAGATCTATCTGTAGTGGTCACATCTTTGATCTTCTGTTAAAACAGAACGGTCAAATGTTTAAGGTGACAAGCTATTTGAAGTCCCTGTAATCAAGATGGTTGTTGGTTGCCCTCTGTGATACTATTTACATATTACTGAGATTGGATGTAATTGTCTCTATATGATAATTAAGCTCTTTTAAGTGAAGGAACATTTTGATATATATATATATATTGGAGTGGAAGTTGTTGGGAACAGACCATTAACCACGCGAGTCTGATGGAAACTCATAACGTGAAGAAATCTTATGTTAAATTCGAGGTAAGTCAAGCTTTTTGGAGCGAAAACAACAGCTATTTGTTTGCTTGATTCAATTAAAGGGATAGTTCACCCAAAAATGAAAATGCTCTCATAATTTACTCTTCCTCAAGTTGTTCCAAACCTGTATGACTTTCTTTCTTCTGCTGAACACAAAAGAAAATATTTTGAAGAAGGTTGGTAATTAAACAGTTGCTGGTCCCCATTGACTTCCATAGGATTTTTTTTTTTCTACTATGGAAGTCAATGGGGTCCATCAGTCGTCTGGTTACCGACTTTCTTCAAAATATCTTCTCTTGTGTTCAGCAGAAGAAAAAAAAAGTCATACAGGTTTGGAACAACTTGAGGAAGGGTAAATGATGACAGCATTTTCATTTTTGGGTGAACTATCCCTTTAATTGAATCAAGCAAACAAATAGCTGTTGTTTTCACTCCAAAAAGCTTGACTTACCTCGAATTTAACATAAGATTTCTTCACGTTATGAGTTTCCATCAGACTCGCGTGGTAGCCAGGCGTCTCATCCAATGGTGAGCTCAGTTGACGCTGTGTGCTTAAAGATTCTGACGCAAGTGCTAAGTTTCCGATTGGCCCAGAGAAATGTCAATTATAAGAATTATCCAATAATGTTTCGCAATTCTAGCCTACATGGCATGCAGATGAAGGGCAGCCTATGATGCTGCTATGGCCGCCACATATACTTTAAGCATGGAGGGAGTGCGACCCGCGTCCAAAAGCTCTTGTAAAAAGGCGAGTACACTCGGTATCTCGCAAGAGTGGGAGTTCAGGTTTCTAGCGGCGCACCAGCTAGAGAACACCCTCCATTTCTGAGCATTGAGGCGCCTGGTTTAGGGGGTGCTCTTGCTTCAGTGATGGTTTTCAGCACCCTATCCGGGATGCACCCGGGTACCCGTTGAGGGGCCATACATGAAGGGCCCATAAGTCGGGACGGGGATGCCAGATTTTCCCGTTCGCCTGCATGAGGAGATCTCTCCTCAGCAGAATCGGCCACGGGGATGATTTCAGCAGTTGTTTCAACTCGGAGGACCAGAGCCGGTTCCTCCAGAGAGGGGCTATAAGAAGCACTGCACATTTGCTTTCTCTGATCTGTTTGATGACCTGAGGTAGCATCGTGACCAGGGGAAAAGCATACAGCGGACGATTCAGCCATTCGTGGACCTCTGCCTCGCCGAAGATGCTCCATATTAGCTAAACCGTCTGAGGGTGGAGAGACCATTCCCCTGGGGAAACCTTGCCTCTGGATAACATATCCGCACCCTGGCTCAGAATGCCTGGCACGTGCGCTGCCCTCAGCGAGCGCAGGTTATGCTGAGCCCATAGAATAAGACTCTTGGCCATGGCGTGCAAGGTGTTCGACCTGAAGCCGCCCTGGTGATTTATGTAAGCCACCATTGTCACAGCTCTCATCTCCAGACAGTTTATGTGTAAGCGCTTCTCTGGGCTTGACCAAAGGGCTCCCCAACCTGGGTTGGAGGTGTCTGTCGTGACCACCTTTCTCCTCGAAATCACACCTAAACTCACACCCGACTGGTACCAGTCGACAGCTTTCCAGGGAGTCAGGGCTTTGATGCAGCCTTGACTCGCCTTGATCAGTAAGTGGCCACGCGTGAGCTGGGACACGGCTGTTTAGTCAGCGTTGGAGAGGGCGCATGTGCAGTAATCCGAGCTGGAGTACCGCTGATGATGAGGCTATAAGACCCAACATCCTCTGGAATCTTTTGAGGGGGGCATGGGTGCCCGCTCTGAAAGATGCCGCTAGGCGCCGAATAGAGAGCGCGCTTTCATATGCGTAGAGTCTATTACTATACCCAGAAAGGAGATATTCTGGCTGGGAGATAGTGTGCTCTTGGATAAGTTCTAGATGGCTGATGATCCAAGATCTGTGCGTTATTAACTGTGCCTCTGATTGTGCTATAACCAGCCAATCGTCGAGGTAGTTCAGCACACTCCCTGCTGTCTCAGGGGGGAAAGTGCTGCATCCATACACTTCGTGAATGTACGGGGAGCCAACGATAGGCCGAACGGTAGAACCGTGTACTGGAAGGCCTGTCCCTCGAAAGCGAATCTCAGAAATTGCTTGTGATGAGGCGATATTTGGATATGGATATTGAACCCGGGTCTCTGGCGCAAAAGTCTCAGATTCCACCACTGAGCCACAGAAGGTGTGTGGATAAGCACAGGAGAATAAAGTCTGTCTCTGTAAAAAATGAGCCACGCGGAGCAGGGCTGGTGTGGGCTCATATGTTTAAACGCTCATAAGTACTCGAGCCCCGCCATGTGAACGGGAGGCCGCGAGGGGCGGGTTCGCTTTCTGTACGTAAGAAAGCTGGCCGCGAGCTCAGAGAAGAGCACAGTATAATTTTTATCTGCCGCCAGAGCCAGGATTCAAACACGGGTCTCTGGCGCGAAAGCCTTAGATTTCGCCACAGGGGGAAATGACATAAGCTTTCAGTTAGCGGGTGCAGAAGAGAGCGTCATGTTTTAGAGTCCATCTCTGTAAAAAGTGAGCCACGCGGAGCAGGGCCGGCGTGGACTCATTTGTTTAAAACGCTCATAATACTCGAGCCCCGCCATGTGAACGGGAAGGCGCGAAGGGCGGGTTCGCTTTCTGTACATAAGAAAGCTGGCCGTGAGCTCAGAGAAGAGAGCAGCGGTCGCATTCTCGATCTCTCCGTAGGAATCGGCTAAATTTACTTATCCTGAGTTAAAAGCGAACGCACTCCTTCATCAAACTTAAGTTTAGTGCATCTGTAATCTAAGACATGTCGACCAAACAATCTAAAACCAACTCGGGCCACCAAAAAAAGGCTCAGAATAAGGCCGACCGGCTAGAAGAAACAGGGGAAGATGCTAGCATGCTAACCACTGATGTGCACGCTCCCGGAGCCGCGGGGATTTTAGAGGCTATTGCATCCCTGAAAAATTACTTCAGCTCCAAATTTGACGGAGTTCTGACCGCAATCAACGAGATTAAGTCAGACTTTAAAGACTTTTCTCATGGAGACTGGAACAAGCAGAGAACCGTATTGGTGACATGGAAGATGATATTGCCAATGAGAAAACCAGAATCACGATACTGGAGAAGCAGGTGTCTGAGCTCACCTCTAAGGTAGATGACCTGGAAAACAGGAGCCGTCGTTCAAATCTCAGACTGGTGAATCTCCCGGAGAAAGTTGAAAAGGGCGATGCAGCTGCTTTCCTGGAAAAATGGCTACCCGATGAGTAGTGATACTCTATACCATGTGTCAAAATGATTGATGGCTTCCGGTTGACCTTCCGGCCTATATTGTTATGGATTGACCTATTGACCCTACCTATCCCTTCGATCATGTGTTTTGACAGATTGACCTTCCGGTGTCTTTCCGGCATATGTTGTTATGGTTTGCCCTATTGACCTACCTATCCCTAGATCATGTGGTTTTGACAGAAGCTTTTGCCCTATTTGAACCTTTTTAGCCCTAGATCATGTGGTTATGACAGAAGCTTTGGGCTTTTGAAGTTAGTATAGGACATATATATATATATATATATATATATATATATACAGTATATATATATATATATATATAGGATATGTGTCAGCATATCCTCCGCATTCCAGAGCATTGTGGGCCCCTGTGGAAAGTGAGAAGAAAAAGACTGTTTTTCCTGAATGCCTCACCAGCCAGAGTAGTGTGTGTGTGGGTGTGTGTGTGGGTGTATGTGTCTGTCTGTGTGTTTGTTTGTGTTTGTGCACGCGTCCTCTGACATGATCCCCTCCACATTCCTGAGGTAACAGCGAAAGTGAGAAAAAAGAGAGTTGCCCTAATCATGTTTTATATTTCACACAAATAATATACAATAATATCTTACTAAAAATCTACTGAAACCATTTAATTCAGTTTTAGATAAACAAAAGAATAAAAATTATATTACATAAAACATTCTATTCTTTAAAAGTATATAAATTAAAATATATATAAAATAATTATATTGCTAATTTAACTAAAGTTGAAAAACATTCTGTTCTTTAAAAGTATATAAATAAATTGCTTATAATATAAAATCACAGAGTGGTTCTCTCTCTCTCTCTCTCTCTCTCTCTCTCAGCTCCATCTGTCGTTCTCTGACTCAGAGGGGCCTCTGTGCATCATGTCAGAGTGTATGTAATGTTAGTCTTAACGGTGACCTAAATTATAATTGTTATTAAACAATGTCTGTTCAAAAAAATTTAGATTGTTGAAAAACTGTACTTAGGCGTCTTAAATCTCATTTATATGAAAAGATTCAATCAGCATTTTTTGTCCATGCGGGGTTTAAATTTTTATGGCGGGGACTTTCCATATCCATAATGATTTTTGTACCGTAACTGTATATTCTATCCGTACACCTAAACACGACCATCACAGAAAACTACATTTGTACATTTAAAAAAAAAAATGAAATAAATAAATATTTCTAAGCTGTTTTGAGTGTGTGCACACACACACGGTTTAAAAAATTAACTAATCTCTATTTTAAATTAAATTATTATTAATAAAATATATAACCAATGAATAATAACATATTATGTTACTAAAATGTAAACAAAGTTTTAGCTATATAAATATATAAATAAAAACACCTTACATTTCCAGAGAGGTGAAGTAGTTTTTTATGCAACAATAAAAAACAATCCAAAAAGCAAATAGTTTAGATTTTCATAAACAAAACACCCCCAGATCCTTCAGGGATAAACTACAGTGTGAACTGAAGCTTCAGACCCGTCCAGAGACGAGAGTAGTTACAGACCAGATGAGTCTCGGGGGACAATGTCACAGTAAATCTAGTCTGCGTTCCAGAGTATATCCAGAGTTTTATCCTAAATTCATTTAAAAGACTGTTCAAATTCAAATTTAAAAGATTGTTTAAGTCAAATCTTTAAAGTTTTATTAAAATCATATCTTCTATTTATCTTCTTAGAAGACTTCTGTAATGATTTTGCTTAAATTTAACCTAAGGTATTATTTTTACTAAACAGCGTCTGTTCAAAAACTTTAGAATGTTGAAAAACTGTACTTAGTCGTCTTAGATCTTATTTATACAAAAATATTTCAAACAGTATTTTTGTCCATACAACATGTTGTCAAAGTTTGTCACAATGTTTTGTTGTTTTTAAGAAATCCGAGGACTCCACATTGCTCTTATTTAGACTAAGTTTGTATCTTTTAGAAAATCACCACACATTTTTCAGAGATGCTGATGGTCCGGACGCGGCATAAGTAAAGTTGGTCTTGAGCGAATATTTAATTTTACTCGTCTTAATTCAAAGTATAAGTATAAGATCGTATAAGATAATTATTACTTGTATCTCCCGAACTATCCTTAATCAGTGTGGAATCACACAGGGTGAAACCCTTTACTGACGATATACTATCTACTCAAAATATATTTGTTTAAATCCGGTGTTTAAAATCTGTCTGGTGGCCGCATGAACAGACTTTGGGTAGAGCTATAGCAGGAAGCATGCCCTTTGACCTCCTCGATTTTGTAGGCTTTTTTTGTTTTGCTTTGGTGCCGTAACCACCAGCGAAGAAACAACTTCAGCACCACACTTCTTGGACAGCGTCACTTTCGTTGCGCGAGCATCATCATTTATGACAGTTGAAGTGCAAGGAGATTTAAGTTCAGAAATTGAACCTTCTCGATCACAATATAACTTCAAACGGTTAATATGACATAGTGTGGTCTTTCTCCTTCGATCTGGAGTGGAGATGACATAATTCAAATCATTCACTCGCCGTTCAACACGATAAGGCCCGCTGTAACGAGCCTGCAAAGCAGAGCCCATCACAGGAATCAACACAAGAACTTTATCACCAGGACTGAAACTTCGGGAAACAGCCCTCTGATCAAACCTCTGCTTCATTCTCTTCTGACTTCTTTTATACATATTGGACTATCACAGTGTTCTTTTTGATCTTCATTGATAGTCTTACTAATTGAAAAACTATCTATAAAAACAGAGGAATAAATTTCATTAAATCCTGATTTATAAAGAGTGCTATAAAAGGTGATTCACCAATCACCTTTGAATCATGTGTTATCGTACCATTAATATTCAAATGCAAAATTGTATTTGTTTTTGCATGGAATTTTTCTAATTGAAAGAAATATGCTGAATTCTGTTCACCTTTTTCCAACCATCTCTGTCTAGATCTAATGAAAGCCCCCTCTGCCTTCCTTTTAAAACTATCATCTTGGCTTTGAAGCGTGTATAACTCAAGATATTCACTATCCGACAAATTTGGAGGAGATTTATGAGTAAAAGACATAATTTTAGAAATCATCATCTCCTCTTCAAGTTTTTTAGCTTTAGATAATAGACTACCAAATTTTCTAAGAAATTTACAAGCTTCAAATTTAAATAACTCCCAATTGGTGTAATAGTTATTACTAATCTGAGCTATATTCCAATATTGTGCAATCAAACTGCGAATGGTCATCTTTCAATATCTTAAAGAATATTAACAGAAATATCTTTATGTAAATTGCAGGGAGTTAACCAGTAGTCAATACGAGACATAACGATACATGCCTTATTATTCCACGTGAAAGAACGAATACCCGGGAATTTCTCTCTCCAAATGTCTATTACACTAAATTTCAGCATAAAGGCCTTCAGTGTGGCCATCGGTCAAGGGAGTTGTCTAAGGTGATATTAAAATCTCCTCCTATAATAACAAGTGAATTTGGGAATTTAGATAAACAGTGTGTAATACGACTCTCTAACTTTTTGAGTAGAGCATCATTTTCAATTTTAGAATTGTACCCATAAAAATGTATACTAATTATAGTCACCAGATCTAGTTTAATAACTAAAATAATGAAATGACCAAGGGGATCCCCCTCAGAAAATCAAATGTCCCCAGAAAATTTGTTTTTTAAAATTGCAACACCAGCTGTACGCTCAGACCCATGAGCAAACCAAGCATCATTACCCCATTGAGCTTTCCAGAAATGTACATCTTTAGGAGTTGAATGAACTTCTTGAAAAAAACAAAAAACACATTTCTGCTGTTTAGCAAATAAAAACAAAGCTTTACGTTTAACATTAAACCTTAAACCCCTGACATTAAGTGTAACTAACGAAAACGACATGAATATATGATGAACAAAAGAAACGAATTAAAATTAAATAAAAAAAGAATAAACCCAGTTATGAAACTATAGATAACATTCACCCACAATTAACTTGCATTAGGCAAAACATTAGCGCAAACTTACAAGTTGGCCTAGAACAGTTCAGAGGGAAAAGTGATCAATGAATCTCAGCTTGTGACACCTCAGATATTCAGATTGCTTGGCCTGCCGCCAGATCAGGTCCCGCGTAGATCTTCTTACGAAGCGAATGATCAATGGTCTTGGTCTATTGGCCTGCTCATTCAGCTTTCCCAGTTGATGCACAACATCTATGTCCTCTTTGAAAGAAAAGTTTGAATCAGTGTGATGCACCACACAGTCCTCTTCCCGACACCTAGATCATATAAATTATAAACATTTTAAAAAAGCTAAATAGACCACTCTACATGTGACAGGACTTTACACATGATCAACAAAAAAGATTCAATATTTACAGAACATTCACATTAGCTTTTGTAAGATGAGTTTACAGATTTCTCAAAAATGATTAATGCTTTGAACAAACAAATCCATCTCACCATGTATTGTGTACATATTGACTGAGTTAACTGTTATATTAGGTTCTTTAAAAAACTACACATTGACTGCTTCAATCCAAGCTAATTTTAAAACAATGAACACAAATATCTGAAGTAGTCATAATGTAAAAATGCACATAGCATGTTGTCAGAGGGCATCATATTTTATCTTCTGGATCTGTTTAATTATTTTCTAAGCAATACATTTAGTTTAAGGAATGTGTCAAATAGTTTGAGAAAATGAGAAAAACACACACGGATGAACGTCTAAACTTTTACGACATCATAGTGAGAGAACATCACTTTGTACCATGATGTGTTATGCCTAGATAACGAGAAATGATCTCTTGTGAACTCTGAATGGCATTGTGAGCTTTGGGTGATACTGTAAACTTTTGGTTTTCTCTACAAGAAATTAATGAAAGCTATTTTTAGAGTCGACATGAAATCAAAATGTACCCTATTTACTTTGTTAGGTCTGGAATGGCGTTCCTTTTCTGATGACGTCAGTTTGACGGCTTGGGTTGAAACATAGACAGTAAACGTATTTATTTATGTTTTAACATTTATGTTTTAACATAAAATGTTGTTTTAGATGTTTTAATACTAACACATTTTGATAACTTTAAGAAAATGCAATTTAAACTTTTTCATTAATGTTGTAACATTTTACAAATGTATGAACGCTAAAGACGTGTATTTTAACTTTATACAACGTTTTTATACACCTTTAAACACTATGTAATTGTGTAAGTACAACTTTTCTTCAAATGTATGTTAGAAAATAGAACTATTTGCTTGATATAATTTTAATACATGTTGTTTCAGATGTTTTAATTCTAGAACATGGTTGCAATTCGAACTTTATACAATTTTTTACATTTTACAAATGTGCGTGTGTGTGTGCGCGCGCGCGCGTGTGTGTGTGTGTGTGTGTGTGTGTGTACCACCTGTTGTATTTTAATGATATACATTGTTTTAATGTCTTTTTATATGTGATTGTGAAAAGTACAACTTCAAATGTGGATCGTGTGAATCTTTTTATTGGGGCAATAAATCACTCAAAAGTGACATATAGTGCCCTATACTCTCTTATGGCACTTTATCCCCAACAACATTTTAAGAGTGTAGGAGGCCTAACATTTTTATTGAAATGTAACAATATTACTAAATTGCTGCTAAAACTATCCCAGTTTGATCAACAAGCTCTTCTGGCCTGGAAACTATGTCATTCTCACAACTTTTCTCCACACAAGTCCATCTTATGGAATAATGAATGCATCACTAAAGGGAACAAGTCACTCTAGGGCAGGGCCTGTATTTTAGTTGGTTAAAGAGCACCACACCTTATCATTTACGCAGTTCCAAATGACAAGAATGTTGGTTGTGTTTTTCCATGGCTATGTTCAGAATAGTGTTCAACCATGCTAATCATACTACAGTATGCAATATGCAGTATTTATAGGTGTATAATGCGTGAATTGTTTTTTATGCATTGAATATATGGATGACAACATATTTAAAGAGCATGGAATACTGCATCCCACAATGCAATGCCTGACGTGCACATCTTCCCATTTCCAATTGTGATCAGTGAGTAATATCAGTGGCAGTTTTCATTTTTAATTATTTAATTAGATTAAAACAATACAAAACTGAGTTAAAATCCAATTTAAAAGGATAATTCACCCAAAAATGACAATAGGCCTATGTCATACTTCCTGCTTCCGGAACGCGGAGTAGGGATTCAGAACTTCCGGTCAACAGTATTTCTCGATAAGGATTTAGATTATCAGCCATAATGTCTAAACCATCCGAGGTAGACAGACCACGAGCTATGAGGTTGTGAAACGAAGGTTTTTGCTCCTGTAGAAGCTATAAGTTCGTATGAAATCAACCTTGTTTTAAGAAAAACATGTTTTATCTGCGATCTTATGGAAAAAAAACTACACTACCCACAATCCTAAGCGTAGCAGCAACGTCTGCTGATTGGTCCAACTCGCTGTTACCATAGAATCCCTACTAAAAGACGTACTTCCGGTCTTCAATTTTTTCGTGACATAGGCCACTCAAGTATCCAAACAAGTTATGCTGTTCAACATATAAAGAAATTGGATAACCAAACTTCTTTTATGTTCAGCATAAGAAAGAAATTCATACAGGTTTGCAATAACTTGAGTGATGACTAAACGTGAAATTTTAAAATTTATTTTTGGGTGAACTGTCCCTTTAAGAAAGATAAGAACATGCCTACTTGGACTAAACATGCATGCTTGCTGTAATCTGTTTAAGACAGTTTAAAACGTTTATTGTTGCATAACGCATTCTGTTTCGCATACAAATGAAAACAGTACGCAGAATACAGTAAACACCTGGGAGAGCCCCGTATTCTCATAGTGCTACTGTCACTTTAAGAGATGATGTAATCGGTTAAGTTTGTTTAGCTCTCCAGCTGGTTAGACCGAAGCCGAAACACTGAGCAGCAGAGACACTCGGAGGATGGAGTTTTTCATAGGAAACCCTTTTTCTTCACCCGTGGGTCAACTTATAGGTGAGTAACACGCTGGATGAGGTCGCAAATAACTGGCAGTATGTTTAAGCGGGCGTCAGTTTAGCACAGATCAGCAAGTGCACTTTAACTTGATGTATGGAATACGACTGCTTGATGTTTAGCCTACATCACATATATCTGTATATTCGCTTCTGGTTTTATTGCAAGACACACATGAACAGAACACGTATACATCGTTTAATTACGGATGACAGCAAATGATACGATTAAACTAAGATTGACACCATGTTCGTGCGAACCAGAATCGGAGGCGCCCCATCAACGCGTTCGTGATTGGCGGAGCCGCGTGTCAATCAAACGCCATCTGCCAATAGAGACGAGGAGGCTTGTTTGATGTTGCTTGCACGTCTCAGTGCATCCTAATAACGTTTTGACCCATTTATTTGTAGCTCTTGTTTAGAAAAGAACTATTTACATCTGAGAATTAAAACGGTTATGTAACCTAGTCCCGATGTTAATGCTGTTTTCGTAAGAAATACAATAATAGGGCTACTTTTCATTCATTTTAAGGGGTGGCCTCTTGTTCTGCTGTGCACTAGACTAGTCTCATCTCAGCACAGAGCAATTAGTTGGGGAGGAACTGTTTGTTTCTGCCAAACGCCGTAATTATGCATTAGCAGCTAAATTATCTCTGCAATGTTCTGCTCATCCCAGATTTATCCTTCGAATTGTCAGATTGTCTAAATATTTTTCTGTGGAACATTTTAAAAGAACTGTAATCCACATCATAATCTCCTTTAGCGTTTTCCCTATTGTGATGTATATCCGAGTGAAACGGCTTCTCAAACAAGTAAAAATGCACAACTTGATAGTTACAAGTTATTTTGATTAAAAATTATGAGTGCTCATGAATTTAAATCTGATAAACCCTATGCATGGATAAATCATTTATAATAAATACAGCAATATTCCAGAAAATTCCAGAAATGTCCATTTTGATTTCATGGTGACTTTAAAGACGGATAGTCATCTTATGTAATGGAGCTTGCCCTTTCAAACTGTTGAAAAGCCTGTTTTCCCTGCCCAGGTGCCCAGGTGTGGAGCCTTAAGCATTGTAAACAATGCGACAAGTCATGTTAAACTAGCTTGTTCGTTACTTAACTAACTAGTTAGCTAGTTAAAACTTCCAATTCAGCATATGGGTGGGATTTCACTAATCCAGAATGAGTGGAGTGTAAATATGAGACCTCTTTATAAAGTTAGTCTGGGCTCTTCATGATAATAAGCAGCTATTATGTCAACACAAGTTCAGTGCTTGTAACTTTGATAGTGTTGCTGTGAATCATAAAGCGCTCGGCTGATGAGTAAGATAACAATAATGTCCTGGTGTAATAGCAGGGCATTCAGCAGACAGACAGTTCAGTGATTTTATCCTAAAGTTTATTTTGTGCTGTGGATTCTGTTGATAAAGAACAGTACTAGTTAGCTTGCAAACATCTACATAATTGCTTTGAGTTCATCTGCATTTTGTTCAGTTATGCTTTAAAAAAAAAAGGAATGATAAGTATGAGATCAAAGTATGCATGTAATAGCTATTATTATATAACTACAGCATGTTGTATCCAGTTATTTTAGGGTGAACCCTTTATGACTGTTTGACTGTTTCTTGGTCTCTTTCTCAGAACATGCCACCAGTTCTTCTCTCCCGTCAGAGGACTGGGGCCTCAACATGGAGATCTGTGACATTGTCAATGAAACAGACGAAGGGTGTGTATGTTGTCAGAGACAACAGATTTCTGTTTAAGTAGTCATGACAATGGATTTTTTCTTAAAAGTCTTTCCCAAATGTATTTGGACACCTAAACTACACTTAAAACATCTGAATGTCGTATTAGACCAAGGATTCCCACAATTGTTGTCCGAGATTTTCAGGTTGACATTTCAAAAATTGAACAACACATGCTTTATTTTGAGCTGTATAGCTAATGTTTTAACATTTAAAACCTCTAATTTTGCGTAAGCTGTCATTATTTGCATAAAATAATAGTGTCCAAAACGAAATAGTTCATTCAACTTTGAGTTTCTAGATTGTATAACATACATTGTTTAACATAATTTTTGTTATGCTGCTCTGTTTGCAGACCTAAAGATGCAGTCAGGGCAATAAAGAAGAGAATTCTGGGTAATAGGAATTTCAAAGAGGTCATGCTGGCTTTGAGTGTAAGTGTCAAACATATTGTCAATACCATCAAAGCCTCTTCCTCATGTTTACACATTAATAATTCACATTACGTTTTGAATTGTGTATTCTTCAGTATCCGCTTTGGTTTTTGCTGCAGGTGTTGGAGGCGTGTGTGAAGAACTGCGGGCACAAGTTCCACATCTACGTGTCCACCAGAGACTTTGTGGAGAACGTTTTGGTCCAAACGATCCTGCCTAAAAACAACGCACCAGTGACTCTTCAGGACAGAGTCTTGAGCATGATACAGGTGCAAATAAACCCTTTGTCATCTCAGCTAGTGCTCAGAGTAAATAGTGTCACATGATCCTTCAGAAACCATTCTAATATGCTAATTTGCTGCTCACAAATTCTTTTATCAATAGAAAGTACAAAAAAAAACAAATACAAAGTTCTGTCATGAAACTGACATGAAAATGGCGCAGGCTGACTTTAACTCAATCTGCTAGCAATCACATCATTCTCCATAGGGCACAGCTGATTGGTTCTTGCTGTATCAGTAGCCAATGAGCTCGCTGCTCAACCTTCAAATACTTGTAAGCATTTGCTGTAGCAGTTGCAGTGCGCCTTCAGAAACCCTCCACCTTCCCCAGCTCCACCTGTATAGATCTGCCACGGGTAATTCATACATGTTATATTGTACAGCAGCAGCAGCATGTCTTATGTCTGCTACAGACTGTTAGCCTGGGTGCCAGCCGAACTTAGCCCCGCCCACAACATTTTTAGGTCGGGAAGTTCGGTCTGGACTCGATCCGTTGAGGAGCTATTATGCCCGAACAAAAATTGTTCTGACCAATCAAATTGTCAGGGCGGGCTTTATACGATGATGGACAGATGAGCAACGTAACGTAATCATCCACGTCACCAACGAGCGCTTGGGTTGAATTTGTTTAGAACAAAGATGACTGCTGCTGCTGGAGAATTGAGATTTCACGAGTTCACACTTACAAATAAGTCAGATAGAATAAATGCATATTTGGCGTGCTGTCCGAGGAGAGGCTCCGGGCGTGAGAGTGAGTGGAGGGATGCTGAAAACTGTCAAGGAATGTTAGGTGAGTTGACAGTGTGAATAAATATATGCTTCCTCTCATGCAGATAGTGTAGACCGTAGACGGTTGATTGGATTGATTATTTGAACGTGCTCCTCTCGAACTTTATGAAACATCATGTGTAGATTCCGCCATCGCGTCTGTTATAGAAGATATCGACAGCGCATGCATTTTAAAAGAGGAACAGAGAACCGCGATCAAGGCATTTGTCGATCGGAAACATGAATGAAAAACATACGTCACTTACTCCGTTGCTCTGATTGGTTGTAGGTCTATCCAATTGAGTGCAGAGGCATTTTCCTTCCTGGTTCGGTTGAAAACACGCCCCATAATCAAAGCTCAATGGAGCAGTATCAGACTCACATTCTGACTAGAATCTGAGTATGACGACGTCAGGCTAACAGACTGTACGATTTCGGCAATCCTATAAGATCATTAGAAGTCACACTGTACGACATGGATCTAATTAACGACATGTATGTAGACTGTACGATGATGATACCTATTGAATCATAGGCTATGACGCAAGTTAGTATAGATAGGGTGACCATACGTCCTCTTTTTCCCAGACATGTCCTCTTTTTGGACCTAAAATAATGCGTCCGGCCGGAAAATCGCCCAAAATGTTTCGGGATTCGGCTTTTGCTTTCTACAGTCAGTAGCACCTCACTGCACACAAGATCCAGGGGGTGGAGTTGGATCCAGATATAAGGGGTGAGATTGCTAGGTTTAGGGGTGGGTTTAGGGATCAGGGGGTGGAGATGGGTAGGTCTCTTACTCCGTTGACCCCCCTTACTCCGTTGACCCCCCCCCCCCCGCCTTCTCGCACGCCACCATTGGTCGGTCGTTCATGTACGTAACGCAAACATTGGTCAAACTGCATGTCAATCATTACCCTCAGCACCACAGCAACAGCCTAGAGACAGAGCAGCGCTTGCTTGTCAACAGTGGCTCCTGAACAACGTAAAAAAAAGCCCAAATGTAAATTCACAGATGATTTACAGAGAAATTTTCCTTTGTTTTCGTCTCGGTCGGGATCCGTATGAAGCCGAATGCATGACCTGCAAAGCTGGCACGAACGTGTCAGTGTCAAATAAAGGTGCTAGTGACCTAGAAGCCTACATAAGGAAAGTATACAAGAGACCATCTGGAGGACTGAAATAATTTTTTACTGAAATAGTGGGATTTTTTTATTTTATTTTAGCTATGGCTATGGCCATGAAAAGAAACAGTATCGTCATGTAAAAGCTGTTAAAAGCTAAACAATTTTTTATTTGTTTGTTAGTATACTAATGTTGCAGGCCAAAAGTTGAAAGGAAAGGATGTATTACTTTATGTATTAATGTTCAATAGCATAGTTGGAAGGCTGTGAATGCATTTGTCAAGTATTTGTTACATGCACTAGTGGAAAACAAATAGAACAAGATGAATTCGACACCGTCAGAAAATTATCGCAGGCTGTCTTTTTGTCGCAAGATCATAACAACGACAACGTAGGACCACCGTTTAGGAGCCACGACCTCAGAAATCGCCACGATTGGTCATCTTTCGTCTGGGTCAGCCCAAAATCGTACATTGTGTACCGGCATTACTTGCTCACAGTAAAGTGTCTGTGTATGTATTGGTAGTAGCAAGTCCCGTACTTGCTCTGCAACAGAAGCAATAACCAACAGCAGCGGCATCTATTGCAAAAAACAAACATATCCATTACCATGCCAAACACTCTGAGAGTTTTCATGACAGAACAGCATTTATTTGCAACATTATTATCTTTACGGTCAATTTAACGCATTCTTGCTGAATAAAAGTATTAATTTCTTTCAAAGAAAACTCTTCCACTGGCATTGAAAGGTTTGGCTCAGTATGTGGCTCTGTGCCTGTGTGGTGCAGTGTGAAGTATTCAGACAGAGCTGTGTGTGTGTGTGTGTGTGTGTGTGTGTGTGTGTGTGTGTGTGTGTGTGTGTGTGTGTGTGTGTCTTTCTCTCTCACTAGGCGTGGTCCGATGCCTTCCGCAGCTCTCCAGATTTGACGGGTGTTGTAACCGTGTATGAGGATCTCAGGAGAAAAGGCCTGGAGTTTCCCATGACTGAACTGAATGGGTATTCCCCTATTCACACTCCCAACAGGGTATAACTGCTGCATTTTCAAATACTTGTTGAAGCAGCTTTTTATAAACAATTATGAATGCACAAAAAAAGCTGCACACAGTAGATCATCTCTAGAGAGTTAGCATGCACTGCTTTTGCTTATTTTTTTATTTATTAATTAATGCTTGATGCCAACAGACTGTTGAGTCCGTGCCTTCGGTAACAGCGCGTACAGAAAGTCACTTCGTCAAATCCTCACAGCCACAGAATACAGAGACGCCCGTCACGCTGTCACCTCAACAGGTAACACACGCACATAGCAAAGCTAACTAGCATGTCACACTTAAAGGAATAGTTCACTTCAAAATGAAAATGTTCATAATTTACTCACTCTAAAGTTGTTTCAAACCTGTATTAAGTTCTTTCTTCTGTTGAACACAAAGGAAGATATTTTGAAGAATTTCGGTAACCAAACAGTTGATGGACCCCATTGACTTCCATAGTAGGAAAAAAAATACTATGGAAGTCAATGGGGTCCATCAGCTGTTGGTTACAGACATTTTTCAAAATATCTTATTTTGTGTTCAGCAGAAAAAAGAAATTCATACAGGTTCGAAACAACTTGAGGGAGAGTAAATGATGACAGAATTTTCATTTTTGGGTGAACTGTCCCTTTAAGTCATGAGAAAAATCAGAACAAACTGTATATCTTCCTCAGTATTTTTGTCCTGTTTTCCAATACAAATATCTAAACATCTTTGATACATTTATTTGAGATGCAAATGTAAAATTAAGTCTTGAAAAGTTTAACAAAATGGAGTGAGTTTATGCAAATATCAGTCAATGAGTTATTAAAACTTCCCTTTGAATTAAGTTGATTTTTCTGAGCCCATTGTCAGATATTTGTTCTTGTTTTAAGCATAAACTCAATTTATCAAATGCATCTTGATTTAAGAATCTTTTGACAATTGTACTGAGGAAGAATGTCACGTTTGTGCAGTGTGTGATCAGAAGGTACAGTAAAAGTTATGTGCATATTCTATTGGTTGTGAGTATAATATTTTGTAAAATCAATCTTAAAGTAATGGCTGTCGGAAGTTGTATTTTCAAACTATAAAGTTTTGCTAACACAACTCATTATTTTTCTCCCTAGACATTCACATTTAGAGAACATACTGACATATTCCCTTCAATATATTTCTTACATTTTCTCTACTTGCTCTTAAAGATTTTAGAAATGAACAAATTGTTATGGATTGACTGAACTGGCTAAACAGACTACAAAAGTAACCCGCCAGAGGGCCTCAGATAAATAAATACTTTGTTTAATGTTAATATTATTTAATAATTTATATATACATAGTAATTTGCATATTACATGGTGTGATGGTCACTGCAAAAATAACCTCCAACCAGTTTATTTAGATGGATTTTACTTATTTATTTACTATGCTACACAACATGATCTATACATGTTTTTATATATACATGTTAATGCTTTGGCAACATCGTGATACACAGTCATGCTCAAATTTATTTATTAAATTTATTTGAAAATTGTATATATATATACACAGTGCTATGCATAAGTTTAGACACCCATGCTAAAGTTGACTAAAAAGAGGAATAAAAAATTAAAAAAACTTCTTTTGGAATTTGAACTTAATGCCTTAATTTAAAAAATTAGGAAAAATCCAACCTTTAAGGACACCAATTTTCTTTGTGAATGAATAATGTATTGTAAATAAATAAATGTTCTTCCTTAAAATACAGGGTGCATAAGTTTGGACACCCCTATGTTAAATTCCCATAGAGGCAGGCAGATTTTTATTTTAAAGGTGTTTTTTTTTTTTTTTTTTTTTTTTTTTTTAGGATACTATGCATCCTGATAAAGTTCGCTTGGCCTTTGGAATTAAAATAGCCCCACATCATCACATAGCCTTCACCATACCTAGAGATTGGCATGGGGTACTTTCCATAAGATCATCTCTCAATGCAAATCAAACTAGCTATTAGGCTAACTGAAATAAAACCATGCCAATCTCTAGGTATGGTGAAGGCTATGTGATGATGTGGGGCTATTTTAATTCCAAAGGCCAAGGGAACTTTATCAGGATGCATAGTATCCTGGATCCATGAAGTAACTGGCCTTTAAAAAAAAAAATCTGCCTGCCTCTATGGGAATTTAACATAGGGGTGTCCAAACTTATGCACCCTGTATTTTAAGGAAGAACATTTATTTATTCACGATACATTATTCATTCACAAAGAAAATTGGTGTCCTTAAAGGTTGGATTTTTCCTAATTTTTTAAATTAAGGCATTAAGTTCAGTTTCCAAAAGATGATTTTTTATTCCTCTTTTTAGTCAACTTTAGCATGGGTGTCTTAACTTATGCATAGCACTGTATATATATATATATTATGAATTCTGTGACTGACCAATTAAGAATTATGGTGGTTAAATATTAAATTAATATTAATTTGTTGCCATTAATTAATGTATTATATATCATTAAGTAACTTTTTAGCATTTATCAAAATGGGTTCATGTTCATTTATAAATAAACATACTATTGCTCATTGTAATTCTTGTTTGTTCTAACTAAAAGTATGTGAATGCTGTAAAATTGTTGTTTGTATTACTATAATATTGAATACTGCTGGTTTCAGATGAAGACACTGAAGGCTGAACTGGAGGTGGCGCGTAATAATATATCTGTGATGTCAGACATGATGAGTCAGATGGAGCCTGGAAGTCTCGAGCCGACAGACACAGAGCTGCTACAGGTTGGAATCAGACACGGACACAAACACACACACACCGTTACTTTCTCCTGCATGTACACACTCGTCCTCCAGTGTATAAATGTGAAGGGCTGTTGCTGTTTCTCTACTCTCTCTGACGGCCAGTAGCAGCTGTACTCCATGAGCAAGGACATGCAGGGCCGGATGGTGGAGCTCATACCCCGACTGACCGAGGAGAAGCTCATAGAGCAGTTACTCACTGCCAATGATGACATTAACACCACGTTTGCACAATATCACAGGTTAGAGGCATGATGTTTGAGAACGTTCCGTGAATATTTAATGTGTAAACTTTCATGTCATGCGCATGGAGACCGGCAAGGTTTAAAAAATATGGTGAATAAGTATCTGACTGATGATAGATGGTATTGTATTATATTTATTATATTAAAAATAGTTAAAATACACATCAGTTGTTTAGGTTAACAATTCCATCATGAAGTTAAATATTTATTTGACCTCCTGTACTGCCACCCAGTGGACATTAAATACATTGCCTTATGAGAACAAAAAAAATGCATTGGCCTGGGATGTTACGCTAACTAAAATGGCAACACTTTACAATATGGTCTCATTTGTTAGCATTAGCTAATGCACTGACTGACAGTGAACAGTATATTTTCACAGCATGAATTAGCCTTTGTTAATGTTAGATAATACAAATGTTCACGTTTAACTTTTGATCTTAGATTGTATTAGTAATTAGAGTAATATTAATAAATGCTGTAGAAGTATTGTTCATTTTTAGTTCATTTTCACTAATGTAGTTAACTAATGAAACCTTATTGTGAAGTGTAAACCATTAAAACTATTAAAAGCTTTTTTGGTTCATTGAAATAAATCTGATAAAATAAAATATTAATGTTAGATGGAAAAAAAGTCGACTCAGCAACTAACTGAAATAAGTTTAATAAGTTGAAGCACTAAAAATACTAACTAGAGATGAATACAAAACTGTTATAAAAATAAATTAAACCTAAATAGTAATATAAAAAAATAATAATAATTCAAATGACAAAAGCACAAAAAAAACAAAAAAAAATCGAGAGCTGAAAACATACAAATGAAAGTTAATGTTCCTGAAATGTTCTAATTGTCCTAGATGATCCTAATTAATATGGGCAATTATGAAATGTCATATATATATTTAGAATGACAGGGTTCCCACGATCATGGAAAACGTAGGCATATCAGAGAATAAAAAAAATAAAAAAATTATTTATTAGAATTTAAAAAAATAAATAAAGAATTAATTATTAAAATCCTCAACATATAATTGATTTATAGTAAATATACATTTCTGTAAATATATTACTAATCCTTTTTTAAAAAATGTAAAAATCCTGTTTAAAAAATCCTTGTAGTTTAAGCTTGATCGACTGTGGAACAAGTCGCTATTCGCAATTAAATAACTTTAAAAAATAAAATTAATCGCTATTCGCAATTAAATAACTTGTCTCATCAGTGTTACCCAACTTCTTCTTTTTTTCAGATTTGAAAGACATCTCAACCGACAGAGCAGTGCACTGTCTGTAAGAATTTATAAATGTAATATTAAATATTGCTGGATTCATCTATAGATAGATTCCTTACTTGATTTATTGTTATATTTCAGAATCCAGCTTATGCAAACCTCATCGACTTGGGTGCTCCCAACCAATCAAAGGCAGCAAATGGTGCTCACAATGCAGTCAGCCAATCAACAGTGACCACACTATCCAATCAGATGGCAGGATTGAGTAAGTTCCAATTTTGCTAATATTTATATTTTGTTCACATTTTATTCTCAATCTTCAGTTAATAATGAATCATTTTGTTGCATGATTTGCTACAGGCACAAAAGCAGATGCGCTAAAACTAAATAAAAGCAGCACATTGCAAAAAAGGTAAGAATTAAAGCAGTTTATGTGTATAATTGAAGTCTCATTTTATAAAACAGCATTACAAACTAGAGCTGTGAGCAAATGTTTGTGAAGTTTTTAGGAAGTGAAGTTATTGGCAATAAAGTGAACTTGATTGTTTAAATTGATTGCCCATATTATGCTTTTTTAAAAGTTCCTAACTTTGTTTTGGAGGTCTCCTACAATAGATTTACATTTATCCAAGGTCAAAAAACACGTTCTCATAATATACATTGCAGCATCACCTCTTTTCTCACAATGTCTGAAACGATTGGATAAAGGATTCAATCTCTCTCTAAACCCCTCCTCTCTGAGAGCTACTCTGCTCTGATTGGTCAGATCTGTTGCCTAGTCTGTTGTGATTGGTCTACTCTGCTCTGATTGGTCAGATGGCCCAGTCTGGGCTGCGTTCAGCCCCGACAAAACGGTGCACAACGTTTTTTAAACAGAAACGGTGATGCGTTGAACACACTGTTCTGATGACGCAAGAGTTGCAACTATGGCAGCTGAGAAGGCCATTCTTTGTGTTCTTTGTGAAGAATTTTCGGAGCCTGATGAAGTCGGTATAAATATGTGTTTAATACACTACAAAATATGCCCGATGTTACAGTTACTGCACTTGCCGCCCAGAACAAAAGAGAACATCCCAATCGAGTGAAGGGATTGCTGAAACTGAAATGGAAGCACACATCTTACCTAATTCAGACTAAAACACATCTATTTAGCCTCACATACTGACTTTATTTGTAGTTCATACTGTTTTAATACCCTGTATTTTCTTTCTCATTTTTAGGAAAAGCACTTAATTACCATTGTTTATTTCTATACCAAATGTCATACACTTGCAATGAAGCTAAAAATATAAACAACTACATCATTATGTTGATATCCTATATTTTTACAATAAAACTTACGACAAACATGTCTTCTAATATCCTCAGTTGTTGTGTATACTGAGCTGCATCGAACACATTTGTAAATGACTTTCCTTGAACCCATTGTGCGAGTTCACTTTAATACCGCGTGCTTTATATACATGTTGCTGCTGATTGGACTGCAGTTCTGACACACCCACCAAACAAGAGAAAACGTATCTCAAACCCCGTTGCACACCGGTGCACGCCGTTTCCAGGAAACATGACGTTCAACCCGGAAACCGTAGCACAACGTTGCGCACCGTTTTGAACTTGAACATGCCCCAGTTGTGATTGGTCTACTCTGCTCTGATTGGTCAGATGGCCCAGTCTGTTGTGATTGGTCTACTCTGCTCTGATTGGTCAGATGGCCCAGTCTGTTGTGATTGGTCTACTCTGCTCTGATTGGTCAGATGGCCCAGTCTGTTGTGATTTGGTCTATAGTTTACATCGCATGTTGGAAAACAAATGGCCATTGCCATATTTAAATTTCATCTCTGGAAGCTTCCTTAGCACTGGATACACAGTGATTATACTATATTATAGTGGGATTATTATACTCTAGTAGGATTATACTATAAAACTATAGTTTTAAAAAGGATTTTTTAAATATATTTGTAATATTGAAGGTTTTCTTTTTATTCATGTTTTGTATAATTATGATTATTGATCCTATGTGTTTTTTTATTTATTATTATTTGTCTTTTTAGTTATTCACTGTACAGCACTTTGGTCAGTTTTATGCTGTGTGTAAATGTGCTTTATAAATTAAATTTACTTACTCGCTATATTTTGTTTGTAGAATAGCCTGGAAATAATATGAGCAAAACCAGGAAACATTAGCCAAGTTGTATATCCTTGTTTGACACATAAAAATAGACTAGTGGGTAGTGAGTCACCATTAAAACGAAAGTGACTGTGAGTGAGAAGATAAATAACTGTAGCAAGAGATTGAAGATGAGCCAAAAAGAAAGGCAGGAAAGCACTTGTGAATATGAGCCAAAAAAAATAAAAGGGAGGAGAGAGAGAACACCTGCGAATGAGATCATTGGTTATGGACGGTCTAAAAGTGGAAGCTGCGACCGGGATTGTTAGATGTTCTGCAGGGATCTTGGCTTTGTTGTCTTGACCAATACGTTTTGGCATCTGGAATTCCCTGACTTGAGGAATTACTGACGACTCATTTCAGGCGGTTCCAAATCGGTCCTTTCTTTTGGGGGACAATAACTTGATTTGACATGCACTTTGATCTTTGTAACTTTGCAGACCTTTCACATTCACACACAACTACATCACACACTACATGAAAGGTCAAATCCGTAAAAGCATAATAGGGGGCGCTTTAAATAAAGAGTGTGTTGTATAGAAAGTTTCTGTAGCTCATTTTGCATGATTTGAGGTATTGGTTTTTGTTATGTCCAAAGCAATTTACTATTGTGATTTACTGATAGTCCAGAAAGCTGTGCGGCTCTCGAGGGACTGGCAGCCACACAAAGAGAGCGACTGGACACTGCAGCGGTAAGTGTCTTTGAATTATTAAATCCTACAGAAGGGATATCATGTTTGAAATGCTGTTCAAATAGCACCTCTTTGTATTATAAGAGAGCAGCATTCATTAATACGTGAGAGCAGTCAGTTGTTTTACCCTTTCATTGGATGCCACGATATGTGTCCATCACTTAAAACGGTTGTCTGTCTATGTTAAGGATGAAAGCCTAGACTCCACCTCCCTCGGCAGCTCACCTCAGTTTCATTGGATGCTTGAAAAGGGAATGGTGGGTCTGATTGGCCGATGAGACGGACAGTCAGTGCAGTGTGTGACGTGCTGTTGGTTGAGCTTGTGTACCTGTTGCTCTGGGCTCGTTTTTGACTTTTTCTTTCAGCATGTCAAAGTTTTTTTTCTCCTTCGGTGAACGACGAGTGTCTGCTGTCTTGCTTTTGTGTTGCCTGCATGTTTTGAGCTTCATTTTCTTTATTTGCTGAAGGTTCGGTGGGACTTTTTGGTGTTTAGTTGATTCTGTCCCTCAGGCCTGGATCCTGACAGATCCATACTTTTATCCATACCTTTTATTTTTGGTGTTCCCATTTCGAACCAACTTATTTTCCATTCTCAGGACTGAAACATACCGATTTCTCTTTTATACTTTAAAGTAGTATAAAGCTTGTTTGAGATGGGTGTGGTTTGGAACTGATAGTTGTACTTTATTATGCTAAAGTGAATTAATTCATATTTTTTCTTCTGCTGTCAGATCCCTGTCAGTCAGAGTGAAGTGATGGATGACATTGAACAATGGCTTGACGTGGATGATGTGAGTGAAACGTTCCTCTTAGAATGGGAATTGAAAGAGATATAACAGTTGTAATTCTAAGTCCAATTCCACTTAACAATTGTATGTGTGTATATATATAGAGAGAGAGAGAGAGAGAGAGATTTTTATTTTTAGCCCACACTTTTATTAAGTCAGTGACAAAGACCCATCATTGCATCATCACAAAAACAATCAACACAGCAAAAAGCTCAAAGTTAAATCCCCCTCAAACACAGCACAACAAACCTCATTGAAACACCACTGTAATACAAAGGTTCCCAAATCTTGCAACTCCTTATAATACTTTAACTCAACTGAGATCCTAGATCTAATAAATGCCTTAAACAACGGTACACTATCCTGGCAATGCATATTTTGAATCATGTTTTTCCTTGAAATATATATTGCCATTTTTGCTTGGCCAACTATAAAGTTTATCAACTGCCATTTGAATCTTTGATTGCGGTTGTATCCTGCCCCATAGATGAAAACCTTTGGTGTGAAACTTTCCTTAAAACCCAAGAACAATTTTCCTAGTAAAACAAAAAGTGGTTTCAGCCTGTTACATTCCAGAAAACAATGATAAATTGTTAATCTGAACCCACAAAAACCAGAACCTTCATTGACATTTGGGTTAATGATTGAGACAAAAGCATTCACAGCAACAGCCCCCTTCAGGATTCTCCATTGTAGATCTCCTGATTTTTTCATCAATGGTGGTTTATATAAGACCCTCCACTGTGGTTTAACTTAATTTCCCACATCAAATTTCTCTCTCCAGACATTATCCATTTTCTCACACAGTGTTGACTTGCGTTCAAGCAATCACTGTGTGTTTACTGTATGAACATTACATCTACACCCTTCTGACTAATTAACTCAAATAATAGTGCTCTTTTTTAAATATCTCTAGCACCATTTAAGTTAAGGGTGCCCACTTTTATTGCATTCATTTGATTGCATAGGTTTAAAAAACACACAATAACTTAAAAAAAAGACACCTATGTAGTTTCAAATCCATCTTCAATCTTTAATTCCAGTTTCACTTTAGAAACAAATTTCTTCAGGCTATATATCTCCTGTGCTGTGACTCGTTCGTCACCTTCTCCCCTCATCAACATCACGGCTGATTCAATGAATGCTTTCCGATCAGGAAAGTATAATCTACAACCTGGACATTCCTTCATATTCTTTGTCTTTTGTAAGAAACTTCTCAATTTTACCAAAGAATAGCTTTGTTGACCCTTCTCATTGTTACCATCTACAGCCTCACTATCAGAATCATCCATTGCACTATGTTCAGTTTCATCAGCTTGTTTATCCATCACCACTTTATCACTTTTTTTTTCCTTGGGGATTCCCTGACACGTTTCCTCTTACTAGGAGATTTTAAACAAAAATTCTCCTTAGCTAAAATACATTCAGCTGCAGCTATAACAGTATCAGTTGTCACAGTAGTTTCACTTTCATTCTCATTTTCTGTAACCTACTTTCCACCCCTCCTGAAACAACATCTCTACTTTCCTCACGCTCAACCTCTCTAAAATCAACAGTCCTGCTGGTATCACCATCTCCCCCCTCTTTTCGCGCATTAGTCAGCGCTAGTCTGCTCCACATTACTGCTACCGGTATTTTCCTTTGTCAACAAGCCAGCACCCGTGCACCTTCAGCCCTCCCAGGGCACACTCGTTTGGTGTGACCTTCTTTGCCACACTCAAAACACTTCATTGTATCAGAAGATGCAAAAATAACATAATCAAATCCATCAATTCGAAATTTGAACGCCACATTCATGTCATCTTCGCCGCTGTTTAAAATCATATACTTGGCGTCTAAAACAAACAACGTGCTTGAGCAATGGAGACTTGCAACCAAGCGGTATTTTTTTCATTTGCGACATTATTTTGCCATGCCTAGACAACTCTGTTGTTAACAACTCGTCCTTAATGAAAGGCGGAATGATAATTCTTTTTGCGGGTTGAATCAACAGTACAACAGAAACTAGCGTATCTTGGATCACAGCTCCACTCTGAACAACACTATTCACTTTCTCTATGGCGTCCAAAAAAATAACCACAGCGCTATTCATTCTGGATGCAGAGACAATGCTCTCATAACCGACAGCCTTCCCAACAGCCAAAGCACAATCTTCCACCGAACAATTAAAAGCAGGCAGTACTTCACTGCCATGCCTTCGTGAAATTTGGTCAAAACTTTGACCGGGTGCTGCCATAGCCACACAGCGTCCTCTTACTTTATATTTATTTTTATATTTATTTATTTATTTCTATATATATACAGTGAGGAAAATAAGTATTTGAACACCCTGCTATTTTGCAAGTTCTCCCACTTGGAAATCATGGAGGGGTCTGAAATTGTCGTCGTAGGTGCATGTCCACTGTGAGAGACATAATCTAAAAAAAAAATCCAGAAATCACAATATATGATTTTTTAACTATTTATTTGTATGATACAGCTGCAAATAAGTATTTGAACACCTGTCTATCAGCTAGAATTCTGACCCTCAAAGACCTGTTAGTCTGCCTTTAAAATGTCCACCTCCACTCCATTTATTATCCTAAATTAGATGCACCTGTTTGAGGTCGTTAGCTGCGTAAAGACACCTGTCCACCCCATACAATCAGTAAGAATCCAACTACTAACATGGCCAAGACCAAAGAGCTGTCCAAAGACACTAGAGACAAAATTGTACACCTCCACAAGGCTGGAAAGGGCTACGGGGAAATTGCCAAGCAGTTTGGTGAAAAAAGGTCCACTGTTGGAGCAATGGAAGAAGCTAAACATGACTGTCAATCTCCCTCGGACTGGGGCTCCATGCAAGATCTCACCTCGTGGGGTCTCAATGATCCTAAGAAAGGTGAGAAATCAGCCCAGAACTACACGGGAGGAGCTGGTCAATGACCTGAAAAGAGCTGGGACCACCGTTTCCAAGGTTACTGTTGGTAATACACTAAGACGTCATGGTTTGAAGGTTCCCCTGCTTAAACCAGCACATGTCAAGGCCCGTCTTAAGTTTGCCAATGACCATTTGGATGATCCAGAGGAGTCATGGGAGAAAGTCATGTGGTCAGATGAGACCAAAATAGAACTTTTTGGTCATAATTCCACTAAACGTGTTTGGAGGAAGAAGAATGATGAGTACCATCCCAAGAACACCATCCCTACTGTGAAGCATGGGGGTGGTAGCATCATGCTTTGGGGGTGTTTTTCTGCACATGGGACAGGGCGACTGCACTGTATTAAGGAGAGGATGACCGGGGCCATGTATTGCAAGATTTTGGGGAACAACCTCCTTCCCTCAGTTAGAGCATTGAAGATGGGTCGAGGCTGGGTCTTCCAACATGACAATGACCCGAAGCACACAGCCAGGATAACCAAGGAGTGGCTCTGTAAGAAGCATATCAAGGTTCTGGCGTGGCCTAGCCAGTCTCCAGACCTAAACCCAATAGAGAATCTTTGGAGGGAGCTCAAACTCCGTGTTTCTCAGCGACAGCCCAGAAACCTGACTGATCTAGAGAAGATCTGTGTGGAGGAGTGGGCCAAAATCCCTCCTGCAGTGTGTGCAAACCTGGTGAAAAACTACAGGAAACGTTTGACCTCTGTAATTGCATACAAAGGCTACTGTACCAAATATTAACATTGATTTTCTCAGGTGTTCAAATACTTATTTGCAGCTGTATCATACAAATAAATAGTTAAAAAATCATACATTGTGATTTCTGGATTTTTTTTTTTTTTTTAGATTATGTCTCTCACAGTGGACATGCACCTACGATGACAATTTCAGACCCCTCCATGATTTCTAAGTGGGAGAACTTGCAAAATAGCAGGGTGTTCAAATACTTATTTTCCTCACTGTATATATATATATATATGTGTGTGTGTGTGTGTGTGTGTGTATGTAGTAATGTTTAAAAACAACATTTGAAATATCAAAATTCTTTTATAAACTTACTGTTCAAAGGTTTGGAGTCAGTAAGATTTTTTTTATTTTGAAAGAAATTAATACTTTTATTTAGCAATATGCATTAAATTGATCAAAAATGACAGTAAAGACATTTATAATGTTACAAAAGATTTCTATTTCAAATAAATGCTGTTCTTTTGAATATGCTATTAATCAAAGACTTATATAATTGAAAGATTTGTGAATGTCACGAAATGTATAAATAAAACCAGAGATATTTATGAAGAAAGTGAAATCTTCCAAACGCTGATTATTGTTTACTGTATTGAAATCTGTATTTCATAAGTATATTTTTGTGTTGCAGGAAGATGACTCGGAGGGAGTGACTAGTGAAGGTACTCTTCTTTGTGTATGCTTATGCAATAATATGATAATGCTTTCAGCTACAAATGAGACTAGTACTATTATGGGATCAATATCCCGTATACTAGAAGCAGGAAGTAATGCATTTTGCCACATTTAAATCAACGCAGATTTAAATGAACAGAGAAAATGTGTAAAAAAAAAAAAAAACTTCAGTCCATCTGGGCCATATGCCATGATTATATTTGCATGTTCGCTCTTCTTTTCTTCTGCATGCTAGGTTATACCAGTGGCCAGCCTTTAATGTTTTTTTCCCCCAACCCCATTCTGTCTCGTATGATCCAGTCTTCCTCTTGTCAGAGTTTCAGTCTGTGTCATGTCTGACCTGCCGAATGTCCTACACCTACACCTACGCATACTCGTGACCTTTACTTCCTATTTAACGGAAGTCTGTGGCTTTGTGGTTTCTATTGCTTGTGATTTTTTCAATTTCTGAACATCTCCTCTTGTTAACGTTTGGTGGTAATCTGAAAACGCTTAGCTCGGTGATTCATCTTGCCACACTTGCTGGTACTTTCCAAAACCCAGCATATAAGCTATTAGACTTCATAAATGCAGTTCTTCATATGGCAATTGCTGTATGTCTATATGGCATTTCTTATTGTCTCAAGTCCTGTTTAAATCAGGCAGGCAGCATTTCATGCAACACACGTGTGAAAGATAATTTCAGTGACTCATCTCTTTCTCACCCTCAGAGTTCGACAAGTTTCTAGCGGAGAGAGCGAAAGCAGCTGAACGTCTTCCTTCAGTGAAAGCGTCACCCCACGACCCCGGCCGTTCACAGCTGTAGCTCTGGATTGGATTTACATCTCTACATAAAACATTTGTGTTTCAGTTAATAACCATGTGCTTACTTTTCGGTTTGTGTATAGTATTTTGGGTTTATTTCTAACCATGTTAGGAACCTAACTTTAGATGCGGGTTATGTGGATGTTTCACATTACACTAATTTAGATTTTGCAGATGCCATCTAATGAAATGTTTTTTTATAACTAAACACTAATTTCTTCAGTACAGTCATTTCAGTTTGTAGAGGTAAAAATCTTGGTGACACATGAAGAACTTTATTAAAGATCTTGATTGTTGAGGTTAAAGCTGTTGTGTGTATAGACTAAATGTATTATATTAGACTGTTTTAAAGGAAGTGGCTCTTACAGAGAAAAATGGAAGTTTGTAGGTTGTTTCTTTCTTACAGTAATTGTGGTTTCTGCCTGCAGGCTGCTGTATGTCTCTAGAGAAGGGGTGGCGAACATCAGGCCTTTAGCTTTCTGGTAACTTCAGACCTTGATGAGCTTGTTCATGTGTGTTTGATTAGGGTTGAACAAAACTCTGCAGGACTGTGGCTCTCCGAGACCTACGTTCGCCACCCTTGCTCTAGTATATGAGCTATTAGTGTTTGTAATCTATGTACAACCTTAAACAGCTCATGTTAGGGGTTGTGTTAAAATATATTTAATAAAATTAAGGTTATTACAAGTCACCTTTATCTTTTTGTGTGTATAGTTATTTTGTTAAAACATACCTGAATAATAATATTCTATTAGTGAAACAATGCAGCACAATTGCACAGTACCCACCACCTGTATATTTGTACGCAGTGCAGAATAACTCCAACTGAACACAGACATAACCTGAGGCAAGCCTGTTAGAAAAGATTTGCATGTGCTGCTTGACCTCTAGTGCAATATAAATAAAAGCTGCAAAATTGATTCGGATCATTTTACTTTATTGTTCAAAACATGCAACACATTCAGACTGCCAAATCCACGTTGTAGACAAATAATAATAAAATAAAATAAAAACAAACACCATACCACACAACGCAATACTTTAAAGCCAACTTCTTAAAGGATATCGCAGTATTTCATTCGTGCATTTTTTTTTTGAAAATAAATAGTGGTATTTTATTTACCCACATAATTAGCAACTTCATAATACAAGACACTTCCTTCTTGTAAAAAGGTCCTTTATCTAGTAATGTTAGTTTTCTGTCTAAATAAATAATAGCAAATAGGCACAATGAAGCTTAGGTTAGTGCATGTAAAGATCTAAGGCCACTATTCATACTGTAAAGTTGAGTTTCACAACATTACTCTGCCTGTCACATTTTGGAGATGAATCAACAAAACTCGTTACCTGTCATCACTGTTAGCTGGTGATGTTGCTCAGTTGATGTGTAACAGCTTTGTTACTAACTTTCAGTGTGGGCACTTTGTGAGAAATCAAAACTTCGTGTCAGGACAAACACTAACCCGCAAGCCTGCTTTAAATACTCGAGTAACGAGAGCTAGTGATTGTTGCAACACTCTTGAGGAAATCATATTATTATATATTGCTAGAGGCAACTTCCAGTGTTTAGGGAATTCACCTAAAATCCTACTAGAGGCATTATTTTAGATCTCAAGTTTCAGAAGATGGATATTTCCACATCCTGTGAACGGTCATGCTTTGAGTGACCACCCTCTGCTTAAATGGACAGTTCAGCCAATGATGTCCCATACTCAACCTGCATGTCATTACAAACCTGTATGACTTTCTTCTGTATTAACATAAAAGATATTTTGAAAAACATTAACTCTTCCTCTGTTTTGCCATTTAAAACCAGGCATATGTTTGGTAAAAACCTTGTTTGGTGACTTACTGTGAAAGTGAATGTTAACCAAAATGGTTAAATATTTAAATGTTCCACACACACACACAAAAAGGGTAAATGAGAGAATTATCCCTTTAAGAGATTCACGTGGAGAATGTTTATTTTTCTAAATGGGGGAATGTGTACATGCAGGGAATGATTTGCATAAAACATCCATTAAGGGCTTTTGCTCAGGCTCGCTCTCTAGGGCTCTTTTTACACCTGGTATTAAGATGCGTTTTGGTCAATCGGATAACAAGTGGACGACACTGAATAAGGTGTCAACGGGGTCTAAAACTTATTTTGTCCACTTTCGACCACTTCCAGAGGTAGTTAAACGCATTTGGCCTGATTGTTTTCGCAGTGTAAACACTCGTGTGGTCGAACAGCCACAAAAGACCGGCTACTCTCCGCCTACTGGCCTAATGCATAAATATTATGGGAAGCACACTATAGACAGACGGGATTTTAACTTTGTCGGCTGAAGACCCAAATTTGGTTTGAAGATGAAAAACGTACCAAGAACAATGTTCTCTCATCTTTCCAGATTTCTAACACACACAGCGATAACTTCTATGTTCACTCTTACATCCAACAACAAAAAACCTTAGTTGCTTACGAGACATTCTTGCCTACAGCTGCTCCGGCGTCTGTGTACAGCTCACTCAGGGCGGGTCTACGCTAATACGGCAGTGTCCGTCAACAGTCGTGGGAGGGGTTTGTGCAGAAATACGTCACATTGTCCAGATTCTGAAAACGGCTTGTTCTGATAGAGTGCTTCTGATTTATGTGGATAAAAAAATAAATAAAAAAAAGCACTTGGTGGATTCGTATCATTATAGGGTGGTTGTGTACACACACTGCCAACACATTTATGCTCAAACATTTTGCACAATTTAGCAGAATAGGTGCCCTTTAATACCAGCTGTAAACAGGGCCTAGAGGGGAATCTCACCTGAGAGCACACAAAGCAAGATATCAGCTGGTGCACGTTTTCTAAAAATGTTTTATGCATCTATCTGTCTATATCTTAAGGACACTTCACAGGTAAAGTGCTTTGTTCTCTTCAAGTTGAGCAGCTGTCGATCTAATGCCAGATTGCATTGACCTAAACCAACGTAGGTCTGTTTCGTGCACTAGATCAAACTCCCTCTTGGCTCATACAAGTGTTCTGGACATTCAAGGTGATCCTTTGTCAGTTTGGCCAAAGTGAGGATCGTGCTGTCCTGAGGGTCGAAGTGAAAGGTCAGTCACTGCATGGCGTGTTCTCCTGAGTGCACAGTAGTAATAAAGTTCCTTGACCAATACACATCACATTCTGTCAGTATGTCGGTGGGACGGACATGTCGAGCAGATTTGAGGGGAAGTAGATCCATCTTCTGAGTCTTTAAACTTGGCTTCAAAGGTTCGTCCAAGAATTCTGCAGTTTTACTGGTCATCAATTCATCAAAAAGGATCATCTATATAGAAAACAGGTGAAGAGATCATGAGCAATCAAATCAAAGGGGATTTGGGGGAAAAAATACCCCCAAATTCAAGGCATTATATTAATATTTGCTCACATTGCATTAGATTTCTTTTTACATGTTTTTTGCAGCATTGAGCATTATAACTAAATCATACACATTTCTGTTGAGCTTTGTTTGGTTCGGTGCACACGATCACTGACTGAATTCTGCACTCTTGCAAATTCTCTTGTCATAATCAACAAAGTGCTGATTTTGCAGTGTAGACAATTTTTGAGAGAGTGCACAACTTCAGTTATAGTGAACCGTCTTTACTCACGTTCTATATACAGTATAATTTATTCCCAAGTTTGAATAACCTTTTTCAAGTTACTAAACCAATCCATGTGAATTCTTGCATTTTCTTATGCGGAAACAGCTATAAACTAATTCAGAAACAGTTCTTAGCTTTTTTTTCCACAAACGGTTTTATTAGGGCTATCAAACTTAACACGTTAAAGCATACGATAAACTTTTCCCAGTTTAACGTGTAAAAAAGATTTAACGCAATTAATGCAGAATCTGTTATTTCCATCATTCTTTAGCTAGTGTTACAATATATGAATCACGCTTTTATTCATGAAAATGCTTTTAAACCATTCAAGCGCGATAAGACAAGAGTCTTGAGAATCTCCAGTCTATGGCCTCGTTTACACTGTCAGTGAAACGTGACCCAATTCCGATTTTTTGCTCATATGTGACACAGATCAGATGTGTTTTATGACCGTGTAAACAGGAAAAAAATACATGCATTCAGATATTTCGAGATCAGTTTTAGGCCTCATTCATATGTGGAAATAAATCAGGTATAAATCAGATATGTGCCAGTGCGACTCATGTAAAAAGGCTGATGGGATTTTCTGAGGCATTAGGCACCGTCTGCGCAGTTTAATGACGAGAACAACCCCGACACGCATCTGCAAAGGGATGGATGGCCCGAGGAATGGAATGGACAAACGTTGACAACATATTAAAGGTTGGCTTGATCATCCTAAATGACCCACTGCTCCTCGTTAAAGCCCGCCACAATATGTTCCCACCAGTCCTGAGAACTCTCTCGCACACAATAACTGAAGCATGTGCACAATGATGATGGCCCTTTTTGTCCTCCTCCGCCTCAAAATCAAGGGGATGTTTGGCGAACTTCGCATAGGCTATATCGCAAAGCGAACATCAAGCATATTTTGCGTTCGTCCATCTGTGCAAGTACCTCCTTTAAGCATGCACGATGTTTCAGATAGTATGGCAAGTGTAAACGCATGAATCAGATATGGGTCACAATTGAAAGAACGTGTAAATGGACGGTCGAACAAAATCAGATATAGGCAACAAATTAGAATTGGGCATCAAGACCTGCAGTGTAGGCTTCCGGTAATGGCGGAAAGGCGAGTGGTCGCATAATTCTAAAGCTCCCGGCGGGGCTGAATCCTATTTTAATGATATAAAAGTTACTAGAGATAATGCCAGGGGGACGGAAGTCAAGAAACAAAGGAAAGACTCCGGTTAATTCAGAAGAGAACGTTTTATCACCGAGTGACAGCGAGGATAGCACCTCGTGCGCTGACAAACTAACAAGCGCCGATAACATGGAGGCTATAAAGGTTAGCATCATCGCCGAAATAAAACAAATACACACGGACATCTCTAAAGAGCTCAGCGAAGCAACGGGCCAACTCAAAAGAGAGCTTGGTGATTTTAGAGGAGAAATGAACATCAAACTGAGCGCTATTGATACCGACATAAAAGACGTAACGACTAGAGTGGAGGCGACTGAGGATAGAATCACTGAAATGGAGGCCTTTAGCACGGATGCAAGAGATATGCTATCCCACTCACTTGGACTACAGGAACAACTCCAGACACGGCTTGAAGACCTAGAGGCACGCTCACGTAGATACAATTTACGGATCTACGGCATAGAAGAGGAGGCCGAAGGAGACGATATAAAGGGTTTTGTGGAGAGATTTATCAAAGCAGAGCTAGCTCTTCCTGACACACTTCTCGGAATACAAAGGTGTCATCATCACTAGCTGCTAAACATCCTCATGGGGCTAACCCGAGATCAATCGTCCTATGCTTTCTAGAGTTTCAAGTCAAGAATGTGTGCTTCAATCTGCTTGGAAGAAGAAAGATATTCAGTACAAAGGGAAGCGCATTTTCTTCGAACAAGACTACACCAGTGACAATTTGGCAAAGAGGAAGGCCTATGCACCCATTAGAAGAGCTCTTAAAGAAAAAAAAACGTCGCTGCCAGACGTTACACCCAGCGCGACTCCGTGTTAATTTCCAAACCGGTACAGTGATTTACATAGATCTTCAAGAAGCCGCGAATGACCTGAAGGGAAGAGGAGTTAATACCGAAACTTTCAACCAAGTGACTAAATACAAGGACCCTTCTGGACCAAGGATGGTGAAATCTACGTAGCAAAATGCGGGTACCTTGCAACGTCAACGGGAGAGGATTAAAGACATTCAAGAAAAATTAAAAGAATTTCGCCGCAGCGTAGACGCCACTAGCTAAGGTCAATATCAAGCTGTTCACCGGTGAGATTTTTCTTAACAGCTTTCCTTAAAGGGACTATGTGTAGCTTTTTAGGTATTTTATTATCTAAAATCAATATTTTTATTTATAAATATGCCCTCAATGGTGTACAAATACCTATGCCAAAGATCAGACTAATCCTCGTAAACGAAGAATTTATTATCTTTATATACATGGGACGGGTAGGTCCACGGAGGCTTCCATGTAGTTCCGCCATCTTGAAAAACTATAATAGCAGAGAGGGACAAAAAGTACTAGGCCAATGCGTTTTTGTTCAGAACCAGCATCACGTGACTGAAGCCAGCAGAAGCGGAGGAGCAGAGCAGTTGAGAGGCGCTTGTCACTGCCGCGGCAAATTTAAAAGGCTGCACTGCACGGTTATTTATACACCGTTCATTCATACGCATGCTGAGTCACAGGATGAGTCCTCGTCGTCGCAAAAGTCCAAAATAGGCCGTAAAAGGAAACGTGACCGGAGATTACAAAAACAAGGGTTAATGTCGGGATAGCTAATGCAGGAGAAAGCTTTCAAAAGAGACCCTGAAGTTGCCTGCTTTCTTCTCGACAGGCAAGTCAATGTTACGGTCTTAATTACAAGCTTTTTTTTCATTGCTTGGTTGTGTACTTTATTATATAGACAATAGAACATTTATAGTTAAAAGTTAAACAGGCTCTTTGATGAATAGCAGCTATTGAGTAAAGTAATGTTAGAGAAGGCTCTGATGATGAAGATGATGATATCTAACAATGCACGTACTTCAAAAAATATAACGAGTAAAGAAGGCATTACTACTAATTACCATAGTTAATGTTTTTCACAGTCAGTAATTCAGACTGTAACATTATTTTTTTTGTTGTTTCAAGTTTCAGTTTGTTTTAAATAACAAACCTGTTCACCCGAAGAAAAACTCGAAGTGCTATTATAAGACATCCTGTCATAGCTTTTTAGTACATAACGGCTACCGTAGATGCAACGCGCATTTGAAAAAAGTGAGGCGCTGGAGAGCATTATTCATTTGAATGCAAAATACAATTTCACCACTAGATGGGAGAAATTCCTACACACAGTCCCTTTAACTAAGTGTAATCTGGACCTTGCCGCTGGGAAACGCATGCTTGTTTTTCTCTACCACGCGAGCTGCTCTGAGTTAAGTCAGAGGATACGACTCGCATTGAGAGGGACTCCTTTGGTTTCAGAGGATTCCACTTTCAGCTTAGAAGTGATTATGGCACTTCACCTTTGGAAGTCGATTTTGTTCCTGTTCATTTGTTCTTTATGTTTTGTTTTAGATAGACCGACATTTTATACTTTTTTTCTTAGCCATTCAAGCGGTTCAATAATAATAATAACGTTCCCTAAAAAATAAAATGACTAGACAGAAATATAACTTTATTACTCTTAATGTAAATGGCTTGCACAATCCTGTAAAAAGGGGTAAAGTCATAGCTAAGAATGAAGAGAGAAAAGCAAGATGTCATATTTTTGCAAGGAACGCACCTTTCAGATACCGAGCATGAAAAACTTAAAAGGTTTAAAAATTCGTACTATTCTTCGTTTAAACATGGCAATGCAAGGGGAGTTTCAATACTCATTTCAAATCATGTAAATTTTCAGTTTACCTCACAGGTGGCAGATGCTGATGGACGATATATTTTAGTAAAAGGTTTCATTGATCATAAGGAGGTTACATTGGTGAACATCTATAGACCTCCTGGGCATAATAAGCAATTTACTAAGAAAGTTTTTGACTTATGTATGGAAATGTCTGGGGTGGTGATATGCGGGGGGGACTGGAATATTCACTTGCATCCTTCACTGGACTCCTCATCTAAGATGAAAAAGATCCAATCAGAGGCACTACATATTAAAAAAATAATGAAAGAGCTAGGCATGATAGACGTTTGGAGAGACATACATCCACATGAAAAGGTTTATACATTTTTTTCCCACTCATTCTAATTTTTCTAGACTAGATTATTTTTTCATGCTCAATTCTGACAGACATAGGATTATTGATTGTAAAATAGGAGTTAGAGACATCTCGGATCACGCAGGGGTTTACTTAATACATTTAGATATTAAACCAAAAGAAAGGTTAAACTCTAGTTTTCTTAACGAGACAGCATTTCAACAATACATTCAGAAGGAGTTTGAAGATTACATGTATCACAATAATAAGGAAAATATTTCACCAAGTGTAATATGGGATGCCGCTAAAGCGGTTCTCAGAGGTAAGTTGATAATGTGGTCATCAAATAGGAAAAAGAAAAAGAGAATAGAATTGTTGATAAGACTAGGGAACTTAAGCTTTTGGAGGAGGAGTATCAAAGAAATAATAATGCAGATAGTTTAGAACAATTAAATTTGGCCCGAAAGACTTTAAATGAACTTTATGAAAATCAAGTGACCAAAAAAGCAAAATTTATCAAACAAACCTATTATGAGAATGGACCTAAAGCCAGGAGATTACTTGAGTGGAGAGCACGCAAGCAAGAAGCTAGTCGTTACATACATAAGATAAAAAAATCTGCAGACTAATGAGGTACGATATAATCTAGAAGATATACAAGAGTCTTTTGTATCTTACTATTCAAATTTATACTCCCAGCCTCCAGCGGTAGACATAAATATAGTGGAAAGTTTCTTGGACTCATTGGATTTACCGTCTATAGGCACAGAACAAAATAAAAAACTTACACAGCAAATAACAGAGGAAGAAATAGGAAAAGCGATATCAAATCTAAAGGGGAATAAAGTGCCAGGTCCTGATGGGTTTCCATCGGAATGGTACCAAGTGTTTCAAGCAAATGATAGTACCGAATTTGAAAAGTTGTTTTAATCAGGTTTTGGAAGGCGGAGAAATACCAATATCTTGGAATCAAGCCCTTATCTCTGTAATACTTAAACCAGGGAAGGATGCAACTGAATGTAGCTCTTATAGACCTGTATCAGTATTGAACATAGATTATAGAATATTCAGCCAAACGTTTTGAAAACATATTACCAGATTTGATAGACACAGATCAGACAGGATTTGTTAAAAATAGAACAACGCATGACAACATACGAAGAGCGTTTAAAATCATAAATCATATGAAACCCACAGAATCTGTCGTCCTCAGCCTTGATGCAGAAAAGGCATTCGATTCTGTGAGATAGGAGTTTCTACATATGTCTCTAAAACGATTCGGTTTTAATTGCCGGGTTATCAATTGTCTAAAATCCCTATACATTTTAATTCTTGCACCTACAGCAAGAATTAAAATTAATGGAGATTTATCAAATGGTGTTTCCCTAAAACGAGTGCAGACTGTTTGATAACTTTATTCAATTTCTGTATATTTCCTACCTGACAGGTAGAAAGGGCACAGGTATATATTACATTTTTTATAATGGATTTATGAAGATTGTTTTAAGTTCACTTAAATTAAGAGTCATTGTATTTTTTAAAGCCTAATACATGTTAAAGTTGATAGCTTTCAATTATAGTGTAATGATGAATGGCTGTAATTGTTTAAAATAAAATAATCTATTTCATGGAGACATCAATAGCAGTATCGACATCAGTGAAACTGACCTTCATTCAAAAATAAAAAGATGCCATTAAACAAATATTCAAAACATAGTCTTTTTGTTGTTTCTAAATTAATTAAGAGATTAACTGTGAAATTACATATAAAAAATATATTAACTTTAATGTTTTTAAATTGCAATTAAATCACAGAAAAAGCGTGAGAAATTAAAAAACACTAGTTCTTATGCATTCTATTACTCAACGGTTAATAATAATCTTTATTACAATAGAGAAATAATCAACAATACTGATTTGTCAATGTTACAGCTAGACATGTGCCTGTATTCGGTAATGAGATAAATCGCGGTAATGAGATAAATCGCGGTAATGAATATTCAAGATGGGCCCTTCAAAATACTGTGAATAATAATAGGGGTGATGGGGTGATGTGGCGCAATGGATAAGACACATGCCTTTGGTGTGAGAGACCCGGGTTCGAATCCACTGTGAGACACCAATGTGTCCCTGAGCAAGACACTTAACCCCTAGTTGCTCCAGAGGCGTGCGACCTCTGACATATATAGCAATTGTAAGTCGCTTTGGATAAAAGCGTCAGCTAAATGAATAAATGTAAAAATGTAAATGTAATAGATCCTAATTTAGATTTTTAGAACTCGCATTAGCTTATTTTACATCAACCGCTTTAAAAAACACTGTGTATATGCTGCGCAAAACACGCGTGCGCACTCTGATGTAAACAATCCCCACATGTAGAAGCACACGCACTCTAGTGTAAACAATCCTCACATGGAGAAACAGCATGGCGGAAGGAGTAACGCTGCCGACGATTTATCCCCCTTCTAAAAGGCTAAAGTCTGAGGTTTGGAAATATTTGGGGTTCCAAGAAAAAAAAAAAGAGGGATTGCTGTTCGAAGACGGATAAAGTGGCTGCGAAACACGGGAACACGTCTAACATGTTCGCTCATCTTCGCGACAACCATCAAGTGCAATTCAGGGAGATAAAGGTAAGACACTTTATTTCTCATGTTAAATACCACATAAAAACAACTATTTGAAAGACAGGATGGCAAAATTACGTTAACTTATTTCCATTTGCTGCAGCATGTAGCTTGCTTCCACGTAGTTTAAGAGTTAACCTAAACTCTCCAATAGCTACGCTAAAGTTTGCGTCTCGTATTTTAACAACAAAAATACAATACTCAGCTAAAAGTAAGTTCTGTAATTAATACTGGAAGTTTGGCAGAATAATTAATTTGATTTTAAATTAAAAAAGGAACGCAACACAATCGTACATTTCCACACAGTGCGAGTAAACTTGCTGTTTATAAACGTTTAGCTAGCTATATTAACAACTATATTACCTACTGGCTTTGTTATCCAGAAAAAAATAAGTTGAATTACAGTACTACTGTCGTACTAACCACAAAATTGGTCATTTTTTTGAGAGAGATGCTAATGGTCTTGTCCGAGTCAATGATCTATGCTAAGCTATGCTAAAAGTGGTACCACCAGACCCAGAGTTCGGCTGAATGGTTTCGAAAATGGTAAAACTCAACTGTTTAACTCTGGGGGAGTTGTAAAATGAGCCTATTTCCCAAAAAAGTGGAGTATCCCTTTAACGCTGTAGTAAAGCGTGATCAGCTTCAGCGCGCAGCTCAAATGGCTATGCATAAATAATAATGACTATGATTGGGATTGTCACATTATATAACATTATAAAGAGAACAATACTGTAATAAAACATAATTGTGAATTATTTGGATTTAGTTACTGTTTCATCGCGTTGCTCCAGGAAGAGCGCGTCCACAACACATTCTGAATGGCACACACGTAACTTAGTTCAAGTTCACTTGTGCATTTGCGTCATTTTGTGCAGATATAATTTATAATATTATGTTTATTTTGTACATATCCGATTAATCTCAAATAGGATGCGTTTCTTTGAGTTAAATAACACGCTAGCAAAGTGCTCCATTATACCGGTATTCATTCAGCACGCAGCTCAATCAGCAATGCACTACTAATAATGACTATGATTGGGTCATATTACATAACATGAGAACACTTATTAAATCGTTGTGAATTCATTGGGTTTAGCTACCGTTTTCAACGCGTTGTCCCAGGAAGAGCGTGCACATTCTAACAAGCATGCTTCTGAGGCGGCGCTGGTTGTATTAGTCGTTATATTTGATTATTAAATAAGTCATTTAATTAAATGATCAATCACATCGAAACATTTTACAATCCTACTAGCCCTTTATTTATATTAAAGGGATACTTCACCTCTGGGAAGATGAATGTGTATTTAAAATAGGTCATTTAAGTAGAAGAAATGTGAAGAAATCTTTGAATTTGGAGCTTTCTAGACTGAGAAAAGCCAGAAAATGTATTTTTGGCTTATGTGGATGAAAGACAACAACTCCCAGAATGCACTTGCTTCGCTGCCTTAGCAGGCCACGCCTACCGGTAAGAGTGTGCAGATGAAAACAACAAAGCTAGCCTACGTGATGAGTTTGCGAGGGATTTAGAGATCGTCCAAAATGTCCGGGATTCGGCTTTTGCGTTCTACAGTCGCCATTCATCATGTTTACTGTGGCGAGCAGGACGAGGCTGACGGCCGCGGGAGAACAGCGCGAGGCCGGTGGCATGATTACTGAGACGCGCCGCGTCTCGCATCTCTCACGGAGGAGCGGGAATTTTTCTTAGCAATGGTAAAACGCACATCAAACGATCACTTGTTTAACGTTCATGTAAACACTACATTCAAATTCACCAATCGGAATGAATTCAGTTAGATTGAAAGGTGTGCATGTAAACAATGAATGGCGACCGCAGAAAGCAAAAGCTGAATCCCGGACATTTTGAACGATCTCGCCCGCCGGACAAGTCCGGGAAAAGGAGGATGGTTACTTACTCAGCTTTCTCCTACTATTCAGCTTTCTCCACAGAACAAGAGCCTGCTAGCTTAGCTTCCAAAGAAAGACGGCTGACACTGTGTACATTCTGTGAGTGAAATCCCACCTCCTATGGGCGGGCTGAAAACATGCGGAACAACGCCATCTACTGCCTGTAGTCTTTAGCCTCTGGCCAGAAAATCCTCCGATGACGCAAAATGACGATTTTTGCGTCATCGGAGGATTTTTTCCAGACAAAAAATACATAAATCTCTTGTCTCAGGGGGATATGAGGGTGGAAAGCATGGTAATTCGAAAATACTACATGTTTTCTACTAATACAAAGCTTAATGCTAAATCCTGAAGTAACCCTTTAAGGCGAGACACTTCAGGTGAATAGGAAAAAAAAAAAATTTAACTAGCAGATATCACCAAGAAACTTTCCCAGTTGATTACCTACATTAAGATGAGAAAAAAAAATGTATTACAAGTTTTCTGTAATTTAATGTTTAAATTAAATTAAATATGCACTAATTTGCATATATTTAAAAAAAAACGAAATCTGAGTATTGGATAAAGCCAGGTTAAAAATTATTTTTTCATTGTGTTCACATATTAGATGGGGAAAAAATGACAGAGGGATTTATGGATATCTACTTTTGTTATCCTGTAAATTAGAAAATACTGTCAATAGCCTTAAAAAAATTATTTTCGCCATGTTTTTTGGAATAAAATGTTATATAAATCAGGCTAGGAATAATATATTTACAAATCCCTCTGTAAATGTCTTCATAATATAACTAGGTACAAGACTGGAAAGTATGGTGTATATAGGTGCTACTGAAGTGGAGATTTCGGACTTGGAGTATGAGAGAAAAGTCATTTTGAGAAAACGGGCTTTAAAGATTTATCATCAGCCAATGAGATTGCGCATTCAGCCCTTTTACTTTCACGATTGGTTGCTGATAAAAAGTAAATGACCATATTTGGATCCAACAGCATTGTACAGGAGAGAGAGAGCTTTCCAGCAGTGCCTGTGATGACAGAGAGCAGACAGAGATCGCGGAGCGGCGGGATGATTTACAACGACAACTTTTGTTGAATTTATGAGAAATCTACAGACGCGAACATACAAAGTGAAGTAAAATAAAGACCTAAATGCGCATTTCGGACTTTTTCACCACAAGTCTGAAAGAAGACATGTTATTGAAGACAAATATCCAAAAATCTCAAAATTGACCAGTAAAAAAAAAAAAAAAATGTTTTTGCCTGCCATGTCTCGCCTTAAAAACCCACCTCATTCATTTGGTGAGGAACATAGCGTTTTGAGCTGCATTTGCAGACCCTGTCATGCTGTTGGCTACATGCCACTGCAGTGGACGCAAATTGCAGTATTAAGGCTAATGATTAATCGATGAATTGATCGTAAATTGAAATGACGATCGATCATGGGAATTTGTGAAAATTGACATCCCTAATATGGACTACATAGTTTTGTTTCGTTTTGAATTGTTCTGTTTAAAAGTAGAGATTTCAAGCTTTCTGTTGACAATAGATATATTTCTCAGGTCTGTGAGGCAAGTATGCCGAGCTTCGGTTCATTTATGAGACGAGCTCCAGTTCGCACATGTCGTGATTATCTATTGTCTGCTATATTTACTTCTTAGTAGTACTAAGACCCACCTTATGTCAAAATGATTTATGGCTTTGACCTTCCGGTATAGAGGTCAGGGATTAACCCTTGACCTTCCTACATCATGTGGTTTTGACAGTTAGTTTGACCTATTGACTCTCCCTATTATATTTCATAGTTTTGACAGTTAGTTTGACCTTTTAACCATGATAGTCCTCGATCATGTAGATTTGACAGATGGTTTAGATGAATGGTTTAATGTTTGAAGACAGCGTCAAGAAGGGTTATATAGGATGTGTGTCACAGGAGCGCATTGGGGTGCTTGGGGACTGTGATTAAACGTCACACAAAAACATCATATCCTTCCAAATAAATATCTTACTAAAAATCTACTGAAGGGGCTTAGATAAAAATCATCTGACATGTTTAGAGAGATGAAGAAACAATGCAATGTATGAAACGGGCTCACAAAATGTGCAATGTTTAGATAAAATAAAAATCATCTTACATGTTTAGAGAGCTGAAGAAAAAGAAAATGGGGTCACAAAATGGCTGCATGGTAGGAGCTTCTTCAACTCTCTAAATGTTGTTATGATGTTTTTGTGTGACGTTGTTTAATCACAGGGCCCGAGCACCCCCAATGCGCTCCTGTGACACACATCCTATATAACCCTTCTTGACACTGTCTTCAAACATTAAACCATTCATCAAAACCATCTGTCAAAACTACATGATCGAGGACTAGCATGGTTAAAAGGTCAAACTGTCAAAACTATGAAATATAATAGGGAGAGTCAATAGGTCAAACTAACTGTCAAAACCACATGATCACATGATGTAGGAAGGTCAAGGGTTAATCCCTGAACCCTATACCGGAAGGTCAAAGCCATAAATCATTTTGACATAAGGTTGGTCTTAGTACTACTCTTCTTGTTCTTATTTATTAAATCCAGGCAATTGGTTGATGAAACATTGATTAAAATTAACATACAATTAATACAAAACGAAATTCACTTTGAAGAAAGGCCTCTGTGAAAGTTTTAAAGCAGTCTTTTAGTGCCGCTTTCAGAGCGGGCACGTCCGTAACATTATTTTTTCCTCATAAATGTGAACACGAAAAATAAAATAAAAATATTATGTTCTGTGGAGAACCAACCCTTCTTCAGGGTGGGTAATAGTATTACTTTTGGTTTGCGCAGTGTAATTCACAGAATTACAAAAAATTATTTTGCCACTTAAAAGATAAAGATTTTTGCGTCATGTCCGTAACGCATGTGTATTTCCCTCATTTTAAATATAAAATGCATGTGTAGACTTATATTCTTCTAATGTCTAGACTCCTTTATTCAGGGATAATGAAAACAGAAGTTTCAATATATTGGTATTAAATGCATTTTCTGAGAATTTATATTTCAAGTTTTGACTGCAAATGTCAAGTCCATTACGCTGGAATTCCCCAATTTTGAATAATTTATCCTCAAAAAGTTTTGTGGTGTAGGTCTACGTATTTTATAATGTTAACTTCAAAAAATACTAATGATAATTTGAAGATGTGGTAGCATTATATCTGGACGGGAAGGATAACCCTGGGAATTGGGAGGGGTGTGTCGCGATTCCGGTTTTATATCGCGATTTTGGTTTTATATCGCGTATCGTTACAGCCCTACTGCTGATTCAAAGGTGGTGATGGACTTGACAAGCTTTGTTGATCCCCAGTTTAAGGGGAAGCTTTTCTGATGGCCTTGATGCCACGGTCAACTGCTGCGTTGAGGAAGCCAGGGAGAGACAGCAGTGCACAGATTGCGACACACATCTCTCTATATGAAGTAAAGGGGAGCGGGAAATCACCGCATTATGAATTCGTCAATTGAGGAAGTTAAAACTGTACCAATACCCCCAACTTCACACCAAATGCCCCTGTAGATAGGCTAGCCTATATAAAGATAATTTAGTAAGCAGAAATGTGACATTTTTCTGTAGCCACTCCGAAGTCTATTGCATTTTACAACGGGTGAATCTCCGGTTGTCACTGGTGATTGTCGTTTGAACCTTTCTGGATCTGCCATCAAATTGTTAAAGGATTAGTTCTCCCCAAAATGAAAATTTCCTAATTATTTACTCACCCCAAAGCCATCTAAGATATCCATATCTTTCTTTCCTCAGTGGGAGAGAAATTATGTTTTTTGAGGAAAACATTTCTGGATTTTTCCTCTAACAATGGACTTCATTGGTTACCATCGTTTTTAAGTCCAAATCAATGCAGTTTCAAAAGTCTTTGAAGTGTTTAAACGGGCTGTACGCGATCACAGCTGAAGAAGAGGTTGTTATCTAGCGAAACGATAGGTCATTTAAAAAATATATATATAATTTAATTTAATTTAATTAATTCAATTCCAATTCCAGTGTTATGGATGTGACATTTGCACTCATAATGACAGGTGAAATGTCTCAGAAAAAAAAAAACTTCTTACAATATTTAAATTGGAAATGCATTTTCTCAGAGCACCCAATCTGGGGAATTGACAGGCAAAATAGGTTTTTCTAAAATATATTTAAGCACCACCAAAAAAGGAAACTATGCATGCGTTATGGATGTGACGGGAAATGACTGAGTTTTTGGTATACTGTTTGATTTCCTTTAAAGTCTGTGAATTTTTAAGTCCAATGTATAAATATTGCTATCCACATGATCTTAGCTGAACATAAAAATATCAATGTTTAAAATATATATATATTTTTATGAAGTGTATTATGAGGAAAAACCAATGTTATGGATGTGACGCGTCTGAAATACATTTCCTGTTTGGAAAATCAAACATTTTTACACACACACACACACACACACACACACACACACACACACACACACACACACACACACATACATATATAGCCTGCTATAAAGTAGGTTGTTATATTGTCATAGTATCTTATCTGAGGTGATGACTCTGAGGTGGCAAGGCTATTTGATATGACATTAATATAACTAGATTTTTATTCAATTTATTCAATATATTTTCCCTGATTGTGTTTTTAGTATCATCTTACCATTTTATCCATCTGTCGTTGTGGTAGGCGTTTAGCTTTAAGATAACGCTATCTTCGAGCTGTCAAAACCTGAGCTTGAATGACAGGAAGCGCGAGCGAATTAGAGGGCGCCTGTTTCGCGCCTACACCAATCAGGTTCCTCGCGCAATTGCAGGACGCCTCTCGACTAGGACGTGAATAGGCTACTACAAACACACAGATGGAATATTAAAGCACAGACTATTACAGAAGACAGTCAAGATTAAAATACATTAACAATTAATGTTTGTCATATAGGAGTTCAAATCACAGGTTTCCTCCACAGTCAGGTGAACCGATGGACATTATTGTCCGTAGATGTGAGTCACTAGCAATCATGTAGCCTACGTTTTTGGCCAAAATCATTTCTGTCTTGAAACAGATCACAATAGTCATATGCATGATTTAATATGAAGCGTCCGTAACGCAATATTATGGTTGTTCAGAGCAAAGTAGTGAGATGAATTGTCGATCCTAATAAGCATAAACATAATTTAGCTTTGTAAATAAAGTTTCAAGTTATTTGCATTTATAATTGTCATATAAATAAACTAAACCTTTAAAACGTTATGGACGTGACAGTGCACTGAAGCGTCAAGACCTCTTTATTATAGCCCTTATAAATTCAACAGGCAGTGCTGTTATGACCAAATTAGTATATTTATTTCTCAGGCATGCCTCCATCTTTCTGCAAAATGCTTACTGTTAAAATAAAGTTTAAAAAAGGGGGGTCTTTTATACCTTTTTTTGAAAGCATGAAATACGGCTGGTTGAAAATGTAATTTAAGCATTGTTGCTCACCTCATATCTGGTGGATAAACAAGGCAATTTTCTTAAAATTTTTGTTAAAGCACATTAATACAGTATATAACAGACCTAAATGGACAACTTAAAAAGGGTTTTGTTCTTTTGGTTAAAACTTTATTTTTTCATGGTAAAGATGACCTTTGCATGGAATTGCCCATTTATAGACTTTTTACCTTCAATAGTTCAGATTGAGCTGATCAACAAACGGACAGGGAACTAACTACGTCACGCCGGGGCGCCGGCAGAAGTACCACCCCACTGTTTACAATGCGACCGTACGTAGGAGGATAGTTCAAATAGTATTGTTTGCTATTATATATATATATATATATATATATATATATATATATATATATATATATATATATATATATATATATATATAGTATCCAGTGAATATGAATATGAATATTATATGAATAACATTCTGATGAATATGAATAGTAGTTCAAATATTATTGCCGGCGCCGGCGTGATCTTTCAACGTGATGACGTAGTTCCCTGTCCGTTTGTTGATCAGCTCAATCCGAACTTTTGAAGGTAAAAAGTCTATAAAAATATTATATATATTTTTTTAAAAGACCTATCGTTTCGCTAGATAACAACCTCTTCTTCAGCTGTGATCGCGTACAGCCCGTTTAAACACTTCAAAGACTTTTGAAACTGCATTGATTAAGACTTTTGAAACTGCATTGATTTGGACTTAAAAACAATGGTAACCAATGAAGTCTATTGTTAGAGGAAAAATCCAGAAATGTTTTCCTCAAAAAACTATTTCTCTCCCACTGAGGAAAGAAAGATATGGATATCTTGGATGGCTTTGGGGTGAGTAAATTATTAGGAAATTTTCATTTTGGGGAGAACTAATCCTTTAAGTTTAATTATATCAAGTGCTGTGAGAAAAGGCTATAAATCTCCACCTCCAACATCCTCACACGCAATATAGCCGAGACACCTTCTTTATGTGTCTGTACATATTAATCTACGTCACATCTGTATGTGACGTAATGACGCAAAGACGTGCTCGAATTTCCTGCGGAAATCCACCAGTACCACTGGAATTAAAAACATTATTAGAAGCTTACCGTTTTGAATCGAGCTAAGGCAAGAAGATAGTTTTGAACACTGGCTGTTAATGTACTTGCTCAAATTTGTTTGGGATCATTTTTAACCCCCCAAAAAAAGTTATAGACTGCAGCTTTAATCTGCTGAATGAACTAAATATTTCAAGACTCACACCTGTCAATCACAAACAGTGACTGTGAATGCAGTCATCATGGACATTTGTATTACTGACAGAAGCTTTTTAATTCTTGGCACTTAATTTTAAATTTGTATTTTATGAGATAATGTTTGAATAAAATGTGGAAAGATTAATGCCGTTATGGTTGGTTAACTAAAGGATTAATCGACTGATCAGGAAATTATTAGCAATTTAATAATTTAATAGTAAAAAAATAATACTAGTTACTAGTAATACTAGTTACAGCCCTTCACTGCTTCTCAAACTTTTTTTGCAGGGAACTTTTCCCTATGTCTCCATCAGACACACCCATATGGGGATATTTGGGGACATTTAATTTAATTAATCAATCAACAATACTATTGATCAGCATTACCAAACGTGGACGTTTTCCACTAGAAACAAACATTGATGTATTATTTTAATTTAATACTGTGAAGCTGCTTTGATACAACCTGTATTGTGAAAAGCGCTATATAAATAGACTTGACTTGACTTGACTTGACTTGACTTGACTTGACTTGACTTGACTTGACTTGACTTGACTTGACTTGACTTGACTTGACTTGACTTGACTTGACTTGACTTGACTTGACACACCCAATTCCAGTCTTATAGCCTCTGCTATAGGGATGACCTGAATCATGTGTGTTAGAGGAGGAAGATATCTGATAGGGGGTTCCCAGGACAGGTTTGAGAGAAGCACTGTGACTGTTCTAACAGATACATTCACATTACCCCAATTCTGCATAAAAAGCCAGACTAGGTCACAATTAATTTGTCTCACCTCTGTGAAGAAAACAACTTCAGGATCTTCACCATGGACGGACGGAGCTTTGGCCATTGAACAGTGGTGTAGTTTCTTCCACTGAAACTTTTATTTCTGGTAAAACATTACATATCAATTACTTTTTGCCAGAGGTGGACAGTAACAAAGTACATTTACTCGAGTACTGTACTTAAGTACACTTTTTGAGTATCTGTACTTTACTTGAGTATTATTTTTTTCAGCAAACTTTTTACTTTAACTTCACTACATTTGAAAGACAAATATTGTACTTTTTACTCCACTATAGGGCTGCAACAACTAATCGATAAAATCGATAATAATCGATTATGAAAATCGTTGTCAACGAATGTCATTGTCGATTAGTTGGTCTGCTCACGTCAAGGTGGAGCGTTACTGATGACGTCACTTTCATGACAACGCAGTCACGCGAAATGGCAGAGAGTAATCGGAGAGAAACATCAGCACGGCAAGCAAAAACTGTATTCTCATTATATGAAGATGTGAAAATGGTATAGTCTAGTTTAATTCAATGCTACTGTGTAAACAGCTTTGTTTACTAACTTCGGGACAGTCACACTAGATCTATTTTGTATCGAGCATCAGGTTGCGCAATCAGTTCGCTCGCAACATAAGTGATGGATTAAAATAGCGCTACCGCAGAAATAAGTTAAATTAAATGGTGTTTACAAAGTGAAGCACTAAATATAAAGGCAGTTAATAACAGCAGCAGTAAAATATTGTTTTTTAGTCACTGTAGTCAGTGGTTTTCAGCGAATGCTTGTGCAGTAATACATAATTTTTCCTGTACTTTTAATCAAGCCTGTTGTCAGCTGCGTAACGTTACCTCCATTCCGCTCTCTTTTTATAGCATTTGTCTACTATGTAAGGGATAATCCCGCTTATTACATGGCTACCCACCAAATAAATCAATAATTTTACACAAAATATTGATTTAAAAAGGAGTTTCTTGATTTAAAAATGATTGTATTGCTTCCGCTAAAGAAAATAGTCCGTTCCGTCTCTACGGTTAGACTCCTGTGTCCATAGCAACGCTCTGTTTTTCTGGTGTGTTATACTTCGCAGCGGTCTGTTATCAAGAAATAACAGATCGCATTCTACATTGGAATTCAAAATCTGCTGCTTAATATCTAAAAATATCTAAAACATGTTTGTGTCCTAATTTCATAATGTGAAGTTTATATGAGCAGCGCAACTCAATATATATATTTTTTTTTATATAGCCTATATATTTTGGATATTTAAAGAAGTTTTACTGTTTAAAAACTGGACAAACTTTTGTGTTTGGGGTTTAAAATGTAAAAATTTAAGATTATATTAGTAAAACTCAATGTGTGGCTTTTGCACTTTTTAAAGTACACTTTTACACATAAATACCCTGATTTAGGGTTTTATTTAGTTATAAACAAAAATCAAATTGAATTAAAAAAAACCTAGGCTATCCGATTAATCGATTAATCGAAAAAATAATCGTCCGATTAATCGATTATCAAAATAATCGTTAGTTGCAGCCCTACTCCACTACAATTCTGTCAAGGTCCTTGAGTAGAAAGTAACATCAGTCAGTGGATGATTTTGGTTGCAGGGATTGCATTTTGGTTGAAAATAAAAGTCGAGATCAACGTCAATCTGACATTGGATTCTGACATAAACCTGATTTTCATTTTCAACGTTGGGTTTGGTCTTCTAAATGCGACTTTTGTCACTTTTTTGGAGCACACTAGCTTATAGATAACAGTAAGGCTAACATATTCATACTAAAAGCCAAAAAACTTTAAATAGGGCAATATTTGAGGGAACAGACATTTGGGTGTCCGAAACCATTGTGGACATTATTGAGTGCACTTATTCAATCTCACATTCAATCCCACTACTGGAACTGTGTTCTAGAAATAAATTTGATATTGATATGAGGGTAGGCAGACGTAGATTCAGAGGCATACGGTACTTTAAGTATTACATACAACAATGCAACAATAATAAAACAATGCATTGACATTTACTTTTTACTTTTGATACTTCTGTACTTTTACTTAGGCTAAGTAAAAATAGGTCTTTACAACTTTTACTTGTAACAGAGTAATATTTGACCAGTAGTATCTATACTTTCACTCAAGAAAGAAAGTTGTGTACTTCGTCCACCTCTGCTTTTTGCGCCAGTTTTTCATGGTGTTTAATGAATTGAATAAGGTTCACACTGTATTTTAGGTGTCTTTAACTACTATGCACTTGCATAAAAAAAATGTTAGGAACAATGTGTTTGTTCATGTTGTTTTGCAAAACGCTGCTAGGCTAGTGAGCGGGTAAGGTTAGGGACAGGTTTGGTGGTATGGTTAGGTTTAAGGAGGGGTTAAGGGGGAAGAGAAGGTCGACAGTGTAATTATAGATGTAATTACAGAAATTAATTACAGCTTTAATTACATGCAGGTATTTTTTAAATACAAGTATAATGTAAAAAATACGTTTATTTGGATCCCCTACTCTTCCTGGGGTAAAAACAAGTTACCTCCCCTACTCTCCCTCCGACAAGTAAAAACACAAAACTACATTAAATCAACAACAATAAAAAGTCAAGCCAATAAAACAAACCCAAAATTTACTATATATTGTGCCATTTGATTAAAGAATTTTTAAACCTCATTTTACTTGTTAAAAAAATATGTAACATCCGATGGCAAATCATTCCTCTATACATTATTAATCCATTGCTTTGCATTGGTTTTTAAAAGTAAAAGTAGTAACAAAATACGACTAATTCTACTATTCAAAAGTTGGTAGTACAGGCCATTAGGAAGTCTAGACACTGAAACATTTCTTTCAGGGAGATAATCATCCTACCCTTCACCAGTGGCCAACCTAAAGTTTACCCAAAAAAAGGGCATTGTATCAAATGATTCATTAAAATGTTAGTACATAGTAGTTAAAGACACTTAGAAAGTGAGATCTGAATATATAACACTTTATACTATACCATACATTAAATATTAACATATTCAAATGATTACTTACATTATCATATACATTATTTTTTGTCATTATCATTCATGCACTGCTGATCTATTCAGCATTAGGCTATATAACATTAGTATGAAGTGTTTCCTAAAGGTACTGTAGAAATCCTTCAGATACACACCCACAGAGCCCACATCATGGCCACAGCAGCACAGCAGCCTCCTCCAGACTCTCCGCAGAGGCCCCCACACACACTCAAACACACCACCTGCGATAAGATAAGATAATTATATCTGAGCACTGACCACTGATTGTTAATAAACATCTCGAAAACAGATTAAACCACAAACTAGACTTAAACTAGGTTATAATAACTTCTTTTGACCGGAATCCATCACGAAAACGTCGTCGTGTTTTGGCAGACAACTCGAGATGTTCGATAATGTCCTCAAGTCACTTCTATTTCGATGTTTATGTTGCTTTTAATAGTTTGAAATCGCAAAATCAACTGTGAAATCACAACATCAACTCCGAAATGGTTATAGAGGACGATAATTTGATCCAAGCAATATCGGAGAAGAATCTTTGAGCATGTTAACAGCAGGTTGGAAGATGAGAGCGCGCGCCGCTGTTTCATCATAAGAGCGCTACAGTAAAACAACGCATTTCTCACCTCTACTAGTGTTGGTTTCCATACTATTAGTACTTGGTGAAGCGATCGTTGTGTTAATGTGTCCTTTATAAAGTTAATTTACAATGGCGACAGGTCCAAGCAAACTTCTCCCGGCAGCGTGCGTGCGTGCGGGAAGCTTGATCGCGCGTCAAGTTCGAATGGAGAGGGTTAAATGTTGGTTTAGCAGTAGTTCTTATCGTTCATGAGTCACTTCTTAGGTTGCCAGTTCCTCACTTTTTATTAAATTGAGTTATGCCCTGCAAAATGTCATTATTATTCGGCATGGCTGTTTTTCCTTCCTCCCCGTGTTTCTGTCTTCACCAGGCTCGACCCCCTACCCCACTAATGCGTCAGTGCTCGCAGTTTTCCATTTCCAGGCGCGCGCGCTGTTTGGGGAATTTGAATGTACATGGCAACCACGAGCATCAACAGTAAAAAATAAATAAATAAATAAAAAACTTGCACGAGTGTTTTGACACACGTACACCTACTAACGTTAACGTTACTCCTTACCATTTCTAACATATAAAGACATAACAGAAATAGCGCCCTATTCCGAATCAAGCCAAACATTTCTCATTGACCAATCGGAGATGACTTTTTCATACATAGAACCAATCAAAAATCTGAAATGACTAAATGCGTTTTATGCAGAAATGTTTTCACTGGCCAGAATAACGTTCGTTACCACGGCAAATATTTACGTTAAAGCATATATTGGTGGGGAAAAGATATGTTGCTGCAGATTACAGTTTAGCTGTATTTATATTTTCATTTAGGAAAAATGCTTAACTTACATTACACTTGTTTCTTCAAGTTGCCTGTTTCTCTTCCGAGATCTAACGAATATGCGATTGCGCAACATTTATTCTAAATTTATGTAACAATCAACGTCCAAAAAGTTACATAGGCTGCCAATACAAGTCCCATTGAGAAACACTATAATAGCGTAATGTAAATAAAATATATTTACATTATTAAAGAACACATTGTTAATACTTATATATATATATATATATATATATATATATATATATATATATATATATATATAATCACAAACAAGTGATTCCCTACATTTCTGCTAATCTTCAATTTCAACAAGTGTCTGTATGTCTTTTTAATTGTACAAATACAATAATGGAAAAACTTAATTATGTTAAAGAAATGTTTAAGTTACCTTTTTAATTTCCCCTTCTCACTTCTGCCAGCTGTTGCATTAAGGAAATGAATGAACTCCACTCATTTTCTTCTCTTCTTTTTGTGAAAGTATCAGCAGAATTAAATGGCCTTACTCGGCATCTTCTTTTCTTCGGTGTTTTTACCAAGAGCGCCATTATAATAGTTAAATCTCGTTGTTTTAATAAGTCCTGGAGAGAGTGATGACCACGTTGCATTTTGCTGAGAAACGGTTTTTCCCGCTCATGTTTGGGCGTCGTTCTTCTTTGGTTGTCTTTTGGTTGAGAGGGATGTGGAGCATCGCGCCCCCTGCCTGTTGAACAGAAGACTTTATTTCAAGCAATGGTTGTGTTTTGAAAAATGTTTTACGTCTATGACATAAACTATTTCAAGACTTCTACACCCATTTTGGGAGTTGTTGTAGCCTGCAAACGTTAATACCTCCGGAGGAGTTCCTGCCTCATTAAGATCTTTGATCATCATCATCATTAGGTCCAGTGTGGTCAACATGTATTTGTAGTTTTATTACTGTTAAAGGGATACTCCACTTTAAAATGAAAATTCTGTCATCATATACTCACCCTCATGTTGTTTCAAACCTGTATGAATTTCTTTCTTCTGCTGAACAGAGAGGAAGATATTTAGAAGAATGTCAGTAACCAGACAGTTTCTGGTACCATTCACTTCCATAGTATATATTTTTTTCCTACTATGGAAGTCAATGAGACCAGAAACTGTCTCGAATCTGTATTTGAAAACAATGTGTATTTTATTTATTAAAATAAGGTCATAAATAAAAATAAATATTTAACTGAACTGTTGGGTTATTTTAACCCAACTAAAGTTTAACCCAATGCATTGGGTTAAAATAACCCACAGTTGAGAAGGTGCTATTCCAACCCATAGTTGGGTTATTTTTAACCCAACATTTTTAAGTGAGTATAAAATAAACAGACATAAATGTTAAACGACCATAAATTAATGCATGAATCTAGGAAAACAGTATGCGAATACAAATACACAATCCATAATTTGCAACGTTTTTTAAGAGCTTCATATCTTAGGCTAATCTTTTCCTCAGCAGATCATAGAGATCATAAAATAATCGTTTCAATCTGTTATGAATATTGAATGGACCTAAGTGGATGTAACGTGTCAGAATGACAGCAGTTTCTAACATCACTATTGCATAACAACAAAACCACAAAAGCTGAATGAACTCATACTGAGAGCTCCTGAGTGAATCAACAACATGCAGGATATTTGGAATTCCCCTTGAATTATGAATCTAAAAAACAAAAGGAAATCCTGCACCCTATAGCAATACTTGCAAAAAGTATCAAAAAGTATTTATTAGCAACGTTTTGGTCTCATGACTTTCAGGCCTTGAATTATCAATGAAATACATCCTTTGACAATCCTCCATGTATCATGGCTTCCACAGTATTTCAAATGTACTCCTGGAAGTTTTGATGACTATAGAGTTAAATTAGTGTGGCTGTTATGAGATGAACGTCTTTCATTTCAATTTTATTCAAACGGAAGTTCTTCGCAGTTTCAACCGCCATTCAACAAAGGAAGAAATAAGTTGCTGAACCAAACAAAATACTGTGTGGGTGTTTCGTTACCCACATTGAGCTGCAAATCAAACCACAATTTCCCCTGATTATGCTCAGTTTCGGAAGTATACATTTTTACAGATCTCATTACATAAGATTTTAATACACAAAAATAAAAGGTGCTTACAAAATTTGTGCACAATAACATAAGATAGACATAAAGCATAAAACAAAAGAAGCTGTATAAAAATGTCCTAAGGCAAGTTTTCAACATTAAATGTAAAGTCATCAGCCAAACTTGTAAACTCATTTACTCACTCGTCCGGTTTTACAGCCTCATTGTCTTCAGATCATGATCTTGCAAGCTATTCTAACTCAAACTTTCAGGGAAAAAATGCTTGGAAAGAGTTGTCAGAAATCACGTGACCGTGCTGTAGTGTGTTTATAGCTTACATTTACCGTTTTACTTCTGTCAATTGTATTTAGGCTTCAGAATCATACACTTTTTGTTCTACAATAATCCAAAAGTGAAATGATAAAAAAATGGATTTTTCTTGTGGAAACCAGGGTGATCCAAACTTCCAGGTTGTCTTACAAAAATATGTCATCCCTGCAACACAAGACCTTAACTCTAAACTGGAATGGTAACCAGTAAAGAGGAGACAGTGTAGATGAAATGTGTCCCTCTTAATAGTGCCAGGCAATACCTGGGCATAAAGTGCCAGAGTAAATAAAACAAAAATACATAAAAGCATGTGTAAAGGGTATCCACTGGAGGCAAGTTGTAAAGAAGCCAAGTGCAGTTTATTAACAAACAGAACAAAACCAAACATGAAACGATGGCATGATGGCATCTCAAGATAAAGACATGAACAACAACTTTCACAACAGCGTTTACAGAAAAAATACTAGACAAAGACACATGACAAACATGAGGACTTAAATACACAGACTAAAGACAAGACAAGGGGCACCTGTGAACAATGATCAGACAATTAACCAATGACAAGACACATGGCAGGATCACATGACAAACAGGGAATCACATGACAGACATGAAGCATGACAAGACACAAGGCTTGTTCGACTTGAACCGGCGCTGCACAGACCGATCGGTGAATGACATCAAAGTACCGCGAGAGCGAATAGAAAGTAGACGGCTCCTTATGCTTTTGAATTGCTCTCGCGGTACTTTGATGTCATAAACCGATCGGTCTGTGCCGCAGCGCCGGTTCAAGTCGAACAAGCCTACAGAAACATGACCAGAACAAACCCAAAACCGTGACAGTATGCAATTCTCCAGATCCTTACCTGAGATTTCAGTGTGCTAACAGCCCAAAAGCTGGAAGAAGTTACTCACAACAGCATTAATCTGCTAGTCTGAACCAAAGGTGATACCCAGATTTTTTAAACGCACATCGCTGGGGCCTTTAAATACAGTAGGGCTAAAAATGACAATCTGTGTTCTCATGCAATTTAAAAAAAGTTTAGACATTAATTTCTGGGTATTCAAAAAAAACCAACTAAAAAAAACCCTAAAAAAATCATCAAGTTTGAATACTCATGAAATTACAGTTAAGTAATTATCAATAACTATTTTTCTTTTTTTTTAAATTGAGCGAGAGGAACTCGTATATAAAGAAAATATGTATCCCATAATGCAATTGTTGTATAATATCAAGAAAATGCAATTGCCTGCCTCCTTGTTTATTGCCTTTTTTGTTACACATATTAGCCAATGTATTGGATATAATGCATTGCATTCAATGTTATTATTTATTTTGTTTGTAAAAGATGGCTGATATTGTTTTGGCATAAATGTACAGTAATTGGTTTTGTATGTATATGTGACTGTGCCAACCCATGTTAAGAGGAGCAGAAAAGTGTGATTATGTGTGTGCGCTAGACTCCTAGAACTTTAAATGAACTCCGCCATCTTAGTTGAGTTTACTGGAGTTCAAGGACATGAAGAGGTGGACCGCTTGCACATGCCTGGAGAAGGATCTGGGAAACTTTGGAGGAGTGTCAACCTAACGCCTGTTGAAAACAACAGGAGTATAAAAGACTGATGAACTGACTGCCTCTGGGGATACTGATATGCTAGTGCCCCCGACGCCTAGAAGCCCAGAGCTGAGGACAAGAAACCCCAAGCAGAAGATGAGAAGCCCAGAGCTTACTACACCTTTGATTCAAAGCGTGATTATTGTATTTTATACTTAAACGATGAAGTTCTATTTGCCTTTATATTTTTGTTTATTATAAAAAGAAAAGTAACCAATTAAAAGAAATTACAAAATCTGCCTTCTGAGATTTATGATGCTGGAGGACTTCTGACCAAATTGTAAGTACTTTTTGTATGCTTACGGTTTAGGTCAGATTTGACTTTCTTTACCTTACCTGAGAATAATAAATAAATAGGTAAAAGGTGTTAAAGGGATACTCCACTTTAAAATGAAAATTCTGTCATCATATACTCACCCTCATGTTGTTTCAATCCTTTATGAATTTCTTTCCAGAAAGGAAGATATTAAGAAGAATATCAGTAACCAGACAGTTTCTGGTCTCATTGACTTCCATAGTATATTTTTTTCCTACTATGGAAGTCAATGAGACCAGAAACTGTCTGGTTACTGACATTCTTCTAAATATCTTCCTTTCTGTTCAGCAGAAGAGAGAAATTCATACAGGTTTGAAACAACATGAGGGTGAGTATATGATGACAGAATTTTCATTTTAAAGTGGAGTATCCCTTTAAGAGTAAAGTACACACCGTAAAACACAATGTACTGTACTTGACTCAATTTTCCATTTCCAGTTAAATGAATGAACCGGAGGTACGATCCAGGAGAGCTGTTCCGGAAAGAGAAAGCAGGTGCTCAAATTAACTCAACTTCCTCACATTTTTGCCTTCTTAAAAACGGCCTCACTGTTCTTCTTCCAGTTTAATTTACTGTGCAAATGGACACCAAAATATTTTCTATATCTACTAAATAGAGAACATTTTGTGCCAAATTATCACTGAACATTTATTTAACCATAGCAAGTAAATTTCTTATGTCATGTTTATTTAAAATTAGACAAATCTGATCATTTTGATCTCCAATCTGTTATTTAACAGTTGAGATAGTTCTTTAATGCTGATCTAACCAGCTGAAGACACTATATAGTTTAAATCTCAGTTGCGCAGTGGGAATTTTATTTTATTTTATATGCTGTAGCCTATTTTGTTTTGTGTATTTCTTGTCAAACTCCCAAAAAAAATTTATTTTCATTATTTTAAAAAATGCCATTATTTTCTATGAAAAAGTTACTAATTGTATTTTATTGACAAAATATATGTGGGAAAATAATGTAGGAAAAAACAAATACTCTGAACCCCAAGTGGATTTACACAAACTGAGAAAGTCAGTAAGTTTTAGGTTGTGTCCCGCTCTCCCATATGTGTGAAACAGGTGTAAAGCTTGTTTCAGCCACGGAATAAAACAATTAAAAGATAATTCTGACTTTTATCTCACAATTCTGCCTTTTTTTCCTCACTGTTGCGATTCTGGCATTATAATGCCCTGTTCATGTCGCTGATGATGCCCGGCAACAAACCTAGCATCGTGGTCGTTGATTAGGAGTTGTTTAAACATGTGACATTTATAGAATCCAGTTGAGTCATACCACCCCATATCACCTTGTGGTGAATGACTCCAGATAAGAAAGGGAAGTGACTGCAATTCCTTAAGCAGCTTTTATTTGCATATAACACCACGGTTCATCAGTCAACACACTCCCGTTATATGAACTCGTGTTTGGTCAGAAATGTTTTGGTCCGATTGATTTTCTGAATGGCTGGGAAAGTGTTAGAAGGAGGAAGTGTAAGCGACTGGATTCTCCAACATCAAAAGCATTTATTCTTATGCCAAGTCAAGTCACCTTTATTTATATAGCGCTTTTTACAATACAGATTGCTTCAAAGCAGCTTTACAGTGATAACAGGAAAATAACGCAACAAAGTTTGTTTCTGCTATTTAGCAGATCTAGAAGAAAGCTGGATGCTTTGGCTTTTCTTTTTTCTATTTTCTTTGGAAGAGGAGAAATGTTCTTACTAACTGGCCTTAAATACTATCTTGCTGAATTATGGTATAAAAGGAATATCACACTCGCAGTTGTGTACTGAATACCAGCCCTGATATTCTCCCTTACACAATGAAGAGTGAATGAATGATTGATTCATTTGTCTACAGAAATCTAATTTTTCACTGTTGGCCAAATTAAATCTTAGGCCCAACAGCTTGGCAGGACTCCCTATCACCATCAAATAGACAAGAGTATGCTCTATTGATGGCTGGCATGGACCCAACTAAATGCAACATAGGTCCAAAACTCCTTGTGTACACACGTGGCGTGAGCGCATGTAACTCTGCCCCGCGTCTTGACATCGGTCAAGGGGGCCCAATCCTCCATCTCTGAAGTGCTAAACTTATAAAGTTGTTTCTTCATCTTGATCCAAGTATTCTGTATGGAATGAATGGAGTGGCCATTAGCAGACAGTGGAACATTTCAACGTGATGTCATCCATTTGAATCACTCAAAATTAAGGAATTCAGATGCATTTAATTTCACTTTAATAAAAGCCTGTCCATTTAGTGAATGAAAGCGTCTCACCTAAACCGTTCTTCTAGGAATACCTCCATCTTCACTGTAATTCCATGGTCGTACAGTGCTCAAACCAAGAGGTGGCGCTGTTTCTTCAACTGAGAGGCGAATCTCTGTTTTTGTTTTGGATAAGTACATTGCATGACTTCACGATGTTTTCAATGCGTTTATAAACTTATAAAATATTCAAGAATATAGATACACACCAGAGTTATCATGTCCACCGCAACACAGGAATGTCCAGGCTCTTCTTAGGACCCTCCGTAGGGATTCAATTATGGAAGGCCTATCTGTGGTGAGAAATACTTAAATTAGGATAATTATTAGAAAGCGACATATTTTGTGTGATCAAATATAGCTCTGATCTATATATGCAGGGTTATACTCGCTTCGCTAATGATCGCGAGCGCTCACAAGTCTCTTCGTCGTCGATGTCTAATAATCTGAAATACTATTCTTTATCCATTTACACGTTTTGTGTTTGCATAAAAACGCTTTAAATTGCGATAATAAGTTACGATTAATTATGCCGTCCATTTTGTCCAATACAGTCAGAGACATTCTCTGATACAGTTTACAGGAAGCAAAACAGTCCGGGTGATTAAAGCCATAGTTTGAGAATGAAAATGTGGATGAAACAGAATAATTCTGACCTGTGTTATTGGTTTCCATATAGAATTCCATTCGCACTTGTTATCTAAAGTTCCGCGTTTAGTTATCTTCCGTGAACGCAACAACACACGAAATCACGAATGGATTTGGATTTCCCGCGGATAGGGAACGCCCACCTATGACGTTTCTGATGACGACAAGAGGAAGTTGAAGTAGCGCTTCATGTGTGGAAAAAGGTTTGGCTTGTACCTAATCAATATTTAATTACAAACAAAGTTAAGGAGGTATCGTTCAAATTGATACATAGAATATACCCTGTAAAACATTACTTTCTAAAATTTAAAAGTGATATTGATGTTAATTGCACCTTCTGTGACAGTTGCCCTGAAACTGTGGTTCATTTATTTTGGCACTGCCCATTTGTAAGACCATTTTGGCAAAATGTCTGTGATTTTATCACAAGAAACATTGATGACCAATTTATGTTGTTTTGGAAACATTAAATTAGCAATAGCCCCCTAGTGTGTATCTATATTGTATTTCAATGTATATACAAATGTTTGTAAAATACTTTTTGTTGATAATAAAAAAAAAGAAAAAAAAAAAAAGAAAAAAAAAAAAAAAAAGAAGTAGCGCTTCATGGAATCATGAACAGCAAACTTGATTAATTTGTGCATTGTTTGAGTCAATTTACACTGCAAAACGAACATTTGTGCTTGCTGAATTCCCAAGATATTAAACATTATATCTTTCACGTCATCAGTCTACCCAATGTACATTTTTATACTTTAATTAAGAAACATTATAGGAGGTGCACTAATTAATCGACTATTTGTATTCAGTCTATTAATAAACTTGATATAACCAAAACGATACTATAAATAATAACCTAAACTACTCAGTGTTGTTTATGTGTGGCTACAAGTACAGGATTTTTTTTTTTTTTTTTTTTGTTATAAAGATAAAATATAATATTTTCAGAAGATTTACTTACCCTTTAAATTTTTTCCCTCTCACTCCACTGTAAATCGTCGTATAAAGCATAAAAAAAAAAAAAAAAAAAAAAACTGAACAAAAGTCCATATTGAATAAACTGAAAAAAAGGTCCTTGACAGTCTTAAAAAGCAAGGTGTTCTTGCCAACATTTTCATAACACGAGTTCAAAACTTTTCTCTCTCTCTCTCTACTGTAGAGAGATGACTGACTAAACTCATGGACATTTGCCGGGAAATGGAAGATATATTCCCGCGTATATGACATGTTGCACATACAGTAGTGGTCAAACGGGAAGTCAGTCCGCCTCTTTCCCGCGTTTTATCTATTTAATTCTGCTATTACGTTTAGTGCATTGCCGCGTTCGCATATTTCTCTGAACCTTTTCAACCGCGATTCATATCAGATGCATAATAGAGCTTGCAACAGTAGTTCCCGACAATAACCATTTATTTGTACATTATAGTTTGGAACTGTAGAGTTACACAATATATGTCACTCTAGTCTGTGTCTTTAAAAATGCAGAATCAGCTGCTCTGCCATTGGATCAAGAGCGAGTCGCCCTCTTACGCAAATGCGTCTGATTGGTTGATGTTTCAACGCCCATGTGAATGTCAATTACATATCCGCCGTCAACGTCACTTATTTTGAGTCCAAGTACTTTTACTGTACTACTTGCTGTGATAGTGTGTGAGAAATGGCACTTTGCACAGCTGTTCGTGGCCTCAGGGCTCCGTTGAGGAGTGTGTTGCAGCCCTGCGCTGCTGCTGCTAACGCGAGCAGACCGTACGCGGCTGCGGCTCAAGCGCGGGGTGTCCTGGAGAGCGAGCTGGACTCTATCCGCGCTGCGGGCACATGGAAGGGGGAGCGAGTCATCACTTCCAAACAGGGCCCTCATATCTCCGTGGACGGCAGCACAGGCGGTGAGCAGCGGGTGTTTGGCAACCCTGGGTGACCGAGACAAATACTTATACTTCAGGGCAGAATGTTATGATCAGGTTGTACGTTCCCGGAGACACCTGTCAAGGGGAATTAAATCCTTATTATAAAAAAAAAAACTCCTATCTATCTATCTATCTATCTATCTATCTATCTATCTATCTATCTATCTATCTATCTATCTATCACCAAAACTATAAAAACATTTGGAGCCTATTTTATTTCAGTTAGTTGGCAAGGAAATATTAAGCATTTTCATTTAGTTTATCTCGATGTACCAAATAAAAATTAATTAAAAAACAAAACAATATAGACATTTTTAAAAAGATAATAAAAATGACAAAAAAGTGACAGAAATAAACTATAAAAATGGAAAATGTCTAAATAAAAACAAACGGTAACACTTTAAAATAAGGTCAACTGTTAGTTAAAAATTAACTAACTGATCAATACATTTGTTACAGTATTTTTTATTATTTGTTAACATTAGATATTAAAAATGCAACGGTTCATTGTTTGTTCATGTTAATTCACATTGCATTAACTAATGTTAACAAACACAACTTTTGATTTTAATAATGTTTTACCAAACTAATTTAAATACTAATACAAACTATGTTAGTACCTCAATACTAATATAATACTGGGGTGGACAAACATATTTTAGTTAATTGTTATTTTTGTAAATGTTTCGGACTAGATTGTGAAGGAAAGCATCCAGCAAGTGTCCAGCATATCCACATGTCAGTGAATAAAGCGGATTTGATATTTTTGCTCCTCTTCATCTTCTGATGGCCCACACCTCCCTATTTCTTTTGTAGACATATTGAATTTCTGTGCAAATAACTACCTGGGTTTATCCAGTCATCCGGAGGTGGTGAAGGCTGGAATAGATGCCCTGCAGAAGTATGGCGCTGGCCTTAGTTCAGTTCGCTTCATCTGCGGCACCCAGGTGAGGGAAAATAATTTATTTGAACACATTGATTGCTTATCGATGCCTTAATGTTTGTTTTTAATCTCTGTTCTCTAGAGCCTTCACAAGGACTTGGAAGAGAAGCTAGCCCAGTTTCATGAAAGAGAAGATTGCATTCTGTATGCAAGCTGCTTTGATGCCAATGCTGGTCTGTTTGAGGTGACTTAACCAATCGTCATATTATATACTTAAGTAAACATGTTACACAGTTACACTGCCAATGCACTGTAACAATTCAATACATTGGTGCTCTTTGCTTTAGGTCCTGTTGGGTCCTGATGATGCCGTGTTGTCTGATGAACTAAACCATGCCTCTATTATCGACGGCATTCGATTGTGCCGTGCCAAGAGGTTCCGCTACAAGCACATGGACCTGAATGACCTGGAAGAAAAGCTGAAAGAATCACAGGTATCACTGGATTTGTCTCATGACTTAAAGGGACAGTTCACCCAAAAATGAAAATTTTGTCCTCATTTACTCGCCCTCAAGTTGTTCCAAACCTGTGTGAGTTTCTTTCTGTTGAACACAAAAGAAGATATTTTGAAGAATGTTGGTAATCAGACAGTTGATGGACCCCATGGAAGTCAATGGGGTCCAGGCATCAACTGTCTGATTACCAACATTCTTCAAAATATCTTCTTACATTTGAAGAATGTTGGTAATTCAGCAGAAGAAAGAAACTTTGGAACAGCTTGAGGGTGAGTAAATGAGGACAAAATGTTGGGGTCAACTATCCCTTAAATCTCTTTCATGCAAATCAGAGGTCGCACCGCAAGTGGTTTATGTGCATGGCGATATGAAAATAAAGTTTGTAATAAAATTACTGTGTGGCAGTTTAATATGTTTAGTCAACTTTTGTCAACAATTGATATAATTGACAAAAATTGCATTACTTTTAGTTTTGCATTTCATTTATGTTCATATACACCTTAGAGAGGAGCTAGATCATTTCTGGAGAATTTAGTGTTGATTCACTCGCTTTACCCCACAGTCCTCTCGTCTGAGGTTGGTGGTCACAGACGGCGTGTTCTCCATGGATGGGGATGTGGCTCCTCTGAAGGGTATCTGTGATCTGGCTGAGCAGTACGGAGCTTTGGTTTTCATTGATGAGTGTCATGCCACAGGATTCATGGGTGCTCGCGGCCGGTGAGCAGACAGAAGAAACACTTGGTAGCACTTGCAAAAATAGAGTGCAACAGTCTGATTCCTGAAGGAAACATCCCATTCACTTCTCCATAGGGGAATTGATTTTTAACAATAACTTATAAACCTTTAAAAATAGACAGACTGGCGAGCTACGAGGTTGTTAATCGATGGTATATGTTTTGCTTGAAGCCAACATTTTTTACTTCAAGGCCCCCCACTCACAATTTCTACCCAATAAAATATTTTAGAGACTAGAAAGATATATTCATTATGAAAATCTAGATTTTTTGTGTGTGTTTTAAGCTTATTTTAATTCTTGTTTTGTCTCATTTTAAATAATTACGTCATCTTGAGGCTATCTTGGAAGTGTGTTGAGGCTCCCTGGTTTAGAACCACTGCTTAAAAAGGACCTTCCTCCTAAAATATCGAGGCAGTTATATGTTTTTATGTTTAAAGACTCATTTATACTGTTTGAGAAAGAATCATGTCATAATATCTTACAAGTGGACATCTGTGCATTTATTTCCCACAGAGGAACTGATGAGCTGCTGGGTGTGATGGACAAAGTGCACATCGTCAATTCCACTCTGGGAAAAGCACTGGGAGGTGCTGCTGGTGCGTATGTCTTGCATTTCTAGATATTAAACATCAGCTAAACAGTTTCCATAGTCAAGCTACAATAGCTATGTTTCCATCCAAAGTTGTGAATTTAACTTGTGCACAAAATTGGACTATCGCATGCAACATTTGCGAATAAAGCACTGTTTCCATCCTGTGTGTTCAAGAGAACAAAATCATCCCTTGCTGGGAAACTGACGCAAAATATCTGTAATAAAAATGGATGTTGCTACAGCCACTGTAGCTCTTTTTTCCTCCATAATAAATGTCTCAGAGCGCGCAGATGAAACGCAATAAACGCTGTTGTTTTATCTTGCGTTCAGATGCTAGTGTTTGTGAACGCAATCATGTTCTGGGAGGGAATTAAACCAAATAATTTTCATGACAGACTTTGGCTCAGGCATTTCAGAACGATCAAACCAACATTTGAGATGATGTACAATGAAACCGATCCACTGGTTAGTCCAGTTATCCAATCACAGCCACTGTTTAGGCAAAGTCACGCAAGTTTTTTTGTTACGCATTGAGGGATTTATTTATTAAATCTATTCGCATCTTGCGGTTTCCATCCAGCGTGTTTTTTTATTACATTTTTTTATGCGATATTGCAAAATTCACATAAAAATAGGTGGATGTAAACATAGCTTATGTCGGGTAAAATCACAAATTAAATAGCAAAGTTCCTTTGCTAAGAAGGCTGAAGCAATTTCAGTCCTTTCAAACATATATTTTTCTGATTCTCTGTCAGGTGGTTACACCGTCGGACCCAAGGCTTTAATTGAGCTTCTGAGACAGCGTTCTCGTCCATATCTCTTCTCCAACTCCCTCCCCCCTCCTGTGGTGGGCTGTGCCACCCGTGCTGTGGAGCTGCTGCTGGCATCCAATGAAATCGCTCAGTCCATGGCAGCTAAAACCATGAGGTAGGACTGGAGGGGTGGGAGTTGGTGTTCTGCGATGTTTGCGCACTGTAGATTCGGTTACACCCTTTAGCTTGTGTCACTGCATCTATCGTTTGTGGAAAGGAGATAAGCAGGGTTAAAACTAACAGAATATGCATTTCAAAGCAGCAGTCAGCCTTGCAGTCAAAACAAAATGAGCTGACCTTTGCTGGTTCAGTATTCCAGTTTTCCAGTATGAATGCTTTTAAGAAGAAAGGATTTTTAGAGTTCATTGAGCTAATGATGGCAGTTCTCAACAAAATGGTCTATTGTGCATCTTTTCTTCCGTCCCAAAGGTTTAGAAACAACATGACCCAGGCAGGGTTCACCATTTCTGGCACAGCTCATCCCATCTGTCCTGTGATGCTAGGAGACGCTCGGCTGGCTTCGCTCATGGCTGACGACATGCTAAAACTGGGTGAGAATTCGGGCGTATATGTCATGTCCAAATAAATGAATACATCTAATAGTCCAGCAGCCCAGTTTAAAACAGTGTTTTTCTCTCCTTGCCATCAGGAGTGTATGTGATCGGTTTCTCCTACCCAGTCGTTCCCAAAGGAAAAGCCCGCATTCGAGTCCAGATCTCTGCGGCTCACAGTGATGAGGACATTGATCGTGCCGTAGATGCCTTCATTCAGACAGGCAGGAAGCACGGGGTCATCTCCTAATGTCAGAAACAGAACGGACAAAGTGGCTGACTGTTAGAGTGTGGCTAAAGTTACATATCATAGAAAAAAAATGTGATTCTTCTAATGTTACTGAGATCAGTGAAGGTCAAGGGGTACTTGTATATTTTTGGTATTGACAGAATAAATGTTTTCTCTATGATTAACAGTTGCTACTTTTACAGCAGTCTTGTACAGCAGCTTTATACCAAAAGGGTCTTGACTTTTTTCAGTTGAGACATTATTTGCAAAATCATGTACAGATCATGCTTATGCTACAATTGTCCATAGATGGTTCAAAAAATAAAAAGATGCCATTTAATGTCTCCTCTGCTGTATCTAAAACTTTTGCACACAACATTTAGTTATTTCTTATAGAATTATGACCTTTTAATTAACTATTTACAAGACCTTAGACATTCGCTGTCCCTTATACAGTTTTATAGAATGAAACCTAATTCTTGATGTTTAATAAACAAAAAGCCCATTTTATTACCATTTACAACATTTCTTCAAGCAACAGCCCAATAGTGGGGCATGTTGTCACAGTGGAGTCACTCATTATGTCACAACAGCATAATATATGCTTTTTAATTATGTTATTCTGAGATTATAGTTCAAGCTTTCGTCTAAAATCTATCTTCATTATATAGTTGACTCTTGTCTGAATGTATGTCATTGTGGTTTTTGAGCCCAGTGTCCACTATATATACACAACAATCATCTCGGCATTATGTTACTTTTTATTTGAAATGACTATTTATCATTATTAACATTTATTTTCATATAAATAAGGTTTTGTTAACCGTAAACTAACAAGTCTTCAACCATGCTGATATTCCGCGCCAAGCAGGACAACTAGTTCCGGTCCCTGCGCTTTGCTTTGTGTTTTTCCCGCCAGTGAACCGCTTTGCTAGCGCCTTTTTCGTGACGCAACTCGTCATAACTGCTTGTGGACCAATGAGCGAGACGGAAAAGCCACTGAGGGCGGAGTCTGGCTTCAGCGCAAGGCAGGGCTAGAGGTTTTGCCGCGAAAGTCAGCGCGCGTGTAACAGGGAAACACATTGTTGATTCTGACCGACACAGAATATTAGCAAAACTTAAGACTTCGCTGCACTTTTTGAAGTGATATTTTATTAATCGTTTATTACAAGGAGTCCACTCCAGATCATTTGCAAAATGTCGGGTTTTGATGATCCAGGAGTTTATTATAGTGACAGTTTCGGTGGAGGGGAAGGCATTGGCGATGAGGGGGTCCTGAAACGCAGCCAGATCAAAAAGAAGTTTCGTGAGTTCTTGAGACAATTTAGGGTCGGCACCGATCGCACTGGATTCACCTACAAATACAGGTATTGTGATATCAAATGTGTTCGCTTGCGTCCTGGTGATGATTCTTTTTTTCACAATATGTTTTGCACAATGTGTAACGTTACCGTTTCCCTGTGTAGTCGTTGCACACATTATATATTTATGTAGTTATTATATCCACTTTTTCCATAATCCATATTACATTTTTTGTAGATTTATCTTGGAGTTATGTGCAATATGCATCGTTCTGAGTGATTCAGTAGAATCGATTTGGAACATGTTTTGTATGACGGAATCGTTTTTGAGTCGGTTCAGTGATCAGAACTGTTCGAAAGAATCAAA